>NC_056555.1:22227804-22827804 GCF_910596095.1 Thunnus maccoyii | reverse complement strand
TCCGTTTTTCTGGATCTTTATTAAAGAGACATTGTTCAGTTCATTCTGGCTGTTTTGTCCTGCATTTGGGTCCATTTCCTGCTACTCCCTTGACAATTACCTGTTCCACTCCCAGGTTAAACTGAACCAGTAAAGTAAAAACTATATCTGTAGTCATGTCTCCCCTAAAATATTTTGTTACAGAGGTGGCTTGGTCTTGGGGTGTATTTTCAGCAGCACAGATGCTACTGAATGATCATAGAAATATAGGAACACTACAGACAGCAGTGTGTCTCTATGATCCTCTTGCTCTTCCGTGACTACACCTTGCTACTTGTCAATTTGATCATGAAAGTGACACTACTCTATAGAGTATATGCAAATCTGTCTGCTACTTCAGCACCATGGACAACGCCATGGATTTATCAATACACAGCACAGTTAGGTTACTGATATTTCACAGCCATAGTCGGGGCCATAGATTCTAACTTGCACAAACCTCAATCAGATAATGGCACACTAGACTAACATATTCAACTAAACAACCCCTCTGCCCCTGCACTGTCTCTGCTACTGAGGGATGGACAGGAGGGGTGGCAGGTTAACAAGGGGGATGCAGTTTGGTCATTTTGCTAACAAGAGGATGATTAGTTAGTTAGTTAGTTATTGTGTCATGCATATACCATTGCCCAGCCCACATGGACTTAGAAGATAACAAAATGCAGCTACAGTGGTGAAATATTTGTCAAACGTAGACAAGAATAAAACTTCTTATATTACATTGCAAACAAAGAACTGTGTCTTCTGTACCAAACTCAACAAATACAATCAGCCACACAAAAGGTTCACTTCCTGAAAGTGACAGATTAAGGTTTTATAATCATTCATCCAGAAAAAAATTATCAGAAATTAAAGCCATTTTAATAAATAGTGTAGCCCTTAAATCATCATATAATGAGCAAAAAAACATAAAATGGACCTTTGGATAATTTCTGCATCACATAAGGCTCCACTCTGTAACTGACAATATGTTCTTAATTTAGGTTAAACATGAACAGACTATCAGTAACAGTTGTACAGGGCATCATGAATATTACACTGTAATTTGTTTTGGAAAATAAAAAAAAAGACTCAGGCATTCAAAATAAGGATTTCACCTCATTAATCCAGAGGTATCCATGCAAAATGTCCCAGTTAAAAAACTTACTAGTGAGCCGCTGTTCAGGCATATTCACAAGTCTGTTCCAAAGTTGAATCATCTAGCATTTATGTCTGACATTTAGTGGTTCCCATCCCATATCACTAAACTCAAAACTCATTTTTTTGCCTTAACCTTCACTTCATGACCTTTTACTGCACGGCGGGATGGTTTCTGTCACAATTAATTTACCAAGCGCTGTCCTGCAGACGAGATTATTGTTTATTGCAACTGTTCTGATAACAATTGCATCTCTTTAATGTTCTGTTTGTTCCAGTGTGCCCTTCTCTCATCTCTCCCTATTTTCTCTTCCTGTCCTCTCTTGTCTCTCAGGCGTCTCTTGCTGGACCAGTGCCCATCCTGGAACCACTCTGCTTCCCTGGCTGTCGGAGCCATTTCCTGAGGTTTTGGATCTGGTTCCCCATCCTGCAGGAGTTCAGCCTCCACCCATGTCTCTGTCTCTGAATGGTGTTTTTCTCATTTTCTTTGCTCTTCTCCTGTGTATGTGAATGGTTTTATGATGATGTAAGTCTCCCCCCTGTGTAGTCTGTCCTCCTGCCAGGTCTCCATGGAGGTTGTGTGGCTCAGATCCTATTCTGTTCTGGTGGCACATGGAAGCTGCTTGGTGTCCTCTTCATCAAATTCTTCATATATATTATAAATCCAGTATAATTTTGTTATCCTGGTCAATACTGTATTCTGTAATTTGTGTTCTATTCTGTACACACAGCATCTATTGCTTGTCTGTCTGTCCTGGGAGAGGGAACCCTGTTCTGTTGCTCTTCCTGAGGTTTCTTCCATTTTTTCCCTGTTAAAGGGGTTTTTTAGGGAATTTTTCCTTATTGGAATCGAGGGTCTGAGGACAGAGGATGTTGTATTGCTGTGCAGACTGTAAAGCCCCCTGAGGCAAATCTTTCATTTGTGATATTGGGCTATACAAATAAAATTGAATTGATATGACTTAATGGCCAAAAATCAGTTCCTCCAAGAAATTGCAATTTTGCAATCGCAATAATTAACAAAAATTTTTTTGCCACAATAATCACAGAAAAACTGAAAAATGACACCACAGAATATCTCCATAATCAAGTACAAAGCAAATAAACAATAGTTTTATGGATTGAAAAAGACAGTCAGCCTTTATTTCTATGCAGGAAGACTTGTTTGAAACTTGATACTGGTGTACTGATATTTTGTTCCTGGTCCTGATTAAATTGTAAAAGACTAGACTAGACTTTTGAAGTGAGGAGCAGACAAAATGTCCTCACTTCAAGGTGTAAAACTCCATCTGGTCCTCACAAAGATAGAAGTACAAGAGCAAACACACACACACACATACACACACACACTTGAATTCACAGTCCGTTTACCTCTTAGTTGGGGGCGGGTTCAGCAGGGTTGTACCTGTGTGATGTCATCTCAGGGGATTTCCCACACAGGTGATAGTGGGTCTCCCCACACCCAATCTCTCAGGGCTCAACTGTAAGGCCATCACACACATTGCAAATACAATAGCCCAGGACATCACACACCCATTAATCACCACTACACTGTACTGCCCTCTGGGTGCAGGTACAGGTCCCCGAGGTGTAGAAGGGCTCACTTTGACAAAAGCCTGATGCCTGCAGCCACAGCAGCCCTAAATACTGTGACTCTCTGAAGAAACTATGAGTCTTGTTTTCATGTTGTTTGCCTGTCATTCTTGTGTGATGATATGTGTAAAGTGTAATGTTGATTTTCTCTGTGATGTGACAGTGTTGTGAAAAAGAATAATAAAGTCAATAAAGTCTAAATAACCAACTAACAAGTGGACTGACTGGCTAAATAAAGAAGGAAATAAGGAAACAACGGCAAACTTCCTGCTGTGTGTGTGTGTGTGTGTGTTTGGGTAATGAGGATCTATATTTAGCTGTTGTGTTTTCTGTGTTGAGCAAACAGAAGCTGAGACGGGTCACATGATCATATGGTGATGTCACACAGGGGGTCTGGAGATATTTATAGAAACAGCATTCACAGTAAAGAATAAAAAATAAAATCTGTTTCTTTTCAGTTCAGGCAAAAACGTTATTATTCTGTTAGCTCTGACACTGACGCTGGAGTCTGTGATGACTTCGGCTCTTAAGTTACATCAGGAATGTTTTTATCTCCTGGGGTAATCTTATGTGGTGACTGTCTACTGTTTTCCCTGATAATGATGCAATGCTAGACTGTCCAACTCTGTCACTCACAAAGACTAAAGTACAATGATGAAATGTAGTATCAGCTGCTCATGAAAAACTCTGATTAAACTGACGGCAACAGTACTTTTATTTTACTTGAGTACAATTGTGGAAGAGGCACTGAGATCCTTTTCTTAAAGCGGCTATAATCAATATTTTTCATAATAATGTTTGAGATGACAGTGTGTAATGTGTGATGAACCGGTAGAGGATTATCAGTGACTCTGTAGCTCCTCTCGGCTTTACGGGGCTTTATAGGGAGTTTCAGCTCATTGTTTATCTGTCTGGCTGCAACTTTACTGTTTTGATTCACTCCCAGCGCTCTCATAGCATTGTTGGGGCCGCAGCAGGCAGCTGTTTGCAGAGGAAAAGCTGTAAAAAGCCACTGTGCACTACCTGCTCAGCACCAAAAGGCAAACAGACACAGTTAGCTGTAGACTAGCTGGTAAACATAGTGGAGCATTTAGCAGCTAAAGAGCCAGATATTTCCCTCAGGAGTTGGTAGAGAGCAAAAACAGAGCTAAAAGAGAGTGAATATTGGACTTACATTCACCAGGTGGACAGAAACACGACTCCATATGAATGATAATGTTGCTCTGTAACTGCTGGATGTGAAAATAAGCAACTGTTTGCTAACAAGTTCAACAACTTAAAGCTGATGATATGTCAGTGTTGTGTTCACTACTTGTTCCCAATGAAAACTAGCGGACAAAACATCAGTTAATGCATGTTTAAGTAAAAGTACAGACATATTGGCAGGAAGTATCGAAAGTGAAAATACGATGCGAACTGGCCCCATTTACATATACTATTGGAATGTTAACACACTTTCTTTTTCTTATTTTGGTTTTCTTTGTTGCTCCTTCCTCTTGACTTGTCCTTCGTCATATGTGTCTCCATGTTAAACACTTATATTGCGCTATCAAGAAAAAGGTTATTAATACTGATTAATTGATGTATACTGTATGTAAGCAGCATTATTAAGGTAGAGTTAATTAGTTAGTTTGGAACTTTATTGTTCACATTGTGCAAAATTATCTTTGGTTTCACCACACGGCATCAAAAAACAATACAATACAGGATAACTGACAATGTTGGACAAGTGACAGAGACACGTTTCAACAACATAATTTAAAATACATGAAAACCATAGAAAATACAGTATAATAAAGATAAAGAGCTATGTGTTTAGCATTCATACTGCATTTGTCAAGAGAGCAACTTTTAACAAGTTATACTGTTCGATAGCCTAATCTATAACAAAGGAATATTTTATAAACTATCATTTTACATATAAAAAATTGATCTGAAAACTAGCTATAGCTGTTAAATAAATATAGTGGCTTAGAAAGTACAATATTTCACTCTGAAATGTAGTGGAGTAGTAGTAGTCTGAAAATGTTTGTCGTGGAAATTGTCTGAAAACACTTAACGCACATATGAAATAATACACAAAACACTGATATTTAAAAAAAAAAATTAAATATTATTGTAAAATAAGGAGACAGAACACACAAAGATTTGCATCAGTTTGTCTCAACAAACAAAGAGCAAACCTAATCTATTATAGTTGCAGAAGGAACAAAGAAATGATCTGTGATTGGTTAATGTAGCAGTTTATATGATTACAGCCAATGGAACACAGCCACAAGATATAGATTTACATGCACACGTATATAACATAAGAGTCACATCTCCCCAAGGCTCAGAAAACCATGAGTCCCAAGCTATATATGGCCTTTGACCACTTAACATGTTCAGCTTACACCAAGACCCAGAATATCACCTTAATTTGGGCTTAAACCAAGATGGAAGGAAAGGAGTGAGTACATTCTTTCTCTCAATGACATGCATGCATACATAAGATAAGCATCTGATCATCTCAACACCTCAACACGTTATAGACTAATATTAGACTTCGGTGAAAAAAACTCTGACGTCAGCTGCTTCTGTTACAATAAAAGCCACAACAAAAAGATCGCAGCGTGTCATTTACTCTGAAGTTCCTTACGCTCTACGTGACACCACATGAGGAAAACCGAGCCTTTGAAGTATGGAAAATTTCCAACTTTTACTTTCTGTTGTGCTCAGCTCCTATTCAGTCACGTTTTTTCTGCAACAAATATACATCTCTCTCTTCAAACTCTTCCGAATGAAGGAACATGACTCACTGATGTGTTTTTAATAGTTTTTGGAGAACAGCAGAGGTCTAAATGAATAAGATATATCAGGCTTTGGATACACACACACAATATTTGTTAGTAGATCAGTTCATTGTTGGTTTGGATCCAAACACGAGATTTGTTGACAATAAGGAAAATATAGAAAACTGCCAGCCTTATGCTTTTAACATTAATGTGAATATGTGTTGTTGCAAAGAGGAAATGTATCTTGCAGCCAGTTGAAACACATGTTGAACAGAAAGCATAATAAATGTATGTAGAACAAATGCCACCGTTGAATATAGCCCGGTAAACATAACCCAGCAAATTTTAATCTGCAATCACTGACCGGAGCGAATACGCCCTGCTGTAATATGGGTCAGAGAGTGTCTTGTCATTTTCTGAAACATGTCGCACTGGAAAACAAACCTGCAGAGTCACCGTTTCATGGCTAAGTTGAGAAAACCGCAACCTAGTTTGATCTGGCCACACATCTAAACCTGTTTACAAAAATAAACCTGTCAACCCAGCAAATGACATCATCACCACAGAGGCTTGGAAACAAAGAAATCTGATCAGTCTCCAAAGAACTACACAAAATGTATACAATTACTAATTAATTATTAATTCAATTCTAAAAAACTCACTTTATTGTTTAATTTTTATTTATCTATTTTTTAGTGCCCAAAACCAAATTTAACAAGATTTTACAACTTTTTCTGTACTGAGTTTCTCTGCACAGGAACTTTTACATAGAGCTAACATATTGTTGTTTGTCAGGTAAGGACGAATCCTAAAAGCTAGCTTCACATTGTTTCTTGCAGTGTGTTAAGTGTGAAAGAATGAGAAAAATAAGCAACAAGTCCACCAAAATAAACGGTCAAATATGTGGTTTGACCATGTGACTTCAGAACGAAATATGGGAGAGTTTAATCTGGTGCCCCATATCGGCAGTAACCAGCAGGATCATTTGTCTGTGCTTTCCAAAGCCTTTACACATCATTGTTAAAAAATAATGGTGTTTTATGTTGTGTCAATGCTGTGGTTAAGGTCTGGCTAGGTTAAGGCCACCTTTGTCATCATGGCTACAATAATAACCATGGGGTTAATCTTAGGGGACAATTGTAGCTTTGAAAAAACTCACGGTTGGAAACAGGAAGCGAACAACAGTCTCCTGTGGCAAAGTCCACTGTTTGTAAGTTTGGGTTAAGCCATCCACTCAACCCACCACCTCCATATGAAATTTGTCAACTTGCTGTATATGTACGTCACCACTGCTTTGGGTCATAATTACTCCGGCTGCTAGATGGCATCTGTTACTCAAACGTAACTATATGTCATTTTTGGGTGACTGACATTATGACCTGTTGTGTTATTTCTCTTGGGAGGACGGTCTCATTAACATTTTACAACTTGCCAAATACGTCACCATAGGAGACCACTGTTTGTGTCCTGTTTCCAACCGCGAAGCGGGACAGTTTTTTAAAAAGCGTAACTATGATCGTCCCCTAACTTTAACCCTGCGGTTATTATTGTAGCATTGACAACGAACTTTACGGAAGTAGTGACTTTAACCCACACCACATCTTTCCCTAAACCTAACAAAGTGGTTTTTATTCCTAATACTAACCAGACCTTTACCACAATGTTGTCACATCATAAATCATCAATATTTTTATATAGTGATGTGTAACGGTTTTGGAAAGCACAGATAAATTATGTTGTCCTGCCGATAGAGGCGCAAGATTAGAAAATGCTCCTATGTGTTGTTCTGGAGTCACATGGTCAAATGATGTATTTGATCATTTAATTTGGAGGACTTGTTGAGTATGCCAGTCATTGCGTATTTCTTTAACCTTCTGCAAAATGCAACCTATTCCTAAAGGGAACTGGTCCATCTTTGGGTGCAGGAGTTTATCCCAGCATGCACTGCAGGGGCTGATCTGTCAATCAACCAAAGGATGATCTGACAAAGATCACTCTTTGTAATGTTTGCACTTTTATTGCAGGCAAACAGACAGTAATGAGCTGTAATGAGTTTACTGAGCTGCAGTGTCAGTGTGGCTGCTTGACCTGGTTACTGATCTGACTTCCAGGAACTAACACACACACACACACACACACACACACACACACACACACACACACACACACACACACCACACACACACACACACACACACACACACACACACACACACATATATCCTTAAGTTCACTCTACTTCAAAATCTTGACTCAGAAACAGCTCAAGGTATTCTTCTTCCTCTATGGTGCCTGCATGCTGACATCTTCATTCTGTCGTCAATCTGGGTCGGACGACCGACAATTCAGAGTTTTCTGAAACCTGGTGGAAAACGAACTTGCCGAGTCACCATTTCCTTGGCTGCGTCGCCAAGGCCGCAACCTAGTTTTATCTGACCGCACATCTAAACACCAAACACCAGGACTTGGTGACATCATCATGCCAGTGGTGAGGACTCAGCAGAAAGAGAAAGGAGAAATGAGACAAATGAAAAAGAGGAAAAAGGAGAGAAGATGAGAAGAAAATAAGGAAAAAAGAGGATGAGAGAAGAAGAAAAGTGAGGAGGGAAGACAGAGGAGAGGAAGAAAGGAGGATTGGAGGAAAGTAGGAGACAAGTGAGGAAAGAAAACAAAGACTGATTAAAAGAAAGGAGACAAAACAAAATGTAAAGAAGGACAAAAGGATAGAGAAAAACTACAGAGGAGGATTAAAAATAGGAACCAGTGAAAGCATAAGAGGAAAGAGGAGGAAGCTGGGAGGAAAATGTTGAGAAATGAGAGAAAGAAAGGGGAGAAGTGGAGAGAAAGGGAGATGAAGAAAGAAAGGAGGAGGAGAAAATAAAGAAAGAGAGGAGAGAAAGAAGTGGATAAAAAGTAGGAATGAAAGGAAAGCTGTCAACAGGAGAAAATTAAAGGAGGGAGAAAATAAAGAAAAGAGGTAGAGAGAAGATGAGGAGGTTTGAAGAGGAAGAGGAGGAGAAAATAAAGGAGGAAAAACAGAGGAAATAGAGAAAGGAGGCCAGAAGGAGAGTAAAGGTGGAACGACAGGAAAGAGGAAGAGCAGGAGAGAATGAAAGAAAGGAGAAAGAGACTAAAATGAGAGGAGAGGAGAAGAGAAGGGAGGGAAGAGAACAAATGAGACTAAGACAGGAGAAAAAAAGGAGAAAGAGGAGGTAGGAAGAGGAGGAGAGAGGAGAAGGAGTAATGGAGGAGTCCAACAGGAGGAGAAGAGGGAAGAGAGGAGGATGAAATAAAGAAAAGGAGGAGAAAGGAGATGGGACGGAAAACTGGCTCAGAAAATAGGGAAGGAGAGGAAACTAGGAGAGGAGGGGAAAAGAGAATAAAGAAAGAAGAAGAAAAAGAAAGGGGGAATACTTAAGGAAACAAGGAGAGGAGGTAGGAGAGAGAAATGAGAAAGAGGAAAAGAGGAGAAAAGAAAGGAGGAGAGAGAGGAGAGAAAGGGGGAGGTGACGTCACCATGGAGACTCCTTAGAAAGTCGCAGCAGTGAGTCAGTGATATTTCAAAACTTCAGAAATTTTTTAGAAACAGGAGAAGAGGTGAAATAAGAAGAAAAGAAGATGGGGGGGGAGTGGTGACAGAAGAGGAGACGAAGAAGAGAGGAGGAGCGGTGACAGAGGAAGAGAAGAAGAGAGGGGGAGGTATAAATGTAGCAGAGGGGAGTGAACCTGCTGCAGTTGAAGATGTTTCTCCTCATCCTCAGGATGTCTGCTCTCCCGCTGCTGCTCAGCCTCCTCCTCGTTTCTATGGCGACGGCCGAGAAGGAGCCCACCTGCCAGCAGGAGATCCCCACCGAGCTGATCCGAGACCTGTGGAAGGACACCAAAGTGCTGATCGACAAACTGCCGGTAAGATCAATAACTATCAATAATCAGACTATTATCAACTAATCTCCTGTCACTTTACTATCAATTAAATGTCATTATTTACTTTTATTGAGTCTGCAACTTATTTAGTTTATCCTCAATTAGTTGTTATATAAGTTATAACTTGTATTGATTAGCCTGCTGATCAATATATCAGTTTGCTATCAATTAAAGATTTTCTTTTACTGATTTGTCCACTAATCAGTTTGTCAGTTTACTGTTTACTTAAGATCAATAATAATGATATTTGATTAGTCTATTGACTAATCAATAAGAGATGCCAGCAAGAACTCTTATTGATTAGTCTGCTAATCAATATGCCAGTTTACTGCCAATTAGACTTCAGTAATAACTCTTATTGATGAATCTGCTAAACAGTATGCCAGTTGTCAATCTCATGATCATCATCACTGATGATTATTATTGACATTTAAAACTGACATATTGATTAGCGCTCTAATCAATATGTCAGTTTTAAATGTCAATAATAACTTGTCAGTTTATTAATAATTCAACAATAACTGTATTGATTATGTGTGCCAATCAATAAGCCAGTTTACTATCGATTAAAGGTCAATAACTCTTATTGATTAGCTTGCCGATCAATATGTTAGTTTTTTATCAGGTGAATATCAATAACACCGCCATTATTCTGCCAATCAAAATGTTAGTTTATGATCACTTATGTGACTCTTATTGATTAGAATGCTAATCAATACTGTATGTCAGTTTACTATCAGTTAAAGATCAATAATAACTCTTATTAATTAGTCTTTACCAGTTTACAATCAATTAAAAGCAACTTTTACTGATTTGTCTGCTAATCAATAGCTAGTTTATAATCAATTAAGGTGAATAATATTACTCATTTATTCTCATCAGTGTCAGTTCTTCAAATGGCAATCATCACTTTATTGATGAATCTTCTTATTAATATATCAGTTTACTATCAACTGAAGACTAGTAGTTCTTATTGTTTAGTCTGCTGATCAATAGATCAGTTTACTATCAATTAATACAGAGAAATAATGACTCTTATCGATGAGTCTGATAATCTATGTCAATTTCCTATCAATTGAATATCAATATCACGTACCGATTAGTGTGCTGATTAATATGTTCATACGAGGAAATAACTCACGGAAGAGGAAGATTTAGGAAGACGTACGATCAGAATCAAACTGTGAATGTCAATCAATTATCAATCAAAAACAGAGATAAGAGTCTTTTTCTGTATTTTCTCTGATCTGATCATTGTGGCAGATTTCTTGGACAACACGGTTTCACACCAGCGTTTAATCATTCATATTGATGAGCGAAAGTATGATGCTCAGACTCGTAAACTGATGTTTGGTATCAGACAGGAAGTGAAAGTGTGAAAAGCTGCAGTTTTTAAACCAGATCAAAGCTTCTGATCAGATCAAAGACTTTCAGACTGAAAACACATAAAGCAGCTTTTAATTCACAGCTGCTGGAAACAGAAACACTTTTATAGCGACAGACGTCATTTATAAACTGTGACTAATGCTGATATTAATATTGATAGGAAACAGGAAATATTGATTAGCTTTACATGATACATATGAGTAAACGGAAACACCTCCACTGGCTCCTGGTGATGGTTTTAAAGTGAAACCAAGCAATCTTTACAACTTTACTCTTACACTGTGTGTTCTAAATATCAGTTTCCTCTTTGCCTTTAAAATAGTGTAAATATAGTGTAAAATGTCAAATGTCATTAATTTACTAAAAACAAATGAATTTAATGTTTTCATCTGCAGAGAGAAGACTCAGTCTGGCGGTTGCTGCCCAAGTTCTGCACCAAATGTCCCGAGGTTAGTAAACCTGCTTTGACCTGAGACAATGTGACGCTGTCTGAATGTTGCTGGAGAATATTAGTGGAAGTAAATCTTTCACTGAAGTTTTAACTTCCAACCATGCTGGTGTCTGCTTGGTTTACCTCAACCACAACCACACACATAAACCATCTCCAGTCTAATACTGTAAAAAAAACCCATTTTGAACAAGTTTAATCTCACACTGCAACTCAACATAACAACCACTCCGACTGGAATCTTCTCTCCCGTTAAAACCAAGTGTTTACAATCACGATTTCACTGAAATACCTGTTCTGCAGAGCGTTCAGTTTAGATTTCTACAACCAGGAAGTTTTTGAGCTGCGGGTTTCCTCACTGGAATTCCAGTGTTTCATTTATGCAGAAAAATCCCAGACAGAGTTTTGAGGTGTTTTTTTATGTTCGTAGAGGTAATATGATATATGAATGACACAAAGGTCTGATTAATGGACAGCTGTTGAGTCTTCTTTCCTACAAAGAGTCTTGTTTTTCTCATACAGGGTGTCTTTCTGCTTTAAAATTGAAAATATGAGGTTGTATTTTTGACATGAGAAGTTTTCAAGTGATTTAAGTCACAAGAACACTATTACTAGGCGGCTGACAACAAAAACTGAAAACCTTGTCCTGTTGTTTTCTTGATGTTTTCTCTATTCAGTGCCAAGAAAACTGCAACTTAAGTAGTAAAATATTTAAAAATGTATGGATTTTCATCTACAAAGTCACAAATACCCCATTAGTTGGTCGTTCAATTGGACTCTTCTCAAAAAACACAACCCCATCTGTCATCAGTTCCTGAGGTTTTCACACATCTGAGGATAAATTGGTATTTAGTTAAACCAGACCAGAGCTGTTTAAGTGTTATCTTGCCACAGAAAAGTTGGAGTCTGTCTGTGTTTTCAGTTTGATAAATAAATAAATGGGAAGTCACACTGCAGAAATGCCAAACATATGTGTGAGGTAACTTACAGGCCTGCCAAAACCACACAGTACTTCAGTGTTTACTTTACTATTACTACTACTATGACTATTAGTCAGACTTTACAGACTGCATTTTGTAAAATGTCAAACTGAGTACATATCTTGGTCACCATCTCTGATAACCAAATTTAAGGGATTTTTATGAAAACTCTTTGCCTTCATTGTGTTTTTAAGTAAAAAGAAACAGAGAAAGTCTGCATACTGTCCATCACATGCACGTTATTAATGACATTTCAAAACAGCACCATACAAACAGCATATATAAGCTATAGGCTCTCACCCAGGAACAATTGCCAGCAACGCTTTAGGTCAATGAGCTCTTCAGATATAACCAAACAGGATACAGAGCTCCTCCAATAGTAATAAAAATATAAATAAATTTACAAATATTATAGAAAGTAAGCAACTTATTAGTGTTCCTGAAACGTTGTCAATAAAGTGAATACAAGTGTGCAGGATTTTTTGATCCTACGCACCTGTCACTAACACTTTACAGTGTGCAAGAATTTTGTTAAAATTGTGATCTGGAAGTTAAAAAAACAATAATTCACAATCAGACTAAACTCTCAAATCATTATTGCAGGCAAAAATCCAGTATGGGTCAGATTAGTAGATGACACTATTCTGGACTGCTCTGATTTTTTTGTTTCTATTTGGTGAAAACTCATCGGGTATTGTTCTTTAATACTAGCAAAAAATAAGTGTTTTATTCAGGTTAAAATGAAATATTGCTAAACTGTACAACAGAACACACTCTCATTTAGTTTAAGAGAAACATTTGTATCATTTTCAGCTTCTCAGACAGACTGGTGATAGAAACCCTCTATTGCTTTATTGGATTTTGTAGATTCTTTTAACCTATTTGCACATAGTTGGATATGTCTCTAAAACTTCAGAGATATCTGAGCTGATCTGATTTTAGGAGTCAGACACAAAATAAATCAGTCAGATTATAACCTGACAAAAGCAGGATGACGCTCTGTGTAAACATGCTGTCCTCTCCTCAGGGTGCGATTGGCTGGCTGGAGATGCGGGAGTTGATTAATGTCTACCAGAATAGTGTGTTCAGCGAAGACGTCATCCAGAAGCTCCTCCCCCTCCACTACAACGACCTGCTGTACCGACTGGAAGACACGCTGCAACACTGTGTGAGTACACAATGTGCAACACACACTGCAACACTGCATGAGTACAGACACTGCAACACTGCATGAGTACACACACTGCAACACTGCATGAATACACACTGCAACACTGCACGAGTACACACACTGCAACACTGCATGAGTACACACACTGCAACACTGCATGAGTACACAATGTGCAACACACACTGCAACACTGCATGAGTACAGACACTGCAACACTGCATGAGTACACACACTGCAGCACTGCATGAATACACACTGCAACACTGCACGAGTACACACACTGCAACACTGCATGAGTACACACACTGCAACACTGCATGAGTACACACACCGCAACACTGCATGAGTACACACACTACAGCACTGCATGAGTACACACTGCAACACTGCATGAGTACACACACTGCAACACTGCATGAGTACACACACCGCAACACTGCATGAGTATACACACTACAGCACTGCATGAGTACATACTGCAACACTGCATGAGTACACACACTGCAGCACTGCATGAGTACACACACCGCAACACTGCGTGAGTACACACACTGCAGCATTGTGTGAGTACACACACTGCAGCACACAATTCAGCATTGTGTGAGTACACAATGTGCAACACACACGGCAACACTGCTGGAGAACACACACTGCAACACACACTGCAGCACTGCATGAGTACACACACTGCAGCATTGTGTGAGTACACAAACTGCAACACACACTGCAGCACTGCATGAGTGCACAACCATCATTCTGATTGTATAAACACACACACACATGCTCAGTAGTATCTACAAAAATACACACAAAATAGAAGTACTTTCTGACTAATCTGTATATGTGTACTTTGTGTTCAGGTTCCTCCATCTAAACCTTCAAAATTGTTCAAAAGTATTGAGAAACTGGAGAAGAAAATCAAAAAGGTAAAAACTAAATCACAGACTGTTCTACTACTACTATCACCATTTTTACCAATTCTAATACTACTACCTAATACTATGTTATGGCTACATATTGTTACTGACGCTAATGCTTCTATGAGCTACTGATTCTACTATTATTTCTACTTGTACTACTAGGCTACAACTACTACTGATGCTGCTACTGCTAGTACTATTACAATTGCTGCTACTTTTATGCTAATACTGGAACTAATTATGCTAATAATGTTACTGCTACTACGATGATGCTAATGCTAATAATACTAACATTGCTAGTATTAGAAACTGCTATTACTACTGTGAACTAAATGTAGTTTTTAAAACATGAAGTGCTTTATATGTAGATTAAATAAAAAATAACACAATACTACTTAGAGTAATGTTACCACGTGCTGCTCATCTTTTATGTTATTATGTTATTTTATGGCATTAATATATTATAATCCATCCAACCATGCAGCACTCATTCTGTGGTTATATGCAATATAAATATATTGTTCAAATTATTAATACCATCTACTGCTTTTAGTGACATTATAAATATACAAAGTACTAACTGTACCTGTCTGTCTGCCAAAGAAGAAAGATAAAGGAGCGATGAAGGCCATAGCAGAGTTCACCTTCATCCTCAGGTGGATTGACGAGCTGACACAGCATCACATCCTGTAGATCATCATCATCACCATCATCATGAGCATTCTCATCGTCATTATCATCATCATTATGACTTATTATTTTCATATTTCTATTTTGTATTTAGATTTTTTTTTAAATGAGGTATTTTGGATTTTTGCAGCACAAACATGTACTCAACTATTGATTATTTTATTGATTACAGTGAGCACAGATGCATTTTCAATTTTCTCCTCACTTTATTTCACTTGAAGCATTGTTTTCTAGTCAAATGTTTGTTTTTGTTTTTGTTTTCTTGTTTAACCAGTTTTGTATCAGCAGCACATATAACTTTTAGATGTCAAATGCTGTTAAATGATCAGGGTATTTGAAGTGGAAAGACTTAATCATCATCACCATCATTATCCTCCATCTTGGAGCATCTGAAAAAGTCTTTTTTTTTGAAGTATTGATTGCTGTTTTTGAATGTTTTATATATAAGTGCAGCTTTATTTACAAAAATAAGTTATTTTCCAGAAAATATTTATTGTATTTGAGTATTTACTGAGGAGTGTTAAAAGTACTTGAAATTTAATATATTGAATTTACAACATGTATGAAATCAGATATTTTTATATGAAGTTTTGTAGCTATATTTATATGAATTTGTCAATGAGATTCTCAGTGAAATAAAATCTAATGTTGGTGACTGAATGTCAAAGTGTGAGTTTTGAGTGTTGTCTCCCTCTGCTGGTCAACATGTTGCACTACAACATTTCAGTTTATATGTAGACATTTGCTGTACCTGTTTATTTATTTGTGAAAAGGAGGATAAATGAAACGGAGAGAAAGTACAATGGAAAGAGAAGAAAAGAAATTAAGGAAATGTGGTGAAGAAATTAAAGGAAAAGAGGAAACAGGAGAGAAATGAAGGACTGAAAACTAGAAAAGAAAGGAGAGGACGGTTAGGGGAAAGGAGAGGAAAAGAAATTTTAAAAGAGAGAGGAGATGAAAGAAAAGGCAAAGAAAGGGCATGAGAGGACAGAAATTGAAACAAGATGATTGAGGAACCAGAGACAAAGAGTTAAGGAAAGTAAACGAGGAGAAAAGTCACATTTTGTTTCCTGAATTCAAATATTTGGAAGAGGAATTCTGAGTCTGAGGTCAGAATTCAGTCTGAGTTCATGGAAGGATTAAAGGAACGGTTCAACCAAAAGCAAAACTGAGTCATGGTCCACTCCCTTACCTGTCAGTGGAAACTCCCGCGAAGACGGTGGGACAACCGCTGAAACCCAGAGTGACACCACCGCCTCCGTGGCTCCGCCCGCGCTCGCTGACACAACACTGAACTGAACGCCTCATCACCATCTCTGTGCTGAATCAGCCTCGCTGGAGCAGGTTCACATCAAACCTGTTCAGGTTTTAACAAAAGCAAGGAATGAATCGCAATGAACACCATTTCTGGCTTTTCAGCCCCTTTTAGCTCCTTGTTTTGGTTTTGCTGCACATTTCCTGCCCATATCAGTCTTTGCTGTTTTCCAGTAAACCCTCTATACACTACCGCCCAAACAGCAGACACACGACTCCACTGGGATGATCATGTTGCTCAGTGTCTGCTGGATGTGAAAATGGGCAGCTGCTTGCTAACACGTTAGCCACAATAGCTTTTGCTGGAGCTATGTGTCTTTTAGCTTGTTTTGGAGTTCCTCTGCTTCCACATGACAAAAAATAGATTAAAACCATTTTAAAGGATAGATCTAACATTTTTGGGAAATCCCCTTCTTGGGCACTTTTCCCAAAGTCAGATGAAAAGGTGGATATCAGTTTCATTTCTGTGCATCCACTACAGAGATGGATAGGCCCAGAAGTTATTATTCCAAGAGGGTTACCCCACTGCTAACCTTGTGGTCACATTGTATAAAGATACTGTTTTAGGTACTTTTGCTATGAGAGATCCATTTACAAGTGAAAGCAACCCAAAGGAAGGGTCATTTTATCATAATACCAATGCTCTAATGCTCTGCTTGGTGCCAGTTCTGTTGAAGCCTATGGGAGATGCATGGAGAAGCACACTAAAACTCATCATATCTACCTCGTATGACCTTTGATAAAGAAATGCCTCTACCAAATGAAAGAACACACGTTAGAGAATATGGACTGCTTTTTCCAAATGTGTGTAGTCATGACATTGCTGTTGGTCTGCCTCTCCTCTGATTATTGATTGTGCATTAGTAGGTTCCGTTGAAGAGGTTTACACACAGATTAAACAAAGAGTTACATATATGACACTTTTTATAGACTTACAAAACACATCAAACAGTCATGACAATCATACATATCACATCATATCTTCTAGATTCAGAAGTGTGGGCAAACTAATCATACTACTGAATATCGTTAAAAGCAATGCATTGTGTTATTTTGTGCAACTACCTACAGAGAGAATATGCAGAACATATAAATATTTCATTTAGCAATGTTATGTAACAGACTGAGCCTTCTCAGAGTAAATAACATTATTTTCAAATATTAATGATGAATAATCAATAATAAACTGACGCTGGTTGACCTGACTGCTTCTGCCAACCCCAAGATGTCCATGACAGTGACATCACTGTCGTATCTCAGCATGTTGCCCCCAACAGAGTCAGAGGTCATGGGTCAAGGAGACTGATGGTGTTCTTCAGTCAGAGTGTTCTGTGTTTCTAGATGGGTGATAAAACTTTCCACCACATAGAAGAGGATGTGGTGTGTGTTTTTTTATGTTGACAGTTGGTATAGACGATAAAAAAAACTGTCTGGTTAAAACTTCTAGGAAACAAACACACACACACACAGGAGACTACCAGTTAATTCCAGTTAATTAAGATCTACCTAGAAAGCCAACAGCCAGTGTGTGTGTGTCTGTGTGTGTGTGTGTGTGTGTGTGTGTGTGTGTGTGTGTGTGTGTTAGTTTATATTGACTGTTGGTGCTAGTTTACAAAGGAAAAATAAAATGCAACTGCAGGATTGTAGTTTGTCGTTGTAAAATAATGAAAAAAGAGAAGTATGCAAGTATGCAGGAAACTGTTCAATGCAACATCTTACTGTCTGTATGCTTCAAATTAGGTCAAAATGCATTGATTTGTGGATAATGTTATGACAAAATGTGTAACTACAATACAGACCTTCCATTTCAAACCTGCCGTTTTAAACTCCCAGTCTAATAAACTAATCATCAGAGTTTGTTTTATATTTAGAATCCATAGATGCTGATAAAGATTATTCAGTTTGCTTGGATCTAATAAACTGACAGACAGACAACTAAAAAACATGTTTACTTTCTCTAAATTTAACAGCTGTCATCAGTGTCGCTTCTGCACCAAATAGAATGCATTTCAGGAACTGTTCTGATTCTGATCAGATTCTGATGGTCCATATATAGACATGAACAATGTTATTGTTCCTCCGTTTCTAACCAACAATGCGAGTGTCACACAAGCGGGTAGTTCTGGGTCTGAAAAGTGAAGCCAGTGCAGAAGTGCTTTAAAACTGCATTCTCTCTAATTGCCAGAAAGGGGCGATTGTAGTCCGATTGAATGGAAGTCTATGAGAAAATGACCCTACTTCTCACCTCTCACCCTACCTCAGTAAACACTTTCCTAATGAGTTTATGGCCTCAATCGCCAGTTTCAAGTCTTCTTCAGTACAGCATGATGATTGACAAGTCGCTCCCAAGGCGACAACTTTGGTTAAGTTATGTAACCGTGGCGTAACCCCAGATTCACAGAGTATAGGCGTAGCTGTAGCCGTTGCTATTTCAGTGTGTTTTCAGTTCATGAAAGTTAATTGTAACATTTTGGTCGCCTAAAAAAGTTCTTCAGCGTTTGTTGTACTAAAAGACCCCCTAAAGAGTTGGATGTTCAGTTTTTCTGATAAGTACATTTTGTTTTAATGGTTTTAAGCCCGTTTTCACTAGTGAAAATTAGCATTAGCAATATGAGTTAACTGTGGACTGTAATTGCACCGTGCTAATCAAGCTAGCAGCTAATGTTAGGGTCAGTGTCACCCTCTCATCCAATTATGGTCACTACTGGCTCCAAAAATCCAAGATGGCGACAGTCAAAATGCCAAACTAGAGGCTTCAAAACCAATGGGTGAAGTCACAGTGGCTTTGTCCATTAGTTTTATACAGTCTATGGTGTCACATGACCAACAGGATTAGCCCATAGATATATACACATAGATGCCACATTGGGTGCTGCCTGTCATACCAAAGTATTTTTGTTTAATGCAAAGTAACAGTAGGCTGATATTACTACAATAAATGAAAGTATCCAGCTTATTGTATTTTAATGCTTAGTTTGCCACCATTTAGTTCTTGAAATTTTCTTTTTAATTGCTTTTATTTATTTATGCACATTGGGCTGCATTATATGTATGAAAAGATGCTATAGAAATAAAGTTATTATTATTAACCAGTAGTAGTCTTTGATAAATTGTCTTTAACTATGCGATACACAATCTATCTGTCTATTCTATCTTTCTGTTTCACCAGACTATGATCTTTGTCTTTGTTCTTGTGTTCTTTGTATCAATATTGGAATGAGTGTGTTTTATCAAAATTAACTAGTAAAGTATGACAATGTCCTCAATGTTTGTACTCAATGAGAAATAACACACAATAATAATAGTAAGTTTAGTGAACTAATATCATAAAATTGAAACTTTGAAGTTGCGGTTGCATGCTAGTTCTTTTTTTAAAACGATTCCATACTGGTGAAGATGTGTCATATTATTCAGAGGAACTCAGATACCAGATACGCCAACATTGTGTTTCTTGGTGTTGTTCTTCATGTTGCCATGGTCACTTTATAACAGTGGCGAGCAGGAAAAGAAGAATTTATATTTTTATTTCATTTAACTTCACTTAACTTAAATGTGCAATTTTCAGTCATATCATGTGGAATAATAAAATAATCCTATACTCAAACTGAGTGAGATTTTAATTGAAGGCTAAATCAAGTTTTAGTGGGGAATCCCTAGAAATGATTTTTCTATTTATGGTAGTGCCATTTCTACCCGCAGTGATGATTCAGGTTTCATTGTAAGCCTTGTGGTGGCCTTTCCACCAGCAGCCACAATGCATCTGCCTGAAGGGACGGTGCCTCTTCCTGCTGCAATGACATCTGCTTTCTGCAGCATCACTTTTACCTCCCACAGCACTATTTCTCAGCCCACAACGATGATCACATTTCTTCCAGTTGCAGTGACACATTCACCTGTGGCATTTCTACACTACATGGCCAAAAAAATATCTGGACACACGAACATTTCAGCCATATCAGTAAACCATGCACATGCATCTGTTGTAATAATACCCTCCAATCTCCTGGTTTCAAGCTTTCCAGCTGATGTTGGAAACTGGCTGCAGGGTTTTGCTCACTTTTAGGACTGTAAGTGAATTCCAACTGATGTTGGGTGATAAGGTCTGGCTTGTTGGTGTTGGATGGGGTTGAGATCACGATCTGTGCAGGCCAGTCAAGTTCTTCCACCCCAAACTGTGAAAAACATCTCTTTATGGAGCTGGCTTTGTGCACAGGGGCATTGTCATGTTGAAACAGGAAGGGAACAAAGTTGTGTACACACTATTGTCTAAAACAGTGGCTTTTAACCTTGGCTTATGACACCTTTATACAAAGAATATCTTTTTGCAACATCACAGGATATAGTATGTCTATGAACTGGGAGGAGTTCAAACAAAGAATTCATTTTCCTACTCAGATTGTGGCATTTTTACACTACTAAGTCATTAATTTAAATCTTTAGAGGCCTGAAAAGATAAAATGTATATTTCTGATTTATGGACCATAATTACACACAAAACATACAAGGGAGGACCCAAAACTGGAAGAGAGAAGATTTGACATTGTTGAAGAAATCTGAGAAAAAAGCAGGAGGTAGCAAAAGATGAGACCAGGAAATGTTTCCAGGAATGAGAGAGGCACTGGGACAAGTGCACTGCATCTCAAGGAGAATTCTTTGAAGGGGATTTAAAAGGTTTACAATTCCAGAGATTTTTGGGTCCCCCTCTTGTACAATACAATAATCAGAACAACAATAGAATCAAACACTGCAGTGTCCCCCACATACAGTAATTCCTTAAACAAAAGTAAAACATTCTTCAAAAAGGCACCCAATCAACTATCGAATATTTCACAAGAAAGACTAGTTTTTCCACACCAAACAAGAAAAAGACTTTGTTTATGGACCTGGCTTTGTGCACGAAAGCTTTGTCATGTTGAACATATCATTAGATATATATATGTGGACAGGGGTGTCCACAGACTTTTGATCATTAAGTGCATCTGCTTTTACATGGATTTACATACATTCCCCTGGTACAAGCAAATACGTCTCTTGAGTTTCATTTAATTTCAATCAAGTTCATTCTTGATCAAGGTCCATTTAGTAGCTGTTCTGGAGCTTTGGATCATATCACAAGATCTGCATCCACACATAGACAGACAGACAAAAAATTTCATCTCTGTGCGCCCATTGCAAAGATAAATCCAGGATGCCTAGCTTAGCATTAATACTTCAGGCAGGGGGAAACTGCAAGCCTAGCCCAATCACAAGGCAAAAATAGGCCTGTCAACAACTTCAGATCTGTCTGATTTACTGTACATGTTGAGGCCTGATTATTGAACAGGAATAGACTCTACACTCATACATGTCAAGATCTTTATCTGCTTCTGGGGGTCCAAAAAGCTTGAGAGTGAAAGTAAACAGCGCCCTCCTTATCCTTTTTACAGCATCCACAGGGTGGGCTGCATCTTTAACCCTCATACTGCATTTGTTGTACAGAGATGTTGTGACACACTTTAGTCTTTTATGAAATGGTGGAGCATGTTGTAGCTCTGTTGCTGGTGTATATGGAGGATGTTTGAGGTATTTTATAAATCAAATACTGTCACTCAGAGTGGGGAGATTACAGGAGTCAGACGGCAAACAGAAATGTTTTACAGAAAGCTGTGGTTGTCATTTCAGACAAAAATCACTCTCTGAGTTCACTGTTTGTCCTTCAGGCAGCCTTGAACAATGTTTAACTGCTATGATTAAGTTGGACTTCAGGTGTTTTATTGATCTTTATACTTCCACTGCATGACATTTCAGAGGGAAATACTATATACTATATACTTCTTACTTCACTACATTTATTTAACAGCTTCAGTTCCTGCAACATATCTGAGTACTTATTGCACCACTGAGAGCATTATTCTAGTCTGTGTGAATGCCCGATTTTGAAAGGTTTTTCAGTTTTAACAGCATCTCCTTACAGACTTCAAAATGAATAAATAGCGAGTATAATTCAAAATGTTCCAGTACAGGTGAATCTATTTGAGTCAGCCGCCCCCCCAAAAAATAAGATGCAGATGTAAAACACAAAATGTGAGGCAATTTGTTGACTCAGATTTAGGCCTAATACTTGTAAAAATGTAATTCAAGACATTTTAAGACCACTGAAAGATGTGCAGATATCTTGCGCATGCAAAAAACATGCACACAAGCTTGCATACAAAATGCACGCACACACACACACACACACACAGACACAGGTCTGTATAGTTTCATAAAGCTTACACGAGGTTTTCTGCACTCCTGGAACCCCCCCCCCACACACACACATACACATCAATGATGTTACGGGCATAACTGATTTGTGCACATAGTGCGCACTGCTACGCACACACATATTTCTACGTAAATAATGAGGAACTGGTTGTCCTCCAGTTAAACCACTCTGACCAGGGAGTCTCCTCTCTCTCTGCATGTGTATGTGTTCAGTGGATGGAAGTTAATGGAAACCTGACCAGGGAGTATCCTGTGTGTGTTTGTTTAGCAGCAGCAGAGTATGTTTTAGAGGAAAACTATTGTCGATACTGCTGTTTCTGGTGCCGCTGCTGAAAAGCCCACAGACCACAGACATGCACAACCACACGCTTACAGACACATAATGAGATCAGATAGGGATACAGACAGCTATATATATAGACCCACAGGTCAACAGAGAGTATCAGTGATTTGACAACACATTGTCATACTCTTGACACTTTCTCAGCCTTTCTCTGAGGACACACTTTTTGCGGTACACTCTACAGTAGTTTGTTTTGACGCTAGCGGTCCAAAATGTCTCCATGCTGTGGTTCAGTTTGTCTACTGGTCGTACTGGGAGTTGTGGTGGCATCTGGAAATCCTCTTCAGTACGTCTCTGAGAACCTGAAAAAAGACCATGAATCCATTGCAGATGTGCTGGTGAGTGCTGGGATTTACCTGTGGCGTCCCACAGGGCTCAATTTTAGATCCTCTATAGTTTTACATTCAGTTTATTAACTGCTAATGATGAAAGGGTTTAAGCACTAAATTTTAAGTTTATTTAAGGAACCTGTCTCCTAAAACTACACTGCACTGGAAATTTGACCTCATATTAATCAGTGTGTGCACAAATGAAGAGGTGATTAAAACACTTTAAAGATGTTAGAAAATCTTTAATTTGCCTTAATCAGTGGGTAAAGTGATGTTTACCAGCAACTGCTAGGCTTCTATTGCCTTCATATTGGATTAAAATCACAGACATCCTTGCAGTGACACATACTTTAGCGTTCACTTAAAAGCTTGTTACTACAGGTGACTTTATTTTTTTAGCCATTTTTTCACCACATAATTGCTAAGTGATACTTAAATTGACAGATTGTATTTCACAAATTAATGTAGGTGACTTACTGCTGACTGTGATGGATTATTTACCTGACACATGTTTCAAATCTATAGAGATTAACTGAAACCAATTAGTCTGCCTTTGGTTTGTTCTGTTTTCTTATGATCATTGGATAATTATTCTTTAAACTCAACATAACCCAAATTGTCTTCTTGAGATTATTAGATAAAACATGTGTTATGTTGGTGGGGATCATTTATGATCAAAACTTTACAGTAAGTGGTCACTGACAGTTGTTGACATCAATAGGTAAAAAAGTTTCTGTAATATTCCTTCAATATTCCTTCGATATTCATGTAGAGGCTGATAGTTTGTAGTCAACAGTTAGTTTACAGTAGCCCAGAGAGACCAAAAAGGTGTTCCTACAGGATTAATAGAAATTTATATCTGCTGATTATAGTTGATCACCTCATCACAACTTCTCATGTTTTTATCATATGATCACGAAGAAAATTTAAGTTACTGTTCGTCAAGTTTATTTGCATCATGATTTCACTTATTTTATACCAAAAGAAAACAACGCATCATGGTCAGGTTTCCATACAGATGACACAAAGTTCAGTCTGTTAACATCCATACAATGACAGAGTTTGTATCAGTGAGTGTTTACATTCTGCTGGTTAACAGAAACAGAAGTATTCAATTGTGTTTTTCTGTGTGTTTCAGAAGTTGAAGGAGACGGAGATCGGCAGTAATCCTCTCTTCAGTTCTGTCATTGACAGCATCAAAAGCCAGGTACACGAAAACATGCAAACATTTTGCTCATTAACTGGATTAGTAAAAATTTGTCCCAGAATTCAATCTAAAGACCAAGGTGGCTTGGGCCTTTTCTGTTACAAATTTTCTTTTAAATTATGTTTAGTATGATTGTTTTTATTGTCTAATCTTTCATCCAAACCCTAGTAAACCATATGGATCACTCTGATCTCTGTGTACTGACTCCCAGGCTTTGCTTCTCCTCTTCCACAGAGAAAACAGGAAGTACTGCTGATGAATGCCACTCTGGACGTTTACACGCGCATCTTCTCCAGCATCCTGCAGCACAACCACAACCAGCACCATGAGAGCCCTCTGCTGCACGACCTGTCTGACGCTGAAATAAAAAAGAATGCAGTGTCTGCTCTGGAGAAGTTGCAGCAGAAGTTGCAGGAGAAGAGGAACGATCTGAAGAGTTGCCTGAGCCACCTGGGCCACCTGAGCCACAACAGAGAGGATGTGTTCAACAAGCTCAACAAGATAAAGGTAATGGACACTTACATGTTCACAGTCTCACTGAATTAGCAGCTTTCTAGATTCATCAGTTGAATCTGATCTTATTTCTGTCAAGACTTTTCAAATTCTGACAACCTATGTCTTTTAAAAACAAAGTAAGAAGTCTTCCACCAACTCATTTTGAAGTCAAATACAAACTCTGTGTAATGAAAATAACGACCTCAATAAGCCTCCAGCTGCTCATACTGGGAGAGTATTTAGAAATGCAGCTATTCATTCAAAAGTCCAAATGAACATTAGTATCTGATTAAATTGAGGGTGTATGTTAAAACCTTATAATGTAAATAAAGTTTGTAACTTTTGTAACTTTAGATCATGACAACAAACTGTGAGAGCAGCTCCAGGAAAGAGCAAACAGTGACTTCACTTCAAAATTTTAAATTAGTTTCTAGGACAGTTGACTATGTAGAGTTGAGTTGACTTTAATGCCATTACAGGAACAAGATGACAAACAAAAAATATCATAAATAAATGCATAAAGGCATTAAACTAAAGCCATGTTAATATAAAAATGGTAGGTATCTTAAAGTGCCAAAGGTTTACCATTTAATAGTTGAATAAGTTTGGGCTTTTATTACTATTATAAGCAGAATAATTCACTCTGAGGTAGGTTTAAGTATTTATTAACACAACTGAAGTTCAAAGATGTTATTGCTTTCTTATTTAATAGTAATACATGCATCAATGCATCTTGGTTAAACAAAGTTGCTGGCTCTCAGCATAAAGACACATTCTGTGAGGAAAGGAAAAGGACTTTTGATTGACCAACCACAGATAGTGTGACTGGATAAACAGAACTAAATGAAACTAATTTTCACAGACAAACATTTATAGCAGCTCAATGCTCATTCGAAAACAACACCACAAACAAAAAGAAAACACCAAAATCTTGTTTGACTATATAGTGAGAGTTTCACTTTCTCCAGAATCAAAACCAATGCACTCTAATGCACTTAAGTCTACATTTCACGCACAGAGTGGAGCCTGATCTTTGAAGTTTCCACACCATCCCACACACTATTTCTAAGTAATTTTGGAAGATGTAATATGGTCACAACTTTTGTCAAATGTGACAAAGTTAATACCAAAAAGAGTCAATATGCAAACTAAGAATTGCTTGATGTTTGAGTGTGCTTTTGATTGACACTACTGTCCCACAATGTAATGCACAACGGAGATGGAGGAGATGCTCACAGCTGCAAAAAGAAAAGATAAATTGCGAAAGGTGGTGAGATAGCATCAGAAAGATGTAAAAAAGTACACACCATATATATATATATATATATATATATATAGTATGGAATCTTGTTTAGCTTTACAGCTCAACAGCAGTTGTCTGTTTTTAACTTTAAATGAACTCTTTGTGTCTGTCTCCAGGTGGATGACCCCAAGGATCAGAAAAAGGCTCTGGCTGAGTTCTTAGAGATCTACCAGGCGGCTTCTGTGATTCACTCCAAGTGTTCACACGCTCACTCCTCCTGAATGACACAGATGACGAAACAGGCCAACTAGCAATAATTAGCTATCAATAGTTCTGATTTAAACAGGTGCTAATCTCTCTTTAGCATAATCTAATTTAGTTGATTTGTATGTGTCGATCTTCATTAAGAAATGTAGCTGTTTTTCTCTTTATTTGTAGATTTATTTATAACTGAGTTAAGTTGTATGAGGTTTTTCATGTTCAGTTCCACATTTACACAGTTCCACATATTTATTTTGTTATTTAAGGGGTTACTTTAGGTCATTTCTCAATCCAGTGCTCTACTTAACTGAGTTATATTTATTTTAGTGATAATTTAATGTATTTTATTTATGATTAATTTAACTTAATTTATTTTTCTTGTTGTGTATTTTGTATCTGGTTGGTTGAATAAAAGCAGAAATCAGCACCAACTGAAAGATTCATTTTTCCTTTTTTTCCCCACAGTTTTTCATATACATACTAAGCTTTGTTAAATTTTCTAACAAAAGAGCATTAATAATCCACAGTCTTGAGCTGTCAATGGTGAATATGATTTCAAAAAACCTGCTTACAACGCAGTTTCACAAGAAATCATCAATAAGTTTCATGTATGCAGGCTGACGTTCACTAGTTTTGGTTGTAATCTTAAAAACATGAAGATGATGATGTTGAACTACAGAAAAACTGATAAAGAGAAAGACAGAAAAAGAAACGGTGGTGACAAACTGAACCGAAACAAAAATACAAACACAAATTTATAATTTTATTGGGAGACAGTTGCACATATTGGGGTGATATCTGTCAACTCTGCTGATTTACAACCTCTGTAGTGATTTTTCTTCATTGGAACTAAGGGAAAACCATGAAAAAAGGGCGTATTTCCATGTGATGCTACTTTATACTTCCACTTCACTACATTTCAGAGGGAAATATTGTACTTTCTACTCCACTACATTTATTTGACAGCTTTAGTTACTTTTCAGATGAAGATTTGACACAATGGATAATATAACAAGCTTTTAAAATACAACACATTGTTAAAGATGAAACCAGTGGTTTACAAGCTTTTGACGTCTTACAAAAAGCAGTGTGTAGTCGGGGTCACATTTCACATGTCTATGAGTTGTTAACAGCTCCACCAAGTAGTGATTTTTCCCTCTAAACTTCTCACATGCTTTCATTTCAATAAATGTTCAAATGATCCAATATTTCAGCAAAAATCAAAGATTAGAGAAAAAGTCCAAAAACTGAAAACAGATTTGTGTATCAGAACTTTGTTTTTTCTTCTTTCCTCTCCCATTAAGCATCTCACGACCCCTCAGATTTATCTGCTGACCCTTTGGAGGGGCCGGACCCCCAGGTTGGGAACCACTGGACTAAACCAGCTAACTGTATATAAAGTAGTTGAAACTAGCTCCACCTCCAGCAGCTACAACAGTAACATGCTGCTCTAACACTGATGCTTCACTATTAATAATCTAATGATGTCATATATGATAATATATCAGTCAGAGGGACCAAACCACTACTTTTACTTCAATATTTTAACTACATCAAGCTCATAATACTTATGTATTTTTACTTAAATAGGATTTTTAATTCAGGACTTACATTGCTGTATTGGTACTTTTACATAAGTAAAGGATCGGAATACTTCTTCCACCACTGGTATTGAAAGGAATGTCTACATAACTTTGGCCATATAGCGTAGCTGAAACCACAATGTGAATGAGCAAACAGAGTCGTGGAGAGAGTGAAAGTACGACCCTTTCTGCTTAACTTTGTGGAATTACTGTCATCTGACATCGCTCTGACATCATTGTGTCCCCTGGTTTTTGCACCAATCAGACGGAGGGATTTCCCCTTACCTCGTGATGTAATGAAACTCTGCAAGGAAACACTCACAGGATGGATCAGTGGTTACAACTCTGGTTTTGAGTATTGAGTCATTACCCCAGACCAACAAAACCCACCAACACCCAACTGCTCCTTAACCAGTCTTACCTATTAATTAATTAGTTTAATGCAGCAATTCATTTTAATTATGTCATATTGACTATATATCCAAATTAGATAGTGCTGTTATTCATGTTGCTGCAATTTATTCAGCAATATTTTATACTTTTCATACAAAATATCATCTCCAAAATCTAAATATCTAATCTAATCTAATCTAATCTAATCTAATCTAATCTAATCTAATCTAATCTAATCCAATCTACCAGTCTAAAAATAAACATGAGCATGCCAAAAACAATTCGTTATTTCATGGTAAAAAATTCAGATCCTGAAAATACAAAAGATATAAAGAATTACATTTGTATGTGAAATAGAAACAAAAAAACAAAGTAATTTGTCAATTTTAATTTATTTTCAGTTCTAGTGGGGATCCCAAAGTTATAGTGGAGATACCAAATATATCAGACCAAATTGTGTATGAAATTAGAAAGACTGAAAGATATTTAATTCAATGTAAACATTATAACGTGATACTGTCAGACAGAGTGGAATAAATTTCATGGAATAAGAAAACCATTAAAAGCTTTAACCTTTAAAGGGGAAATAGCTTTTTGTGATTTTCTGTTGTTTATATACTGTTATAATGTCAGCTGTTAAACATGGTTCCAAAACTTGCTCCCTGAAAGTCAAAAGTCAGGGCTTCAACCTATTTTGAATGTTTTGTTTGTAATGCTACCTCTACTTCCTCCTTATGATGACATCAGATTGTTTGAGCATGCACACAAACCGCCGTCCGTCCCGTCGCTTTTGTTCCACAGGTTGCTCATGGTTCCACTCTCACATTTTGGATCGGATTCAGCTCCAACATGTACGGATGTATATGAGAAATTTATATTTCAAGTAAAGAAGCATAAAAAGAAGTGAAATCCTGCTACTATAGTTTGTTTATGTAGCCTCCGGAGCCGGTGGAAGCTTCCTGAAGCTGACCAATCAGAGCAGAGTGGGCTCATCAGGAGGCGGGGCCTTAAAGACACAGGAGCTAAAACGGCCTGTTTCAGACAGAGGCTGAACTGAGGGGCTACATAAAGAGCCAGTATAAGATAAATAAGGAATTTTTAACTGGAAATCATGCAAAGATATTCCAGTAGACCTGAAAATGTGCCTGACATGTCCTCTTTAAGCTTTGTTGCATTTTTGTGGTTAATCCAATTGAAAAGAAGAAGCAGAGGAATTCTCTCAACTCATAACGAACCATTTAATTCTTTAGTTTATCTGAAAACTTAGCATGGACTTAACTGGCAAAATGGCAGAACAAAACAATAAATAAAACAAAATTCAGTTTACAATATTCATATAACAAACTAACAAAGCAGCAGAAATTATGAAATCTACTAAAAACCATAAAAAATACAACATTCTGTTTAACAAATCAGCATCAACATTAAACACTACATGTTGGGTTTTGTTAATTTGATTTGGAAAATGTATTTTTTCTATAGCACGTTCAAAATGTGTCTGAAATTATATATATATATTTGTGACCAGCAATCTTAGCATCTACTTCACTGAAGTTAACTTTAATCTTTATATAAAAGGGAAAAACCCCAGCAATATTGACTTAGACTTAAGTACAAGTTCCTATGCATTTAATTATGATAATTTTCACTGACTTTCCTGAACTTATAATATCTGAATTATACTTTAAAACCAGTTTTTGAGTCAGATATCATGTGCAATGTGTGAAGGGATTTCCCCTCAAACCAAATTAGAGGATGGGGCTTTTCTTAGTCAGACAAGAGAAAAAATTATGTCAGCTGAAGAAAAAGGTCCAGGTTTTGAAAAACTGAATCATCAGATGAACATGAACAGAGTGATGTTTGGAAAAATCCATGTGTGTTCTTCTGTGAATCAGCTCATATTACCTCTCCAGTGCTTTAGTAAAGGCATCAAGTATGTTACTTCCATCTGAAAATAAATCTCAGATTGTCTAGATTTTCTGCATTTTTATGCGAAGGCAGCCTAGAACAGGAGAACTCTGTGTTTATGAATGAACTTTAGCTGTAGAGGCCATAGACTGTATATAAAGATGGACGTAGCAAGGTGTGATGTCACCCGTTGGTTTCATTGGAGCCGGTATGAAGCCCAGAGTTGCAGCTTAATGTTGGTGCCATCTTTTCCATTTGTAGCCAGGACCTTCCAAATAAGAAGTCCGGGGTGTTGCCTTTCATGCTCTGGAAACATGATTTGCTACCTCGGACCAAAACTAACACTAGCTTACTGTGAAAGCCAAGCAGTGCCCACTTGGGCTAACATTGTGGTAAAAGGCCAGGTATCATAATCAAGTAAAATTTAACTTAGTGAAATATTGTGACAATAGTCCGACTCAGTGTAAGTCCTGGAGTCTGGGAGAGCAGCAGGTGAACCAACTCTCAATCACAGCTGTCAATCAACGCCCACACAGAAGAAATCAAAGTGGCACACTTATTAGAGAGCCTGAATTTACAGATTGAGACCATAATGACTCATTGAAAAAAAAAGTTATCTTAGTATTTCTAGAGAGAAGTTGAGGCTTTTTGAATGAGAGTCAGTTGGAGTGTCGAGTGGCTGTCGGTGGCACTTTAAGGTTCTTCAGCCTCAAACCATGGTAGGTGCTGCTTGATAGAGATGTGAGCATTTGTAGATGACATGCAGTGTAGTGATGTGTATGTGTTTTCAGTCTGTCTGTCACCCTAATCTGATTGACATTCATATGTTGCTTTTTCTTGTTCACTCACTGCAGTTCAGCGTTGTGAGGTTCATATAATGCAATGTGAAATAAAGGTGTGTGGGTCAAGAGTGGTCATTGTTTACATATTCATATTTAACCAAAACTCTGGGGCTGATCTGAAATGGACCCAGTCAGCCATTTGAGATGAATATTTTAGGCAAGAGGACAGAGAGGAGAATAATGATAATAGACACTAGCAAATCAATTGTTCGATTTTGTGTGTGTGTGTGTGTGTGTGTGTGTGTGTGTGTCTGATAGTTTAGTTTTACATCTTATTTAGGTATTTAAACATCATCAACCTTTTTTTTTTTACATCAGACATCACGTGTATATGTGTTGGAGGGACACATGACTTCGATATTTCTAAAATCCTGGTTACAGTCTTGTATGTTTGCACTGAAAATGGCTTTAGAGAACGTAAAAGTTGATGATAAACAACACTTGCAATAAATTATCATCAATAATAGCTGATAATAGATAAGTAATCTCTGATTTTTGAAGAAACTGAGGCTTTCAGAGCTTCAGTGGAACTGCAGCAGAAATTCAGCAGAAGATAATTAAACTTCAGGCAGGTACTTGAAAAGAAACGGCTGTGAATTCCTTAAAACAGAAACAAACTTCCACCTGCAAAACCTCTTCCTGTGTTTGTGTCTGTGTGAGTGAGTAGGGGATACCCATCTCTACCACCTGAATATCAACACAAAAATCCACCTGTTGCTCTTCCTGTTTTCTTGCATTTCTTCACTGTTTCCTGCTGAGCTCAGCACTCGATTCAATGTCTCAGCTCAGCCACCACATCAGTTGCCAGAATGTCAAAGGTCAGAGGACAATGGCCTGTAAGGTGGTTGTTTCTTATCAGCTGTATTGAGTGAATAATGATGATTGAGAAGAGATGGAAGAAATATTTCCAAAAACCACAGATAGCTGAAGTAGACTACACAGTAAATGTATCTAAACCCCTTAGACTTTGGCACCTGTGATATTAAGAGTGCAGAAACCCCCCACTCATAACACATTCCTCCCTCAGCAATGTCAGATTTGGTTATTCTTTGGTGTAATTGCTTACTAGAGCTGTATTGCTTAGTTGATTGATTGGTTAGTCAACCAACAAAAATTCTCTGATTCAAGATTCCCAAATCTGGTTTCTTTGGTCCTCTATGACAGTAAACTGAATATCTTTGTGTTATGGACTGTGGGTCAGGACAAAACAAGACATTTGAGGATGTCACCTTGGGCCTTGGAAAACAGTTGACATTTTTCACCATTTTCTGACATTTTATACACCAAATGAGTAATCCATTCATTGGCTGCTGGGCTGACAACACATCTCTCTCATAGCAAGTGGCATACTCCCTCTTGTTTTTGTACAATAGTGTTGTACAGGAATTTCTCCTGGTGCTCCCAATGGCCAGTCTGATTCTGAGTGCAATGACCCATTCTGAGCGGCCCATGGTCGGGCAACCCTTCTGGCATTTGCCCAATTTCCAGATGGCCAATCCATCACTGGCGGCAAGCTAAAAAAGTTGGAAACTACGGATCAACAGGTACAGTAGGCTAAGTGAAAGCATTAAAAAAGTGACTAGTGGTCAAAGGAGCAGCTGTAAAGTGGTGGATACTTTTTTTTGAGCATCACAACCCCCGCGATATGACTAATTTCCCTGTCAGAATTTGATCTGTTTGGTCCAATAACATTTGGAAAGTCTAGAAGAGCGGTATGATTTAATCATTTTATCTCATTCAAGTTAGCAGAGGGCTAAACTGGAAGTTAGCTGACTCATCCCTGAATAATGATGAAGCCCATCAGCTTGCTTGGAGGCGGGTCGGGGGCACATTGACCCAACTTCAGAGATGGCCCATCTCTGGCACAACTCGGCGCAACTTGGCGTGTTTAAACTGGTAATGAAAACGCAAATCAACACGGCTGTAAGTGCTTATGGGAAAAGGCTAAAAAAGTGGCAAAGCAACTCACAGGGCTGGTATCCCAGGAACCTACTAGGGGGAACATGCTAGCGCTAGTCAGTCAAAGGAGCTTCTACTATTTTCTCTGTATTGGGCTCTTTGCCCCCATTGGCATTTTGTTCTCATGACTGTATATAATTTTATTCAATAAAGAGGGGAAAATAGGTCCCCAAGCTAGCTAGCTTGCTTACTATAAGTTAGCAAGCTTGTTAGCTTAGTCACTAACAGGACAATATGTTCGGACAATTTATTCAAAAGACATATTTGTACCATTGACTCCCGTCACATAACTGTCTGCAAACCATGTTTTTGTTGTGGAAAAGTAGATAGAGCAACATTTTTACTATAGCTTCCTCCATTTTGAACTCTGTGGCTCTCTGTTCCCTCAAGTCAGAAATGTCAAGACTGTTTGATATTGGTCAGTTGGGTGCAAATCTGTGTATCAAAGCGCACCAAAGTGAGTGAATCCACTTAATGCAGCGATTCCATTGAAGTGAATTATTTTCACCACAAAATTTCACCATTTTAAATTCTGGTGTGACCGAGTTTTTAAAGTGGTTTTAGTTAACCAAACCTAACCACACCTCAAGAGTACTGAAATTGCTACAAACAAGTATTGTTGGAAAAATCAGATGAAAAATGTTGAATGTCTATTAATGTTCCTCCTGTAGTGCTGTTTGTTAACTGATCAGATGGACAGATGAAGTGTCATTCCCATGAATCCCAGCTTCTCCTCTCATTTACAATAAAACATTTTCTCTGAAGCACAGATCCTCAGGTTTCACTTTCTTTTAGATTTACTTTGATGCTTTATGCAGCAGGTTGTTTCCTGGCCTCCTCTATTCTGATATTTTCAGTGTTCCTGCTGCCCAAGAATTTGTTGGTTTCCTGACAATTATACAATTGTGTTTCTGTACATATAAATAGGTGTCTGTCATTGACAAGAAGAGCCCCACATGTAGTCTGTTTCCTTTAAACTAAACGTGGGACTGCTCACTTTGTGCGTTACTCAACACCTTACACCCAGTCAGGGTATCTGCTACATGACATAATTTCCTGTCCTCATCTCGCCTGTCTATGCTGTGCACCATATAATAACTGTAAATAAAGTTTTAGTTTATCTGCAACTCTATGCAAGGTATCATCCTGTATGACGTGCTATTTCGGCAGTTCCCTACCTTTTTGACATACCACCACAGTCCTATCAGATGAGCTCCAGTACCCCTTCACCTGCACCACTCAAATATGTTATTAAGAATGGATAAACTAGATGTTATTTAACACTATTCCTCCTCCATAACTGACCATAAAAGAGGATATTGTTACAATACTTTTTATATAATCCCCATGTATCCATTGGCCATTAGCCAACTTTTTCAACTATTCGTTATTGATTACTTTTAGCTAACTAAACTATCCATCTGTATTTTCAACTGTTTATTCATTACTTTTAGCTATTTTATATTCAAACTAACTAATGTTGTTTTTTGTTTTTTATTTTATTCATACTTATAGCATCATCATTACTCACTTTGTTTTTGGATTTGTTATAGAATATGCACTACAATAAGTCAGGAAACATGAGCTACTCATGAAGTTGCTGAATTAACTAATTAGTTTGAGTTTATTGTACACAGTATGGTCTATAATCATCGCTGGTCTGTATAAAAGTGCTGTTTGCTGGTGTTTTTGTTGTCAAATGAAGCCTAAAGCAGGATTAGATCTTTGCTGTAATTGCAATAGCTAGTGATGAAACAGACTGGCTTCACTGTGTGGAATGAACTATGTATGAAGGGACATTGACAAGAAGTGTGGACATAACAGTAGCTGCTCATTATATCAATGACTTTTACTTTATTTCTTTTTTAATTATCTCAGCAGTTTAGCAGGGATTGTTCACAGGTGAATAGATACCTAGACTGAGTTAGCTGAAAACATATTCAACTATATTTAGACATGCATACAACTGAGTAGGGGTACAGGTACAAGTACAACTGCTGTTTGTCCAGTCAGACAACTGAAACATGTCCTGTGTTTACATTGAGTTAAAGCTGCATTAATAGAGTTTTTGGCCAATTAGGGAGAGCAGATAAAGCTAAAAATACAGCAATGACATACTATCATCTAATAAGGTTTTTTTTCACATGTCCAGCAGACGTGATCTTCCCATTGGAGTTGTGTTTGTATTCACCCGAGACTGGACCAGACGGTAAATTTGGCATGAAACCAAAACCAGGAGCTAAAAGAGGCACAAAAGCTCAGTAGCACTGCAGAGTTGGTGATAATCCTGTGTGGGTTTGTCACTGATAATGTTATTACGTCACGTTTTACATAGTGTGATGTGGTAGTTCATGCATCTCTAATGATAAAAGATCGCGGTTTCTACATGCTGTGGCTTTGTTGTGTTTCAGTAGAACACCAGTAGAACCTTCCATGTCTTCAGTGGTCTCTAATGGCTTCAGTAGCTCCTCAATGCAAATTCATTGCACATCAAAATTTCCCATTAAACCACAAATTGCCCACATTTTGCAATGCTTTCCATTATGTTAAAACAACCATTGGTTTATTTTGACTCAATACTCATACATCTTGCTGCTGGAATTACTCACTACAGAACCAAATGTGCATCAATCCACTGCTGAAAATAATCCCCAACAAATGTACTGTCCTTTTTATCCAGCTGTTTTAGGAAATTATGGAGTTTTGTTGAATTGAACTACATTATTTTTAGTCTCTATAAATAGATATCTGCATATGAATGCAGAATCTGTAGGCAACGGGACAAGATTTTAGTACCAGAAGCATTCTGGTTTCCGTTTGTAGTCCAAATAGTATTGACCAATCATATTTGAGTGGGCTTTGGGTGCATGCAGGTAAACAGTCCGTGTGAAAGCAAAAGAGGTGTAACGCATTGGCTGAAATGCAATCTCGGAATCCGTCAGCTATTGTCTAAGGATGATTTAGCTTTTTATAAGCTTTTTTTAAATCTTCATTCATATGCATATATCTGTTTATACAGATTGGCCGAAACCTCAACTTGCTAATCAGACTGTAAATGATGGCTGCGGACGGAAACGGAGGTCTTGACCTGGATATTCATTACCCATTATCCATTATCCGGATAACCATTGGCTACACTGGAAGGCCCAAAATATTGGCTGTTGTTGAAATTATGGAGCCTTTGTTTAAAATTAAACTACATATCTATGAGCCATTTTTTAAGATATATGCCTTCAGTGGGCTGACAATGTTTCAGTGGTTTCTAATGGCTTCAATAGTACCTTAAAATACTTTGATGCAAAAACAAGCCATTATCAGTAACCTTTAGAGTTCCTAATAAAACCACAGACACAATAGATTGCTAAGACTTTGTAATGGTTTCCATTGCGTTTCTACAGGATCTTGCGATTTCCAACGCATGCTGCAGCGTAGTGGTTTCCAATGACTTCAACTAGAACCTCAATGCACTGCATTGGGTTGTATGCACATACAGGCCTTTACAAGAAACCATTAGATCTCCCATTATGACCATTAAAACTAACCTTAAAAGTGAGTTATTTGAAATTCAGTAGGAGCAGATGATTTGTGTTTGACATGCATGAGCGGGTAGACCCCTCACCCACTTCTATGAAGTTTGGTGATTTAAAGGAAACTGCACAACCACAGTTTTCACACCTAGATCATCAGTGCATCACACGCTCTCTCTCCCCTGTGTGTGTCTATGTCTCTCTGCCACTTTGACTCTCTCTCTCTCTGAGTTATAAATAAATGCTTTCATGACAACTCAAACAGTTTGAGCCAACTTCAGGGCAAGAAACACACGACTGTCAGTCAGCCAGTCAGACAGACTATCAGACAGGTCTTTGGTGAGCCTGTCTCCGTTTTTGGCATCGCTCCAACAGGGATTGAAATCCGACAGTCACACCGGGCCCGGACAGGCTTAGGAATTGAACCGGCGACTACAGTGCAGGTGTATTACGAGCATCAGGTGTTGAGACCATGGTAACCACATCGAGGGCAGTGGTCTGTCTGTTTGTCTGGCTGTCTGTTTGTCAGGTCAGAGGCGCTTACATCTCCGAGAAGATGAATGAAACCATCCGGAACCTCCTGCAGTACTATGTGAGTACAGCAAGTACTACTACTGTTATACTACTGATGCTGTTATGTTACTACTGGCATAATCAGTATTTGTAGCACTGATACTACAGATACAAGCTCTCTGTTTTCTCCTCCTGTGACTTTCTCACTCTGATGCTCTCACCACAAACACACACATGTACACACACACACACCTTTGCATTCATTGTATGCCTAAAGGACTACTCTGGTGTTTTTTGTTTGTTGTTGTTGTTGTTTTTATCATTTTAGTCAATTAACTACACACATCATATCACTATCATAGATTAAGTTAAGTTAGTTGAGTTAGTCAACTTGTAAAATAAAGTGTAAATCATATTGTAAAGTGATGATGCAGTGGACAACAGGGCCACTGTCTTTGATGGTGCATTCAGGGACAATCCAACACCAGATATTTCAAAGTCAGCTGCTAAAATGCAAGAAAAGACCAAATTAGAGTTTGGTTATTCTTTGATTATTTGTTTGTTTTTTCATTACCTGATAACAGAGCTTGTCTCAAATGTCAGACTGTCCATGAAGGCACCACTAACATGGACAAACAACAAAAACATTCACAAAGTTTTTGTTTAATTATTGATTGTGTTGAAGTCATTTTTTAACAACATAACTTGTCTCCATTTGGTGCTATACAACATTTCACATTATTTCACTTTATCTTTTTCACATTTATGTTTGATGTTTGTTTATGTTTATGTTTTGTCTTTAGCATTAGACTTTTTGACAAAATAGCTCATCAGTTAAATGCTTGGCCACAGATGGCTGTCCTTGATGACACCAATAAGAACAGTTCTCTTAAAGTTTACATGATTTATATTTAATTAATGATAAATAAAATTACAGAAAAACTAAAAATGAAAAATGTTTCTTTTACGTCAAACATGAGCTGAACAAGCTTTGTCTTTGTCTTTGCAGAACATTTCCAATGTTCAGAGGTTTGACGGGAATCCTGTCTTCTCCAAAGAACTGATTGGAGGCGTGGAGGTAAATAGAAGTCAATTTCTTCATCGGACCACTTTAGCTGCTATGAATCTAAAACTCCAGCCATGGTCTTAACCATAACCTGAAGTGAACATTTCAGTGGAAAATATGTTTAGCTGTTCTCTCGAGAGTTAGATGAGCAGATTGATTGGCAGAGGTAGAGCGGGTCGTCCACTAATCGGAAGATCGGCGGCTTGATTCCTGGCTCCTCCAGTCTGCATGTCAAAGTGTCCTTGGGCAAGATACTGAACCCCCAGTTGTTGCTCCTGATGGCTGTACCATCAGTGTATGGATGTGTGTGGTTAGTTCCCACGGTGGGGCAGGCTGGGACATTGCATGGTAGCCCCTGTGCCCATTCAGCGTGTGAATGAGTGAATGTGTCTTTTAGTGTAAAATTGCTTTGAGTGGTCGGAAGACTAGAAAGGTGCTATACAAGTACAGTCCATTTACCATTTAGATTGACATCAATCTAATGCCTATGCGTTAAGTACAGAGCTGAACTAAGGACATGGTTAGCCTAGCTTAGCATAAAGACTGGAAGCAGGGGGAAACAGCGAGCCTGGCTCTGTCTAAAATTTTTTTTAAAAACCCATCAACACTTCTGAAACTCACTAATTTTAACATGTTGTATCTCGTAAAAGAAATGTAAAACAAACAATTTGAGGTTTTAAGGGGAGTTATATGGTGGAACTATTTCTTGACAGACAACAGTGTATCTATCCGCCCAGTACTTCGATAAAGTGTCTCCGGTTGCCAGACAGGGTTGGTGGGCTCAGGTTGTGGTCTCTGTACAGGCACATTGTTACCAAACATGGCATCCTAACTAACCTAACTAAGGCTCCGGCTGTTGTTGGCCAAGAAATAGTTCTAGCAGTAACTCCCCCTCAAACCACAAATTGTGATTTTTTACATTTCAGACATTATGGATTAAACAAATGTGTTAATTAGGGAGCTTTAGGGGTGTTGGTGGGTCTATTTTTGAACTTTAAAGAGAGCCAGGCTAGCTGTTTCACCCTGCTTCCAGTCTATATGCTAAGCTAACCATGTCTTGACTCCAGCTCTGTACATAACACACAGACATGAAATTGATATCAATCTTCTCATCTCATTCTCAAAAAGCATTCACATTTCCCAAAATGTTGAGCTCATTTGGTGCAGTTTGTTGTTGATGCACAGCTTGGGAGACATAGCTCAGGGCAGAAAATATCAGTTTTTCACAGAGCCTGGCACATAAAAGTGCATTAGGTTGATTCAGGATGTTTCGTGTTTAGAAAAAGTGCTTAAGTCTGTGATAAGTTGCACAATAATTCAAAGTTTACTAGGAGGTGTTATAGTGCTGTTACTTTAGGATGCTTTCCATGTTCTCCTGTTGAGCTCCTCTGTCTAAACACTGAGTCAGCAGCTTTCTTCAGGTTTCTGTATTTGACAGTGATGTCTGACACTGTGATCAGCTTCTTTATCACACTGGAGTTTGTGTTGAGGTTTTGTGGGGTTTCTTCCTGCTGGCTGTGCATTGTGCAACCTTTGTGCAACACTTATCAGGCTCCAAATGAAACTTTCACTCTTCACCAACAATGATGCAAAGCCACTTCATGGTTGGTTTCAAGTACTGAGCACCAGAACAACTGAGATGAACCACTAAATACAGACCAAAGAATCTTTACATGTTAAATTCTGCAGCAATTGAGTTGGTTGTTGCTATTTGTGAAGTTATTATGTATGGTTTACATGATAAAATAGAAATAAGTTCAGGTTTAGATCTAAAAATTTAAACTGGAAGGGCAATTTAAGTGTTTTTGTTTGTTGTTTTTGTATTTTTGACATTTAAGTTTCCTAGTTTTCTCTTCCATGATGTCCTCAGCCAAACAGATGATTAGATAACAATTTAAAGATAACCAGGAATTAGACTGAGTGCATTTCAAAGAAAATAATGTCAGTCATCAGTTTAGAGAGGTAAAAACCTCTCTAAACTGCTATACAAAGTATTAGGTATCCAGTTAAGTTGGGCAAATTCTGACTGTGTGTTGGTACAGTCATCTGAGCTCTGGCATCAGATGATCAAACATGAGCTGGCTCTACCTTGACAAGATTTTGCGGGTGTGAACTTTTGTAACCAAATTGCAGCATTTGGATCAGCTTTATCTTAGCCCAACAGTGGCCTGAATTTGGCACACTAGATTGATGATGAATGACATGTTTTCTGTCTTTCCTTGTGTCCTAAAAATTGGAAAAAAAAATAGCTTAGACAAGGCTGTTGCCAACAAATCTGACATGAATGCCAAAAAAAGGTAATTTCTATATTTAGGTGTTGATAGTTGTACACTGGAAGCAGAGTCTGCAAGTATTGTTGTCATAATTTAGTTCCAGAGAATTACTGAAAGTGGTATGTAGCAGGCTTAAGGCCACCCACCTCACACACCCCTTTGGGTTTCCCCATTTTGTACTTCCTTCACTGCAGCACTACAGGTGTTACCGTTTCATCATTTTGAATTTTTCCAAAAATTCAAAACCCACATCAGACTCATCTGGGGTGAAACTCCTTTTTTAAGTAACAGTTAACCACTCATATCATCACTGTTCAGTGAAAATTCATTTTGTTTTTGTAGCTCCTAAAATCTGACATGGTTTTTAACAAAATAATAATAATATCTTCGAGATGCATCTTGAATTTTGGACCAAAATGGAAAAAAAAAATGTCAGACTTGTTGACCTGTGAACTCTTTGAATTCTTGCATCCAAATGAGGTTTAAACCTTTTAGCAATGCATGTTTAACAGTCAAGTGACCTTCCCCTTTAAGGCCTACTCTAGTCTTAAGTTAACTTGTGTGTGGGGGGGAAACCACACAGTTTTTCCACTGTGTGAAAGGTTTTCAACACATTGAGGCTGTTACAAGTCAAGCAGAGAGAAAAGCAACTCATCTTTTATTTAAAGGACTATACCATTGCTTTTACAAGCAAGTCATGTGTACTCTTTGATTGATTCCCTACCTTCCAAGCAACCTTTGGGTTCAGTTTATTTCTATTAAAATCCACTTGCAGAGACTTGAAATTTGGTGCAGAAACAAAACACTCTCTCTAATATCTCTGTGTGTGTGTGTGTCTCTTTTTTTTAGGAAAATATGGTGTTAATGGGTGGTGTTTTGGACACCTATGAAAAGCTGTTTCATCACATGTTGAAGAATCTGCCAACCCCAAGTCCCCAGCTAGCCACCTCTGGTACTGCCAGTAATGCCGAGAAAGGAGCAGACAGCGATGTCAAGACGGCGCTAGAATACCTCTTGAAAATGGTCGGAGACCTGAAGAAATCCCATTACCAAAAGCAGGGGATGCTTCTGAAGAGACTGCATGAGATCAGTCACATCAAGGTAGAGAGACTTAAACTTATACTGACAGAGAGAGAGAGAGAGAGAGAGAGAGAGAGAGAGAGAGAGAGAGAGAGAGAGAGAGAGAGAGAGAGAGAGAGAAGCTATGGGTAAGGAGTGTTATGATAGGTTTATGTAGGGCTCACCAATGGCTATTGAGGACTTACAGAGGGTTTGTGTTTATAGAGGCCTTAAAGTATGGCTCATCATATGTTCATGTAGGTCCTACAGAGGGCTTTAAATAAGGCTCATGGAAAGGCCATGCAGTGCTAATGGAGGACTTATCTATGGCCTGAAGTAAGACTTTTGGAAGGTTTAAGAAGGGATTTTGGAGGACTCGTTCAAGTCTTAAAGTAAGGTCTGAGGGATTATTTAGGGTATACAGAGGGCTTGTGCAGAGCTTCAAGTGAGGCTTTAAGAGGGTTTTAGTTGGTCTTCAGAGGGTTTATACAGGGCTTGAAGTAAGGCTTAAATTAACAAGTATGTAGGGCATACCAAGAGCCTACAAAGGCCTGAAAGTAACGCTTATTGAGGGTTTATGTAGGCCTTATGTGGGGCTTATGCAGGATTAATGTAGGGTTCCTGGAGCATTTTTGTAAGGTCTAAAGTAAGGCAAACCCACATAAACCCTACCTTACTTATTTGGAAACCTCATGAACGGCTTCATAAAGGTTTCCTATTGAAGCCTTAAGAGGAAAAAAAAGATTATGGAAGGCTTTCTAAAGGTTAAATGTGAGGTGGATATGTGATGTGTAATTATTAATTATTGTGGTTGTGTACTTTAACCAGAACAACATCTTTCATAAATTCAACATGTTAACTTGTTAAGGTGATTTACCTCCTGTCTCTTCAGATGGAACAACGGGTCATCCAGAGCAAAGCATTGGGGGAGCTGACGTGGTTTTTTGAGGTGGCGCACTCACTGCAGCACAAGAGGAAGCGACGGCACGCACGGAGGGTCAAAACATACCGGAGAGCCTGAGACTTCCACAGTGACATCAATGATGACAAAAACAGTAAAACAACAATGCATAATATGTTATGAAAATTGATCAAATAACATCATGAGAAACAGTATATCAAAAATATTCTAACTGCAACCAATGTGCCTATTTTTAAAAACAATTTTGTGAGAGTAAATTATTAAGTAATTATTTAATAGATTATAAAATGTTTATTAATATGTAACAGTGAACCAGCAGCCTAAGCCTAGTAAATATTGTAGTTTTGCTAAATTTATATATTATTTAAGGAAGTTTGGTGCTCAATACTTGAAAACAGCCTTGTGGTTTGATCCTGTAAATGTTCATCACTACAGGATCCAGAGAGCTAATTACATGGAGTTTAACTTACTTTATCAATATCACAATTTCTATTTGTTTATAAACTGCAGATGATGTAATGCAGATGATTTAATGCTCAGAAAATCTACTAGATACAAAATTTTGATTTACAAAAATCAAGTTAGTTATAATAATTATTTTAGGTAAATCAAGTGTTTTTTTTTCTTTTTTAGTATTTATCAAATGCACAACAAAAAATAATCAACAAAGAGGGAAAAGGATCAGCTACTGCAAGGCAAAAATTTTGATATTTATTTAATTTTTCTTATGAAATTCCTCCTCAATGCGCTCTGATTGGATGGTGGTGGAGAGGTGGGTGGTGCCAGACTGACAGGCTCCTGTCAGTCTGTGAAATGTCTGAAAACTTGTTTGAAAACCACCATGTCTGTATGTGAATTTCTCAGATGCTAATTGTGTTTTACATGGAATATCAATTGTGAAATCTGCACATGTGAGATACCTGAAAATCACATATGCATGCAACATATGTATCACATGTGAAATGTTCAAAAACCACAAGTGCCTTGATGTGAAATTGCTCATGGGATAAACATGTGAAATATGTTATACACATGGCAAATTCCCATATACATGTACATCAAGAGAATTCAAATCTCTCTGATTCGATATTTTTTTTACTGCAAAACTCACTTTCTCTTGGAAAGTTTGCAGTCACTGCAGAAACTGCCCACCAACTTCTCCACTGTACCGCCTAAACAAAGTGATGATAATGTTTACAGTACACACAAAGTACACCATACTTCAATGTACTTCAAGTCCAAGTACTTCACTGTAGTACATTTACTCTGTTGCTGAGGTTCAAGTACTACTGCTCAGGGGATTTTATATTCTACTGACATTTAATGAGTTTATATATTTATTTTTGTATTTAAAGTGTTAATTTAATACTGGAATTATATTGTTGTAACTGATTGTTATTTATTATGTATTTATTGATTGGCACATGCAACTGAATAAAACATGAGTTTTATCTCTACTAGTTTTTGTTGTTGATTTGTTGTGCCAATTAAAGTTTAGCTCTGAGTCCATGATTACACCAAGATTTCCAAGACTTTGTTTTTGGTTTTTAAAGACAGAGAGAAAAGCACAGCACTGACTCTCTGTCTTTTTAACTGAGCAGCAAAGACAGTTATATCTGTCTGCATTTAGCTCAGTGACTTAACAGTCTCACCTTAGAAGCACAGCGCAGGTGTCTTTGCTATTTTAAGATCGATGCAATTGTCATTTTCCTGTCCAGTGCCCACGTTGTTAAAATAGCAATGGCACTTGCGCCCATCAGTGCGCCCATGGGCATGTTGGTCTAAAAGTAAGGTGTGGTCAGGCACATTGTTGGCGCATTGCTATCTTGAGGCAGCAGAGAGCGATTGCGCTATTGACCAACAAAAACCTGGTCTTAAGTCAATGGCGCAGTGTTTCTATGTTATTTTAAAGGCACATTATCAAGACAGTAATATGCACCTACACAGGCACAACATACACTCTGCTTGTTACACACACAGGATGCGCAACAGTGCACAAACATGCAAAAGGTAACAAATAAAAGGATTACAATGTGAAAGATTATTATTGTGTATATTAGTGTATTTTAAAAAATAAATGTCATAATGCTTAGTCATAATATTTATCAGAATTAACTAATCGCAGTAATGACGGATGAAACTGTTTAATTATTTGACCAAATCGTGGCAATACACGTAGGTATTTAAACAGACGGACAACAACAGATCAGACACAGATCGACTTTCCTGCTGCATCAATACATGATGACATGAGGAAATAAATGAGGTGAAAACAATGATTAAATTAACGAAGGAAATAAATCTGGACAGCTTCTAGCTGCTGCCAGCAGCCGGATCAGCACTTTGGAGAGCTGATCAAGTCCTGATAACTGTGTTGATGATTCTTTACATGGTTAAAATTAATGATTTAATTTTTGAATAATATTTAACAAATATTCTTTAATATTTTTGAGATTACAGTGATCAGGTTTCCATACTTTCAGCAATTAAAACTCTACTGATTTGACCTGTTACTCCATGACTGAAGGAAACGATTTTAAAGAAACCAAAGCTGTAATTAAAAAAAATAAACCTTTTCAAAAACCAAACAAAAATAAATTTGCAACAAATTAATGAACAGGATCTTAAACTGGTGGTCTGTGGCTGACCACAGGGGGGTCCAGGAGCAGCAGAGGCCAATGTGCTCGTTATGGATTGTGCACTTTCCCTTTGTGCACGATCAGATCCGTTGCCTCTGCAGAGAAGCGCTCATTCTTACTACTTGGCAAATGCACCATCATAATAGCAATCCGCCAAGGTGCAAGCGCACCTGGCTCTTAAAGGGAATGGGAGATGACACTGTGATTGGTTTATTGCATGTTACACCGAAAACACACCAATGATTAATAAGGAGACTATGGACAATCCCTTTGAACCATGTGCCTGGCGCATCGACCATTTTTCTGCCGTTAAAATAGCAAAAGTGGATTTGGACTCACCCTAAATGCAATTGCGCCATGCACTTCAGACCGTGCACTTTAGATCATTAAAATAGGGCCCCATGTGTTCCTATCAACAGCTCCAGAATAACTACTAAATGTACCTTGAGGTGATATTGTCTTGTGGACTGCTGCTGTCAAAGGTCAGGAATGAACTTTGAAACTCACTTCTTGATTTGTTCAATTCACAGGACTGTAGATTCTTGGCAACACAGCGAAATACATTTGGGTGTTGTCTGCATAAAATATCACTGGAGATTTTATTGTGTGTTTATATTTTATGTATAATTTGATTTGTATGATGAAAGCATGTAAATGTAAGATAAAAGAGGCCAATGACTGAGCCTACGGGAACTTCACTAGCATGTTATCTTGGAGAGTACAATTAGATTAGGTTCAACTTTATTGTCATTGCATGCAGTAGGTGCCAGTACAACGAAATACAGTTAGCATCCAACCAGAGCTAACAATAGCAAGTGCCTAGATATAAGTAGATAAATAGGATAGAGTAAACAAAATAAAGTGTGTGTATGTAGCAGCAGTGCTGGTGTGCAAATGAACAGTGCAAAGTTTGATGTAATGCAGGTTCTGAGGTGCAGAAAACAGTGCAACAAGACAAGAGATGTTATGACTGATATGAATGATGGTCAAAACTATAACGTAGAAAGTTGTTGTAAGCTATAGTATAGTTGTAAACTATAATTATCATCTAATTACTTTAGGTCTTTGAAGTCTTCATAATCAAATGCTCAGTGGTGTCTGCTTTACACAGAACTACTCTCTGGAGACTGAAAAGATCATTGCTGTTATTAGTCTTTGGAGCTGTTTCTAAACAAACTAAGATGACCAAACTCTTCATAATGAAACAACATATTACCCAGTGCAGCAATGTGGCTCATTGGTGAGTTTTTATTAGTTTTTGGACAACAACGGAGGTCTACGGCACAGAGGAATAAGATATATCAGGCTTTGATACACACACAATACTTTTTAGTAGATCAGTTTATTGTTGATTTGGCTCTGCATATGAGATTTGTTGACAAGAAGAAAAATATATAAAATTGCCAGCCTTATCCCTGTCCTTATTTACCAGAGAGTCTGCAGAGGTGTTTACACACACAGTCAGCTCTCATGTGCTGCTGTCAGGTCTCACTAGTTTCTTTACATAGGCCTTGTTTACACCTGGCATTAACATCCATCTTGGGTGATGTGATTACAAGTGGACAGCTCTAAGTACAGGTGTGAATGCACCCAAGACGCATTGAGGACACATTGAGATCTAATCACTCAGACCACATTAGGAGGTGGTCTGGGCCGCATGTGGCCACATTTATTTAGCAGTGTAAACACAGTGTGTCCTGGGCCACACTGAAGGACCACCTGCTCAACTAACGTCCTCTTTTTTCCGGCAGACTACGCACAGGAATTGCACTGCTGCCACCCTCCGTCCAAAGTTGTTCAACTTGTTTGATAACAGGATAAAGAAATGCATTATTTTGTTTTTCTATTTTTCATGTGAATAAAAAAACATAATTCCTGTTTTTTCCTTTATTTTTCTCATCCCCTAACCTGTTTTCCTCATCTAATTGACAGTTTGACTAGAAATTAAACCATTCTTTTTTCGCTTGTCTGTCTAAAATATATTTCAGAAGCTAAACGTTGCTGACCTATTGGATGTATAGAAGAACACAGAACATTAATTATTATTAGATCCTGTCAGTGTGTCGGAGATTTGAATAATCAATGAAGTTATGCTGCTGTGCCTCGCTGCATATAACTATATTTGTTACATATGTTTATGTTCAGACACGGCACTAAAGTAAATCAATAGGATGGGCATTTGACTTTTGTGAGGGGGCACAATGCATTGTATATTTGTTTATCCTGTTATCAAAGAAGTTGAACACAGCTTAAGACGGAGCGAACCCCCGGTCCTCCCACCGGTTAAAAACAACAATGAATTTGTTCTTTGCAAACGGAAATGATGTCCGTGTTTATCTGCATATAGAACGGGGAAGTGAGATCCAATCACAAGTGGTCACTCAAGATGCATGTGGAGATGCATGTTAATGCCAAGTGTAAACAGATGTACTTAAAGCTGTCCACTTGTGATCAGATCACCCAAGACGCATGTTAATGCCAGGTGTAAACAGGGCCTCAAACTGCATTCGGAGGTGGTCTGGGCCACCAGGACCGCCTACTCAACTGACATCCTCTATATTCTCGCAGACTAGGTACAGGAATTGAATTGCTGCCTCCTGTGTTCAACTTGTTTGATAACAGGATAAAGAAATGCATTATTTTGTTTTTCCATTTTTCATGTGAATTAAAAAAATGTAAACACCAAATGTGCACTAATCCACCACTGAAAATAGTCTCCAACAAATGCACTATTTTGTCCTGTTTGTTTGCTAAAAACTACAGTGTCCAGCTGTTTTAGGAAATTACAGAACCTTTTTAAAAATGAAACTATGTATTTGGCAGCTGTTTTGGCAGACAGAGTAAGAAAATCAGAAAGTAGGTAAAGGTAAGAGGAAATCCAGGTCTCACATCTCTACAACAACATACTGTAGGTCAAGTAGAGTTAAATCAACAAGGTTATGCAGGGTTTTTGTGCCTTTGTTGTGGGTTGTGGACGGTGTTGTACTGAAGCTCCAAACTGTGTGTTGCATCTCTGAAAAATGTACTATTCCTTTTTTTAAAAAAAAGCATTCATATTTCTCTTTGTCATCTACAAGGTTGATACGGTTTGTGAAGTCCCTTTAAGATTGTTCACTGACCACACACAAACACTGCATCTGCGCTGCAGCTCCAGCTGCTGTGGGGAAGCACAGCGTCAGTTCTTAGAAGTCACAACCTCACAAACACACAGAGCCACCAGGGTGCATTGTGGGTATGGGCTGCAGTTACTGTAAAATACGGCCACCTGCCTTTTACCAGAAGGGATGTCACAGGAAGTGACATCACAGCTGTGGGGTGGAGGGAGAGTGGGGGTCTGGTTTGTTGTAGCTGCAGAAATGCCCCAACCCACCCATCTGCCTGCAGAAGATCTCTGAGCTTCAGTGCAACACAGACTGCAAGATTAAAACTGAAAATAGCACAAATGCACAAATAACAAGATGCAAAATAAGATTAAGTAAGTAACCCACTGAGTTACAGTTACACTGTGACTGAAAGACAGATAAACTTTTTTCAGTCACTCAGACTCTCAGATGCTGCTGTTGGTTAAAAAAAACAGCAGCTGAACGTCACTATTTAACTGACACCAAAGTTGAAGAGAGGCTGTCTGACTCCTCTCCAAGGCTTCCTGCCACAGCAGCTCCACACTGACTCTCCTCTGCACAGATATTATACTCAATACTGCAGCACACTACACAGAAAATATTATAAGAAACCATCAATTAAAGCCTGAGATGCAGGGTAGGTTCAGGTGGTAGATACTCAATGATCAGGAACCATTTATTAAATGTTTGTGTAATGCCTATAAATGCTAAATAGGGGGACTTCAACCTGCATTAACTGATGTTTTGTACACTAGTTTTTTATCAGAAACAAGTAGTGAGCACAAAAATGACATATCATTAGCTTTTAAATTGATATGTTGAATTTGTTAGGCAACAGTTGCTTATTTCCACATCCAGCAGTTACGGAGCAACATTATCATTCATTTGGAGTCGTGTTTCTGTCCACCTGGTGAATGTAAGTCCAATATTCACTCTCTTTTAGCTCTGTTTTTGCTCTCTACCAACTCCTGAGGGAAATGTCTGGCTCTTTAGCTGCTAAATGCCCCACTATGTTCACCAGCTAGTCTACAGCTAACTGTGTCTGTTTGCTGTTTGTTGCTGAGCAGGTAGTGTACAGTGGCTTTTTAGAGCTTTTACTCTGAAAAAAGCTGCCTGCTGCGGCCCAAAAGGACACTATGAGAGTGCTGAGAGTGAACCAAAACAATAAAGTTGCAGCCAGACAGATAAACAATGAGCTGAAGTGAGAGCTGACAGCAGCACATTAGGGCTCACTGTGTGTATTAACACCTCTGCAGACTCTGTGATAGAGATTCACACTTTAAAGGGTAAGGCTGGCAATTTTCTATAAAGCTATAAAGCTCCTTACAGCTGAGGGAAGCTGCAGAGTCATTGATAAATCTCTGTAGGTTCATCACTATGAGCCACGAACAACACATTACACACTGTCACCTCATACAGTATTATTATAAAAATACTGAATATAGCAGCTTTAAAGTAGGAGGATAAGCACCAACCCAGCAATCCAGCCATAAATAATCTGTACATTATTTATTAACTATTATTACAATAAAATAAATAGCTAATCTTTTACAAAGCATTTCTTAGTAGAAAGTGGTTGTCTGGGGGTTTTAGATGACATGCTGGCTGTTATAAATGATTATATGACACCGACTCTCTGAATGGACTTCCCTTTGCCTTTAACCACATGTTTCTGCTGCAGTGTAGGGAGGGGGCAAACTACTGCCGAGGTAAGGGACACTTTCAGCAGGACAGCAATGGAAACCATGACAACACTGAGAGAGAAACTGGGAGCCGACTGTCACCCCCCACTTCTGTTTCTGTGGCGGCTCCATCAGTGTGTGTTCATGTGTGTGTAGGTTTCAGTGTGAGTCAGCATGTTGCAGATGCTATTGCAGTAGAAGGGAAATGAGTTTTTGCATGTCTATAAATGACAGATAATATTCTGACTGAATGAGCTCACAGCTCAGCACTGACGCCGCTGCAAACAGTCTGCAGGAAGACGTTTGATGGAGTGACAGTACATCATTAAATGTGGAATATTCAATCATCTCCCCTGTTCATACTGGCTATTAAAAGATCCCCTTAAAATGTGCTTTCAATGTAAGTGATGGGAGCCAAAATCCACAGTGTGTCCTGACTGTTATTTTACTTGACTGAGGACCAAAACATTGATAATAAAATGAGTGCAAATCATCTACAGTGTGTGGGATTTCTTTTTAATCAGATTTTTTATTGAAAAAGATCATATAGCAAGAAAAAGCTCAGTCAAATTGAAGTCAAAAATCACTTCACTTGTGTGTCTTTTATTGTTCACATTATCAACAGGAAATGCCTGACACACACAAACACACTGATTCACAGATCTCTATCAAATCTAACCACTGAAAGAAGATAAAATGATGATACTTGAGAAATTACAGAGAAAGACAGACAGAAAAACAGGTGTTTACATTTTTATAAACCGATTTACTGTGTCTGAAGTCTGCCTGTGATCATAGACTGTAAACAATGATGGATGTAGCCACTGTGATGTCAGCCATTAGTTTGTGGACTCTGTGTTTTGAAGGCTTGCATTTGCATTTTGACCGTTGCCATCTTGGATTTTTGGAGCCAGAGATGACCATTTGGACAAGATGGTGGAGCTGACCCTAATGCTAGCTGCTAGCCCGGTTAGCAGAGTGCGATAACAATAACAGCAGCAATAGCAGTAGCGATAGCCAGGGAAAGATGCCAACAGTACTGCGAAGGACCGCGAAGGCTCGGCCTGCAACCCAGGGTTTCCTGCGAGATGAGAAAAAACAAAAAACTCTGGGGAAGAAGCAAAGTTAGTGACATGCATTGATGTTACATGAATGCATATGGATGGAGAGGAGGAGGAGGAGAGAGGAGCTCAGTGCACCCAGCAGTCTAGGCCTATAGCAGCATAACTAAGGGCTGATCCAAGGTGAGCCTGGTCGGCCCTAACTATAAGCTTTATCAAAAAGGAAAGTTTTAAGCCTACTCTTAAACATAGAGAGGGTGTCTGGAATCTGGAGAGACCAAAACTATTTTTTGTAGCAGGCTGTAAACATGTTTATTTCTGCTGTAAAGTTGAGCATTTTAACATGGGGGTCTATGGGGATTGACTCGCTTTTGGAGTCTCAAGTGGCCATTTGAGGAACTGCAGTTTTTGGCTTCATTTTTCTGGCCTGGAGGTTGCTGCTTGTCTGTGCCATTTGACCCACCCCCATGGTATCAAGCTGGAAGGTGTTTCAGAGATTATCATCATGGTGAAACGTACATCGGGTACATGTGAAAATATGATAATATGTGTATTTATTCGAGTGAGCAGGCTCTGTTAAGGACATGTGTTCATAAAAAGATGATTCAGGCGTTTTATGTTGTTTTTAAGAGGCGTTGATCTTCCAGTTTCGGCGTTTCAGTGAATATGCTGACTGTTCAAAAAACAAAAAAGGAGGCATCACAACTTTAGTTTCATTGAACACACACACACACTGAACTCATTAACATATCAGACTGAAATGCTCTGTGGCATTTCCATGAAGTTGTGTGTTATTTCCTGTTGCAAAGGAAGCTCTGAGTGGGTTCACAGCAGCAACCGCACACACATACACACACTGAAACTAGAAATGAGAGAAATGAGTAGAATATAGAAAAGTGACACAGTGCCAACAGAGACATAACTATCTGTAAGTATAACAAAAAATATCTCAACTAAAGGTCTACTTACATTGCTTTTCCCAGAGAACCTGCATGTTATGGTCTTCCTCAGCAGAGGGAGTTGTATACTTGGTACAACTCCTAAAACTCTTGTACTCAATTTTTATATTTAGTATTAATACACAAGAAGAAGAACTATCTTTGTCGGATTTTAAAAAATACTATTATGATTATTATTGACTTAATGTATTTCCAACACGTCTTTTCTGCATGCACACCACTAACCATTTTAAAGATTTTCTGTTTTGTTCCATTTTTTTCTTCTCCTTAATAAAGAAAGTTAATTTCTGAATGAAACTGCTAACAGTGGCTAAGCTTTAAGGGCTATTTTGAAAAGCATGCACTGGAAGAATCTTGTGCAGAATATTTTCGCAGCTCTAAAATCAGCACGTGTTTTTCTAATTTCTAAACTTTAAGTGACTGGGATGCTTCTCCAATAAAACACCAGAAGCATCATACAGCAGCCAAAGACAGCAGCATGACCACTAGATGCTGCTCCAACGTCCCTGACTGTATTGAAGTGAATGGGAACTTTGATCCATTAATGAGGTACCAAAGTTATTGAGTTATTAGTAAAGTTAATGAGTTGATCAAAGTTATTTACATTTGTCTCCAACATACAAACACATTGGGAGCATTTAAGTGCTCAGTGTCTTGCTGAAGGACACTTGAACATGTGGAAACAAGAGAGAAACACAGGTTTAACTATGTGGTATCATGTGAGTTCATGTAAGAACATAAAGACTCTGCTGACATCTGGTGGGAAATCTTTGCAACTACAACCAGTACACTGAGGCTGAAGCTAAAGAAGACTCTCATAAGACTGATCGTCATCTGCCAGTACACCTGCCCCTCATTCCCCCTAATGAGTCAGTTGTTATCATCAGTGTTGCTCTTACATCCAGCCATCTGTTACCTGCTCCTGTCCTGCTTACCTGTTGTGCCATCTTGGATTTGTCTTACTGTCTGGGCCGCCGTCCTGTTGCCAACTTGTAAACCTCCTCCTGTCCCCTGTGTCCATAAGGCAGCAGCTATGTGTTGAGCTTTACATGCAATAATTATATAAATAATAATGTCAAGAAGTTTTACAATATAAAGGAAACAATTTACACACCATTTATGAAGTGTCCCCCTCCCAGACCCGTCACACAGTGGGACATGCTCTGTGTAGTGATGCCTGTCAACCACTAGATGGCGGCAGAGTATTCAGCTAAAATGAACTGCTACACTGGAGCGTTTTACTCTTCCAAATTCTTGCCAAGGTGTGGAATGCAAAGAAATTTTGCTGTTTTAAATTAAGATAGACAGGAGATAAAATTCTTACATCAAAAACAACCGTTTTGAGCACACCTGTTGCAATTAACAACACGATGCATTTTCCACCTCAGCTTGCACAGAAATACTGAAACTACACCTCAAACTGATCACAGTCTGACAAATGCTGTCACGCTTCATTAAAGAGTCTTAAACACAGTAATAGAGTGAGCTGTCTGACCTTAAAGGACGAGTTCACAGTTTTTCAAATCTGTCTTAAAACAACAATCAGCAGCCCAAATGAACATTGAAACATGTTTTTCTTGCTGTAATCATTCCTCCTGTTCATGCTGACCATTAGAAGATCCCTTCATAATGCACTTACAATGTAAGTGATGGGGGACAAAATCCACAGTCCTCCTTCCGTGCAAAAATGAATAATATGAGGTTTCAGTGTCCAAATGAGTCAAATCAAGTAGATATCTTTCAACATTACAGTCTTTTTATTGCCAAAGTTCCTCTTTTTGTTACTATACTTCCACGACAGTTCAACAGGAAAACACTGTCCAAGGAAACACAAAGAGGGAATTTGATGCTAAAAAGACTGTAAATGTGTCAGATATCCACTTGATATGACTAATTCAGACTGCTGAAGACTCATATAAGCTTCACATCTACTTTTAAATGACTGTGTGGACACACTGTTGATTTTGGCCTCCATCACCTCCATTGAAAGCACATTTGAAGGATCTTTTAATATCCAGTATGAACAGGAGGAATGATTACAGCGAGGAAAACTTTCACTGTTCATATGGACACCTGACTGTTGTTTTAAGACACACATGAAAAATTGTGAACCTGTCCTATAAAACAAGCGTTTCTTACTGCAGTTTCAGCATAAAATCATCCAGGTGGTTTCCTTCTTGGGATAATGAACATTTTCCATCCATTACCTTTGTGATTTGTGTAACCCCATCAATTCTGTTTATAGGTATTTACAATTTTTTTTTTATTTATTTATTTATTTTTACTATTTTTACTATCTTTGTTAATTTTACTGTTCTAGCACCTGCACCAAAACCGACTCCTTGCACACATGTACATAGTGAATAAAGTCTGAAACTAATGTAATTATTCTCATGCTGAGTGTAGTGGCAGCTTGTAACCACAAGGAGGAAGCAGAGTATGAAGCTGAAATGAAGAGCTGATTTTGAGTTTTACACTTGACAACTTAAAACTCTTTGCAGGACGGTAAAACATCATACTGTACTTACATTTCTACAACAGATACCAACTTGACAGCAGGGGAAACCAGGGTCAGTTATAACATCTGTGATTCCTGCAGAAAGCCGACACTCATTCTGCAAAGGTCTGGCATCAGTCACATTTCTCGGATGTTTGTCAGCAGTAGTTATAGCTCTAAAATTAGTATTAATACATGCTGCTCATTATTATTATTATTATTTCTGGCTCATTATGTAATATTCACATCAAGCAGCGAATGACGGACAGATCAGACTGAGCGTGTGTGAGAGACAGTTGTATGATGAAGAGAGACGCTGGAAATAAACTGACCTCTGGCCTCACAAATCTGACACCATCTGAACACACACACACACACACACACACACACACACACACACACACACACACACACACACACACACAGAGTTTTCCATTTGTCCTGAACTCAGAGACCCTCAGAGCAGATCAGTGTGCGCCTGCTGGAGTTATATGGAGCTATATTCAATTATACAGACAGACAGAGAGAGAGACAGAAGCAGGTAGAGAGACAGTTTCCATGACTGATTTTATATTTAGGGTTTCAAAGTGTCTGGAGAAGGTGAAATGTTTCACTGAGACTCGAAAAGACAAAGCAGCAACTCTGATAGTGTGTGTAGATGGGTTTAGAAGGAGTTTGAATGGGATTAGAGTGGTTTTACAATAAGTTTGGATAGCTGGAGGGCTGCATATAGCTATATAATGTATAGATGAACAGCCATAGCTGCTATAATACATTTTGAATGAGTTATAATGTGTTTAGAATGGGTTGTCTGCTCTCAGGCAAAGTTTTTTGGGGAATTTTGGAGTTAGTCAATCAAGTTAGTGCAATTAAAAGTGCCTCACAGATTAATGACAAGCCAATGATAAAATAGAACAAATGTAAAGAGTAAAAGAATTTTAGACTAATGCCCATGAGCAATACAAATTATGAAAATGTAATAAAATAAAATAGATTTGAAAACTATACTAATAATTATAATGAATTATTATACTGTAAAAAATTGATTTAAGTGAATAAAGTAAATTATGACTATAAATCATTATTTCATAAATCAGGCTAAAGAGGTTTTAAGTTTACATTTAAAGATATGAACACTTCTCTCTGCTCTCAGATCCTCATCAGATTGCTCCAACAGCTCAGAGCATGAAAACTACAAGCTGCCTCAACAAATTTTTTTGTCCTAAACTTTGGAACAACTAAAAGACTATAGAAGACCTGAGAGGCTGTACTGGTTCATAAATTGACATGTCACACAAGTAGGCCGGTGCTCTTGATGCATGCGTAAGCAAACAGTATCCACAAAAAATAATATTGAATTCCCAAAGTCAAGGTACACTGCTTTGTTAAGGTATAAAAGTTACATGATAAAAACAAGACCAACGTGTATTGACTGCACACCAGTCTTCCTCAAGGTTATAACACATTTAAACTGGGTTATGATGGGATTAACATGGGTTTAGACTGGGTTGTAATGGGATATAAGGGAGCTTAATGGTTCTGTGGTGGGTTAGAATGGGTTTAGGATGGGTTTTGATCAGGTTACCCACTTTCAGGCAGGTTTACTGGACTTTTTGTAAACTTTGGAATTAGTGTTGGTTTACACTAGGGTAAGAAGGGATATGATAATGGGCTGTAGTGAACAGTGTGGTAGCAGGTTTAGAATGGGTTGGAATGGTTTAAACCTGTTTTAAAATGGGTTTAAACAGATTAAGAATAGGATTAACATGTGTTTAGAATGGGTTACCATGGGATTTAACTGAGTAACTGAAATGGTTTTGCAGTGGGTTAGAATGGGTTATCTACTCTTAGTCAAGTTTATTGGACATTTGGGGAATTTTGGGGTTAGTGTCAGAGTTAGAATGGTTTAGAATGAATTTCAATTTGGTTTAAAACAGATTTAGAGTGGGCAATGATGGGATTAACATGGTTCTGAATGGGCTATAATGGGGTTGAATGGTTCTGCAGAGGGTTAGGATCAATTTTGAATGGTTTAGAAAATGGCTTTAAACAGGTTAAGAATTGGTTATGATGGGATTAACATGGGTTTGGAATGGTTTAGAATGGGATAAAATGGGTTTAAATTATTCTGCAGTGGGTTTGGAATTGGGTTATCCACTCTCAGGCAAGTATATGGGACTTTGGGGGTTAGTAAGCTTTAAAACTGGTATATCAGAGATTTAGAATAGGTTACGATTGGATTAACATGGGTTTAAAATGGGTTATAATGGGATATAGTTGAGATGAATGGTTTCAAGGTGGGTTAGAATGGGTTTTGATTGGTTTACCTCTCAGGAAAGTTTACTGGACTTTTCAGGAATTTGGGGGGTGGTGCTGGTTTAGACTGGGTTAGAATGGTTTAAAATGGGTTTAAATTTGGTATATAACATTTAAAATGGGTTCAAATGGGATTAACATAGGTTTAGAATGGGTTATAATGGGTTTCAGTGGTTCTGTGGTGGGTTAGAATGGGTTTAGGACGGGTTTTGATCAGGTTATCCACCTTCAGGCAGGTTTAGAAGTGTGACACCTATGATGAGTACTAAATGATGAATATACATGATGATGAGGAGTATAAATTTATGAATGTGTGTAAATGAGACTGCAGAACAAACAAAGAGACCAGATGTGAATGAAAAGTGATCTGTCTGATGTGAAAATGTAAAAATACAAAGAGCCACACGGACACAGTTTGGTCTCCATGGTAACGTAAACAAGATGCCTCACAGCAGGACTGAGCCAACATGGCCGCTGGTGACGAGCATGACACCTGCTGCTAATTCATCTCTGCTCTCATCAGCTGACTCTATCCCTCTCTTTGACTCCCTTTCCCTTCATTATCTGGGTCTGTAGGTCAGAGTCCCCCCCACCCCACCTGCTCAGGTGACATGCTGGGAGAGCTGGTGGGGGGGTGCAGAGTCAGCTCCATGCCCTCAGTCTGGAGTTTTGGGCATTTGTATATTTTCAACAGGATACAATGTGGAAATATGTAGCTTTGGGCTTATTGGTGGAGCAGGGCAAGCAGATTCCCCCTGCTTCCAGTCCTTGTGCTAAGCTAGGCTAAAAAAGTCCTGGACGCAAGAGTATTTAACAAGATGAAGCTCTGTGATTGGCTGGCTAAACCACAAAGTTGGGTTTAGGCATGCATACAAAAATGGTAATGCTATGTATACATTTTTTAGCAGGTTATGGGGCATACATATTTTGCCTTGTAATAACAAGACATTGTATTTTATACTACAAAATATTCAAATGCTCAATAATATTCATATCATTGGTTAAAATTGGGTTTTAAAAGTTACAATGGCTTATCCAATGTGGTAAACTTGGGATTGATTTTATTAATTACTGTGGGTATATTGGGTGGGTATAAGGATATAAGATGGGTTTTGGAGGAGTTATAATGGGATTCAGATGGGTTCAGAATGTCTTTAAAAGGCAGGTTTTAAAAGGATAAATGATTATATGGGAATTGAAATGGGTTAGAACAGGTTTAGGAGGGAAAAACATTACAATGACACTAAATGATGAGTATATATCTATGAATAAATGTGTGTTAATGAGGCTGCAGAACAAACAAAGAGACCCAAAGGGGAAAATTTGGTTTCAGTTCGGACCCACTGTTACACATAATAAGCTTTAGCTAAAAACGGTCTGTTGTTGGACAAATAAATTTGCATATGACATTAAAAAGATACACAAGTTATTAACAATCAATAGCAAACTGTGATATGTAAGTTTAAAAAGAGTAGAGTAGATTATAATAACCATTCGTTTGTGTAAATAACCCAAAAGTAAAATGAAAAGTAACACTTAAACTAGATCAAAACAACCTCTTGAGTGGCTTTTTTGGTAACTACCGTTGAAGAGCTTTTTTCATCTCTGTCCTGAGCAGACGAGCAGAGCTTCAAGGTCTGCTTTTCTTTTAATGCCAGTAGAGGATGGAATAAGCTCCCTGTCGATCTGAAAACCTGCACAGATTTCCATATTTTCTCCCATGACATTAAAAAATGGATTTTAAGCTACCAGTCTTGTTTCTTGTTTCTTGTGTCTTGTTTCTTGTATGTGCGTGCGTGTGTGTGTGCATATGCCTGGGAGGGTGTCAATAGGTTGTTGGTCCATTTGTAGTGGAGATGGTTTTGCTCCGTGTTTTATTGTTTATGTTCCCCTGTCCCACAGAGACTACAGATGGAAATTAGCTAGTAGCTAAATCTGATACAAAGCATCTTTTCTCTTTGTTTAAGATTAATGTATTTTTTACATGGTCCCTGATATAAATAAATTCAATAAACTAATAAACTAAACTAAACTACGATCAGTTGCAAACCAGGGGCCCGCTTCACCAAATTTTCAACATGCAAGCGACGACTTGCAACATGTGATCATTTTCTCCCGCATTAATTTTGACATGTTTAACTAATAAAAGGAAACTCCATACTTACGACCCATGCATGAGGACGTGAGAACAGTGTAGGATTCACAAATTGACAAACATTTGTGAAACGGGGTACTGGCACCACCAAGCAGTGCTCACAAATCACTTTTGTTGAAACGGGCCCCTGGTCTCACCCAAAGTTGTCAGGCGAAAATGATAAATTTCGATCGACTTCTCAAACCAAAAAGTTGGGTTTAAGCATGAGAATAAAACTGCGAGGCTTACAATTTGTATATGTTTTGACATGGTTAAGTTTAGGGGCAACACCAGTGGATGATTTTGTTTGCAACCATCTATAAGTCCTGGACCTGAAAAAAACATGTAATCCTGTAAGGCCTTCAGGATTGACAGGTGTGTTTGGTTTGAGTTACACACACGAAACACCCCGCTGCTGTGGGGGGTAGGACACACACACACACACACACACACACACACACACACACACACACACACACACACACACACACACACACACACAGTAACTGGAGTGTGTCAGGTGAGAAGATTTGATCTTCAGAATCTATCAAGAACTTCGATTGCATTTTTCAGTAGCTCATGCAGAACCAAAACAAACATACACAAGTCAATATCACAAATCACAAATTTGCCTCAAAGGGCTTTACAATCTGTACAACATTACAACATCCTCTGTCCTTAGACCCTCAATACAAACAAGGAGTTACTCCCCCCAAAAAACCTTTAACAGGAAAAAGATGGAAGAAACCTCAGGAAGAGCTACAGAGGAGGGATCCCTCTTCTAGGATGGTCAGACATGCAATAGAAGACAAAATTATAGCACGGAAAAACAGGATGACAAAATTATAGATAAATTGAGCCACAAGAAGGGTTTGATGGGATTAACATTGGTTTAGAATGAGTTATAACGGGGTTCAGTGGTTCTGTGGTGGGTTAGAATGGGTTTAGTGAAGTTATTTATACTGTAGCACAAAGTCAAGAGGTTGTGAAATGTAGCACAACAAGCTAGTGAAGCTGTAAATGTTTCCCGCACATGCTCAATGACGTCTGCTGTACACAGAACTACTCTCCAGAGACTGAAAGCATGATCGCTGTTAGTAGCCTTTGGAGCCGTTTCTAAACAAACAAATGTGACGAAATTCTTCATAACGAATTAACATGTCATCCAGTGCAGCGGTGTGGCTCACTGATGTGTTTTTAATAGTTTTTGGACAACAATGGAGGTCTACGGCACAAAGGAATAAGCTTTATATCAGGCTTTGGATTCACACACAATCCTTGTTAGTAGATCAGTTCATTGTTGGTTTGGATCCAAACATGAGATTTGTTGACAATAAGAGTGATATAGAAAAATCACAAGACATATCCTTTAACAGATTACATGAAAACACCCTACCTGACCTGAACCCCAAGCTTTATACCCCAAACACGACACAAAATCTTATATTTTTCTGGATTATGTTGGGTTCAGATCTGGTATCTGCAGGTCATTACAGAAGGTCCTACTGTGGTAATAAATAGTGTTTGAATTTATAGTGAACAATAAATGACATGTAGAGGTTGTTATATGAACAGCTGTTTCAGTATACAGTGTGTATATGCAGCCTGTGTTGTGAGTGAAGGTGGGTTAACATTTGTACAGTAAGTGGATATTAATTTGGACCCATAATCCCTTGCAGCAAGTCACACTCTATCAGGTTACCAGCGTGTGTGTGTATCTATTTAAAACTGGATGTAGCTCAGAGCTCAGCAGGAGATCATGATGGACGTAGACACAGACGGAGACACGCACACCTACATACAAACACATCTCATTTGTTTGACATCAGAGCTGCAGCAGAAGGCGTCACACGGTGAAACCTCCCCCTTCTTCACTGGAAACAACCCAAACAGAAGATTCCAGCTTAACCTACATCAGTATGTCATCGTTCACTGACTCAGCAACGAGTGCTACTCATGTTCATGTTTTCATGTGTCAGAGGTTTGATTTGTCTGATCCATCCGGACTCCAGACTGTAAACAAACCTGATTTCAGAAAAATAAAAGATCAACAACATTATATGAAATTTTTAAAATGTCTAAACTCTGTATAATGTTCAGATAATAAAAGTTGCAGAACAGTCGGTTCCATTTTGAATCCACAAAAATGTTCTTGACTTAATGTTTAATATTTCAGTCTTGAACCTGCATTAACTGATTTTGTCCACTAGTTTTGACAATGACATATCATCACCTTTAAGCTGATATGTTGAACTTGTTAGCAAACAGTTGCTCGTTGCCACATCCAGCAGTTACGGAGCAACATTATCATTCATTTGGAGTCGTGTTTCTGTCCACCTGGTGAATGTAATTCCAATATTCACTCTCTTTAAGCTCTGTTTTTGCTCTCTACCAGCTCCTGAGGGAAATATCTGGCTCTTTAGCTGCTAAATGCTCCACTATGTTCACCAGCTAGTCTACAGCTAACTGCGTCAGTGGCTTTTTAGAGATTTTTCTCTGAAACAGCTGCCTGCTGCGACCCAAAACGACGCTATGAGAGTGCTGAGAGTGAACCAAAACAGTAAAGTTGCAGCCGGACAGATAAACAATGAGCTGAAACTCACTATAAAGCTCCGTAAAGCCGAGAGGAGCTGCAGAGTCACTGATAGTTTCATCACTACGAGCCACGCAGAACACAGTACACACTGACAGATCAGACATTATTATTATAAAGATATTGATTATAGTCGCTTTAAATGTTTGGAAGCAGGTCATGTGACATACTATATATTTTACTTTGTCTTCTAATAAAAATATGTTATTTCTAGTACAACAAAATGTTAAAATCTTCCAAGATATCTCAGAAAGTTAAAGATAACTGCCAAAAATTCAAGAATTCAAACATACTCTGGGATTTTTTAGTTTCAAAAGCATCCCAGAAGATGACTTTTGCCTGTTTTTGAGGCTTAATATCTTTTTATTAGAGCAATGATTGATGACTTTAAACCTCCACACAGATAGTAGAAGAAGATTAGATGAAGTGGAATTAACTCTCCAGAGAAGTCTGGGAGTTTTCTGAACACTGTGATGTCTTTATGGTTGTCTGCTTTATTCTGGAGCCATGATGCAGCTTAGTACTGAACCTGCCGCACCTGCTGAGTCACCTGTACTCCTCTGAGCTAAAGGTAAACACTGTCAGGTTTATTTAGGAGTTTAATCCGTGACAGATGAGACGTTGAGTCTCTTCCTCTGCTCCTCTCCAAACAAGTGAGGGCTCAACCTAACAAAATATTTACCATAGTTGCAATATGTTGTTTAGGGGAGATACCGACATTTTTAAAGGTACCAAATGTTTCACACCGAATGTGGAAATGTGCATAAAATGGTGCAAAAGACATTTAGAATATTCAAACCTATTGGAAAGGTCACAAACTGTTACATTGACAAAATAATAAAAAAATCAAGGTCCATTTAGTACTGTAGCTGTTCTGCCACTTTCCATCATATTACATGGTCTTCATCAGCAGATATATTCTGCACTTTCAGCACTTTGTTTCGTCAACTGTTTTCAAGGTCAAGAATGGACTTTGAAACGTACCTTTTAAGCCAACATGGAAAAGAAGTCCTTATTAAAAATGCTCAATAAAAATGTAAATTTGAACATCTACAAGGGCAAACTACACCTGCTGATGAAGGCCATTTGATATGATGGAAAGCTCCTTTACTTTATAGACCTTGAAGCATAAAAATGTTTTTTTCAACTTACTGCTGTTTTCAAAGAGTTAACTTAGAAACTCAAATGACATATTGTGTTTGAATCTTTAACTCTGTAAATATCATATTTGCTTTAATGAACTGAGTAATAAACTACTTAAATAAACTCTTTGTTGAGCCCCATGGGGGAAATTCAGGTGGTACAGCAGCTGAGTGAGAGTACATTGAAAAATACTAAAAATAAAATAAAATGTAGAATAAAATAAAGAATTTAATATAAAATAAAAAAAGAATAGACAGTGTGTTGTTTGGTATATAGTATGTGCAAGAATGAACTGCAGACAGTGGGAGGAGATAGAAGGGGCACTACATTTCAGCAATATAGTATTTTAGGATCTATGAGAGACATTTAACAAAGAATGGTGACTTTTTACCTCCTTAGTATGGTTAAAGCTGCAATAACTGTGGATCCTCCATTTCCCATAAATAAACTGATAAGTGTCTTGGATGGAAACTTGACTGTTTTTACAGGCTGAGTTATATTTATTAACCATTACCAGTAAACTGAAGTTCATGCCTAAATCAGTGGAATGCCCCTTTAAATTGACAAATAATTAGTTTTTAGTTTGTGCTTTCTGTACCTGAAACTGTCAGTCACACCACACTCACATCACCTGCCCTTGAGCCAGGCAGCAGACCTGCTGTGAGTGGTTAGCCTGTTAGCCTCATGCTAGCTTCTATAATTAGTAGCCGTGTCCTTCCTGCTAATCTCCCCGCTGCCTAATATGGACCACAGCTGCTCCAATCACATGGCTGCTCCTCGTTACCATGGCAAACTAATTATCTTGTCAATGACGGGAGAGGAAGAAAGAGTGTGAGGGAGAAAATGTGCATGAATGAGAGCAGATGTGCAGGGGTGAGAAACTGTGTGTGTGTGTGTGTGTGTGTGCTGACAGCCTGACATCTCTATGTAAAGAAACCAGTGGGAGCTGACAGCAGTACATGATGGCTCACTGTGTGTGTTAACACCTCGGCAGACTCTATCTATATTTTTCTTATTGTCAACAAATCTCATGTAAAGAGTCAAACCAACAATGCACTGATCTACTAACAAGTATTGTGTGTGTATCAAAGCCTGATATATCTTATTCCTCTGTGCTGTGGACCTCCGTTGTTGTCCAAAAAGTATTAAAAACACATCAGTGAGCCACACTGTTGCACTGAGTGACATGTTCCTTCATTATGAAGAGTTTGGTCATGTTAGTTTGTTTAGAAATGGCTCCAAAGACTCTGGAGAGTAGTTCTTTATACTTAAGCTATTTACAATGTAGCACAAAGTCCAGAGGTTGTGTTATGTAGCACAACAAGCTAGTGATGCTGTAAACAGAACCACGTTCCCGCACATGCTCAGTGACGTTTACCTTACACAGAACTACTCTCTGGAGACAGAGACAGTTAGAAAGAGGTGAGGTTTCCAGACCTCTGTAGCCCACTCCTCATCTCTGACTGAACTGTCGGTGGTCAAGTTGCATTGTGGGTAATGTAGAAGGGCAGATTTTGACAATAAGTAAAATGAAATAAAAAAGATGATATCTCTGGGGGTGTTTGCAACTAAATTTTTAAACTTAAATTCTTTAGAAATAAGTTATTTTTACTAGACGGCACTTCCTCTGTGTGTGTGTGTGTGTGTGTGTGTTGGACTCAGCACATTCTGCTGTGTGTGCTGGTTGTCATGGCAGCGTGATGAGAAGGAGGTGTTTCCTGGCTCCTTGTCATCGAGCTATGATGTCACATCCTCCTCCTCCTTGTCAACGCTGCATTCATTAGCACCTGTGGGCCTGTGTTGTCATGGTAACCCCACGTACTTATCCAAGATCCTCAGAACTGTAAAGTTCAGTTTAGTAAAAACACCCCCCCATCCTTCTAAGTAAAGATGTTTGATGGGATTGGATGTATTTCTAGCTGGGATGGTTTTTTCAAACATCTGTAATAGTACAGGTCTTGTAAATAGATTTTCCTTCTTCCTTTATGTGCAAGAACAGCATGAATTTCACCGTATGACATTCGGAGGTGAAAAAACTCGATTAGCTGAGTTCTCTCCATTATATGGTGGCTGTGTGCATCTGAAGTTGGCAGGCTGCATGTTAGAGACACATATGAATTTATAGTAAATTATCTTTAATGCGCACACTAGAGAGGGGAAAAAAATCTGTCTCAACAGCTTTGATATCAGTATTACCGTCATATCAGATGGATGGTAAAGATGGGAAAGAGCAGAATTGGTCATGTGAGAGTTAAAAATTCTGTGCATTCAAAGTTCAGTTTTAATTATCTTTAACTCCAGACATATTTTTTAATTATCAGATACTTTTATTTATATATCAGAACTTTGCTGTAATTTCAACTTCGATGTTGACATGAACATCATTTACAAGTCAGAAACTGGTTAATACAATAACTGTTATTACACTGTTATTATACTGAAATCACTGAGTATCCTTCAACAACTAATAATCAGCTTACACTTCATTCTACATCTAATAATTAGGGGGAATAAAACCTTTATCTTGTACTTTTGCAATATTTATCTCATTAATATGAGAAAAAGTATATCATATTTAGACTATCTCATTTTTGGGGGGTGGTAAAGTTGTATTTTTGTAAATACTATTCCCTGTCCTCCATTGGTTGGCATATAAAAGGTAATGTTAGCTAGCAAGCTATAAACTCAAGTCTATTTGTTTTATACACTGGTCCTAAAAGAAAGCGTAAGCATAAGCTAGCCAAAGCTGCCTTTCATATGCCAGTCATTAGAGGTATATCATATTGAAACCATCTCATTATGGGGGATGGTAAAGTTGTATCATTTAAAATATTCCCTGTCCTTCATTGACTGGCATATGAAAGGTAATGTTAGCTAGCAAGCCATACACTAAGGTCTTTATTTCGCTCAGGTTTCCATATTTTGGCAGTTTTTATACCCTGGTCTTGACAGAAACTGTATTTCATATAAAGCTACCAAGCTAACATAAGAGGTAGAAACTTAGATAAATATCTATCTAAAAATGAATTGAAAATAAAAAAAAATACAAATATATAAAACTGAGTATAAGGCAATTCAAATTGAATCTTAATAATGTCAAACCATAATTTATTTAACACACAGACTCACTGAAAGAACAATACGTACAATGATCAATAAAACTGTTTTATTAATAATAATAATAATTTTTCCACCACAATAAAATGTAACAAAGGCTCACTAGAAAAGTGTCGACTTCTGTGTTCTGTACAGTAGATACAGTACGTTGTAAAACTGGCCGCGGCGTGGCACAGCAGCGCATTCAAACTCAAAAAAAATTATTATTCAAACATTTTTTCCACATTATGTACAGATAAAATCCACATTAAAACCCAGCTGGCAAACATCACAGAAATTCAGCGCAGCTTCACGCTAACAGCGGCTAACCTCCATCTGCAGAGACCTTTCGATAGAAGCTAAATGGCTAAATGAGCTAGCTGGCTAACTCGCTTGCAACGAGCCAACAGGCTAGCTAGACTACAGCTGCTTTCACACATGAGAAGAAAAACAAAATATTTTATTTTGTGAATGCTACCAAGAGGTCAGATAAACCAGACTTCATGTTTTCATGTGACTGCAGCCTTTTAACAATAATTTTTTAATTAAAAAACAAAACAAAAACAAAAACACCATTAATATTCTATTCCCTCCTTATTGTTTGAAAGGCGGCCGCTGCTTCTTGTCTGATTGCCTCTATTCACTTGCTTTACACTTCACGTCTTACTTTCTATCTTCCTGTCCATCTGTTTGAGCAGCTAGCTATGCACTAGCTTTGTAAAGGAATGCACTTTGGTAGAATCAACCAAATGCCCTGGGTGTTAGTCACAACAATGACAACAGTAATAATCATAATAATGATAACTGAGCAGTCTGAGGTACCAACATGAAAAAAAACAACGCTTTAAAACCACATTAATGCTAATGCTAGCACAACTGTACAGCACAGCTAGCAGGTAAAAACTTGCTATGTGCTACTAGCGGTCAGTTAGCAGTAGGCTAGTGTTAGCTTCACTGTAGAGAAAACAAACATCAGTGCAGCAGCTAGCGGTCGGACGCTAGCGGTCGATTGGCTAGTGTTAGCTTAGCCCTGTCGTCAGCAGGCGTCGCCCGTCTTACCCGAGGCGGCGAGCGACGACAGTTGGCTGATATGTGTCTGTACATTGTGCAGCCATGTTTTACGACCCCTCCTCGGCCCAACGCACACACACAAACACTTGTAGATGTCAGTGCTAATCAGTTTAAAGCTACAATCTGTGGTTGGTGCGTTGGCCTGCTCTGCTGGCTCTGTAAACATTATAGAAGACCATTTCTGCCAGGAAAGAATAAACAAGTAGATGAAATGTTAAAGACTATAACAATAAAAAATACTCGCAGTAAATCAAAATTATGGGGTATGAAGTAAAAAACATGATTTTTTTGAAGTCCAAAATTTGAGATATGACAAAATTATGAGATACTAAGTAAAAACCATGATTTTTAAGTCCAGAATATGAGCTATTAAGTCAAAATTATGATAGTAATGTAAAAAACATGATCTTTTAAAGCCCAAAATATGAGATAGATATGATAAGTCAAAAACTAAGTCAAAATTACAACTGATGTCAAAATAAATTTTGAGACATTTGGTGAAATTTCTGACTTTTGTTTTTATTTAACTTGATCCTTTTAGTATATATGTTTTTGTCTCCTCTTAGCTTATTTCAGTCTTCATAACATTGTTACTTGTTTTTTTAGTAGTTTTATTTGTATTGTCCTGTCTGCAAGTTTTTATGACATTGCTGACCTCAATGGGATTTATCGATCGAGTGTAAATAAAATAAAAAACAAAACAAACCCAAAAAAAAACTAACATAAAATCTTGGATTTGGATTTAAAACAAAACTTTCATACTGACTTACAGTCAATTTTGATTCACTGTGAGTATTTTTATTTTTCCCAACTTCCTTCATTTTTTTCTTTTTCTGGCAGACAAGGGCTTCCACAAAGCACTGTCATTTAGCATTTTTTATTTATTAACGGTGCATTCAAAACAACTGGGATAGTTGAGTATCCAACCTTCTGCTAAGAAAGGTTCAATAGAGAGCCAAACATAGTTATACTGGCCTCTATTTCACGATGTATCCATGGTCACATGTCTGTTCATTTTCCATCAACAGAAACTTAGTGTTGGCACTGTCTTAACCAATGTTCAGATAAATATTACTTTTTTCATGCTTATAATGTCTTTTATCATTAATATTACTGCAATTTTCAAACTCTTTCTCTGCTTCCAATTTCTTAACGGTTTTATTTTTTTAGTTTTAGGTTCAAATTCATGTTGTTTTTTTTTTTTGTTTTTTAAACAGAACCAGTGTTAGTACAATTTTTACACAACTTTGTGTCAATTGAAATCCAGTATTCTACATGGCGCTGGTGTAAATATATACTTTTATAGTGTCATTGTTAACCATCCACAATCTAATGCATTTGATTGGTGGCACCTTCTGGGGGCAATGCTGCCGGAGAGACTCAGTTCAGGGCAAAAACAAAAACATTTCTGCACTAACTGCACTCCATTACTCTTGGTCTCCATGTTCCCACTTCTATCAGGGGTTGGAAGTTAGAGGTCAGAGGTCAAAAGGGGTTCACATGGTGTCTTTGGGCATTGCTGAAACAAACCGGGAGCCAATCAGCACGCAGACTTTGGCCGCCAAACTCACTCGACACAAGTCTCTATGACATCATAGTGAGTTGCACCTAAGGATACTAAGATTTCCTAAAAAACAAGTTTTCTGCCTAACGTAGTGATTGTTGCCATGGCGTCGCCACTGTAAATGTGTGTGCATCAGTGTGTGTGTGTGTGTGTGTGCGTGCGCGTGTTGGGTGGACGTGGCATGGCAATGAGATACTGAAGGCACAAAGTTACGACTCTCAGCACTCCGTCTCACTAAAAAACATAAAAAAATAAAAAACACAATCAACCAACCGACCAATCAAATCTTTAGAAAACAAAAACATCAGAGAGGACCCCCCTCCCCCCCTCCCCCACACACACACACACATCTTCCTCCTCCTCCTCCTCCTCCTCCTCCGTCAGTCACTTCCTGTTTCCTGTCTAGGTCCAGGAGAGGGCGGGGCTTACCCTGAGATGGGCGGAGCAGGTAGTGTCTGTGTGTTTTACATTTTCAGTTTCTTCTGTGCATTACGTCGTCGTCGTTGTCGTCCACCTCCTGTGTGCTACATTACATCACAGTTGCCAGGCCGACGGCACACACGACCATGGTCATCCTCCTCCTATTCCTAGTCCTCTTCATCCTCGTCCAGGTGTGACTCGACTTTTAGTGGGTGGAGCCAAACTGCAGAGTGTGTTCAGATACAGTTGTGTGTGTACATACGAGTGTTTGGGTGAGGGAACAAGCTTTAAAAAAAAAAAAAAACAACAACAAAGAAAACTTCTCATAACATTGCACATACAAACTGCTACATACAACTCACACACACACACACACACACACACACGCACACACACACATTCAAGTATACGGTATAAACTGCACATCATAGTAAATATGTAGATTAGATTAATAAATATTAATTAAAGTGTAGTAAATAAATAAGAAGCATCTTCTACACCCCCCACCCACACATCACATTAGATTGATAGATGATTTTTTACCAATACTGACCTCTGATCAATATCTATCACTGGTCAGTCAATACTCCACTGCTCGTCTATACATCATTTTAACTGGTTATTTTTATGTTTTGGCTCTATTTTACTTGTTTATTTTTTTTTATTTCATACTATTTCAATCTGTATCTCAGTTGTGTTACTTTGAACACTTTATACAAGAATCAAGCTTGTTTGATAGTTTGGGACCAGTCACACCAGTAAGTAGCGGTGATATCTTCATAAAATGTTGAGATTACAGACGATTTTTATCTTTGAAAACACGCACACACATTGGAGGTGCGAGGACAATTCAATGCAAGTCCATCAGAATTAAAAAATGTCGCATAACTCTTCTCCAGTAAAGTCTACATTTTGAAGGGTCCGCTGGATTATGCTTGTTCTAAAAGATAAGGAACGCTTTTAAGACATTTTAGGGAATATATCAGACAAAGTATTACTCGAACTGGTGGTGATGGATATGCAATAAAAAAAATAATAAAAATTGAGAGATACAAGAGATTTCAGTATACTATGTTTTGAAAAATTAGTTTAAAAGAAAGCAGAATTTGTTTCTTTGTATTGAAAAATTAAGATTCAGTCTTTATGTGAATTGATGTGATGTTCTTCAGAAAAAAAAAAGTACCTTTTTTTGTAATTTTTTTTATTTAACTGAAATTGTTTCTTTTGTTCTTTTGTGTTTTATAACTGGAACCGGAATCTAGCCTGGTCTTTTGTTACCGAAATGCTCCACATTTTAATAGATTGTTGGTTCGAATTAGCTCTTTTGCAACCTACAAATTGCTCCATAAATTAAGATTACAATATTATATCATGATATTAATACAGTACCAGTCAAAACCTTCCCAATCCCTTGAATGAGAAAGCGTGTCCAAACTTTTGACTGGTACTGGATACAGTAACCACGGAGATTAATGTATTTTTGAAATACCTGAAAAATCAGGGTTCTTCATCATAACATTGATGTGGAAAACCAACATTTCCATACATCAGTTCTGCTCATTGACTTGTATTATTGTTCATAAGGTCTTAATACACAGAGATATTAAGGGGACAGACCATGATATAAACGGTATCGCAGGGTATCTGAAGATGAATTCATATTGTCTAAAGGTATATTTAGTTATATCGTCCACGTTTTTGTGAAGCACACGCAATTACAAAAATACTCACGAAATTTTTTAGCTGGGGATATCAGCTTTCAGGAAGCATTATTGTGTACATATGATGTTGAAAATCTAATTAATGTAGATAGTTTACTGCAATTTAAGTACATGTAAACACTATATTAGATGAATGAACACATTTAAGCTCATATTCACTCTTGTGGGCAATTTATCATAGCCTGCATATCTTTGGACTGTGGGAGTAAAGCCATGTAGCCACCACAACATTCTGCTAACCAGCTCAAGAAACATTTACTGTAACTAGGGAAGCAACTAATGATTATTTTCATTATCGATTAATTGTTCGGTCTATGAAAGGTCAGTAAATACTGAAAAACGTCCATTAAAATATCCCCACAGACCAAGTTGACGTCTTCTGATGTCTTGTTTCGTCCGACCAGTCTTAACAGTCCAAAACTCAAAGATTTTGAGTTTACTATCATGTTAACAAAGATCGTACATTTGAGAAGCTGGAAGCAGCAAATGTTTGGTATTTTTGTTTAAAAAAATAATAAGAAAAGACTAAAATGAGCGATCAAAATCGTTGCAGCTCTAGATTTAACTGGTACCACAACTGATTGCAACCTATGTGGCAGGTTTGTACACATGCTGGTGTGACTGGACCCTTTTTTATTAATATTAATTTTTTTCATGTTTTAGTGGCGACATTTAGTGACTATTTAAACTCTCTCTCTGTGAGCTAAGTCTTCATGAGGCGTTCAAACCCAGAAGGACATATTTCTACATATTGCTGATCCCTCCAGACTAACCCCGCAGTAACACAGAGTTACAGTTTGTAGTCCTGAAATGTGACTGACGACACACTTCTCTGTACTGGTTACCTTCAGGCTATCGCTGCTTCATCTTACAAAAAAAAAGTTTATCAGCTGTCATATACAAATGTCTTTTATTATTCCAGACACAGACTTCTTCTATCCTGTAGACTGTTTTAATCGAGGATGTAACGCTGCTCTCAGAGAGTTACTGTGTTTTCCAAACAGCCAGAAGGAAGACACATTCAGTTCTCTATGCTATGTTGCCTGTTCCTCCCAATTTAACTGTCATCTGAACAAATACTGCTCTATGCTATGACATTAAAAGGACATATTTGCTGTCATGTGGTGGCTTAAACCCTTTTTTTCTAAAGCCTGGAATTTTTACTAGCATAGTAAAAATGAATTTGACATAAAAATTATAATTTTTTTTGTTCCTCACAATATAGATTAATTGATAAAAGGAATTATTTAAAATGGCTATTCCTAAAATACAGTCTGTAAAATGCTACTAAAATTCAGATTTCAGGAAGCAAGACTTGAGTTAGGGCATCACAGCTTTCTGATCTTATCTTTTCATGATGACTGGCCAAATATAAATTGTACAGGTACCCTATTTTCTCTAATAGTGGTCGGGGCATTTATTTACCTCAACTGCAGATAGTACCAGGATTTTATCGGAAGCAGGCTTATATTAGAGAGAGGCCTTTATTTCTAATTTCCTCTGTTTAACAAGTATATTTGCTCATATTTTAGTGCAAAGCCTTCTTGTTTTCTGATCTGCTTCCATTTGCTGTTAAAATTTTGTTATTGCATTATGGTAATATGGTAATCTACTTAAGTTCTAGTGCTTGAGTTCAACCCGGAACGTTTTAGCAGAGAACCACTTAGCTGCAGCATGCAGGTAGCATACTCATGGATATATGCTCGTATTAAAATATGCGCTGTTATCTCCCTATTTAAAAGGATATCACGTCCCCTCCTTCCCCCCCTCCTCTCTGACTGTCGGCTTTGAGTGAAAATAGCAGGTATATTGTTGAATTTATTAAATTAAGTGGTGGAATATAGCCTACATTGGAGCACTCTGCAAATACTCATAGAGCTTGAGTTACATCAAGGTAACTACTATTTAACTGGCATACACATTATATAACAGGCAACACACTTGCCATTATTGGAGACCCAGCTATTAATTGAATACCGGCCACTATTAGAGAAAATATGGTATATCTATAACCTGATTTTGCTTTTATTTAATGCTCTAATCTTCTGTTTGCTGTTTCAGGTGATACAGCAGCCACATTGTTTTTTCTCTTTTCAAACAGAAAATACTTAAGTTTCTAAAATTCACTTTTTTTTTTTTTTTAATATCAGAGCCCTTTGATTTGAACGTTATTTATAACTTGTCCATAAAACTGCCTTCAGTCCACCTTCCTCTCTTTTCACAGCTCCTTCAGCTGCCATTTTGTGTCCTTAATAATTACATCTGTTTAATTAAATAGGGAACAAAATGGTGCTATTTATCTCGACCCAAACATACTACTCTTCTTGTTTTTATTTCTTTCTTTGCCTCTATTTTGTCTGCTTACCTTCTGAAAACACTTAAAAACTCTAAATCTGAGAAGTTACATGAAATCATTCTGTCTGTGCTTTGTAAGGCCGGGCAGTGGAGAGCTAACAGGCTATGGCTAAAAAAAAGGCTAAGGCTAGCCACCAGACTGCCAAAAAAAAGGCAAATAGTGAGCCAGCTATAGCTAGCTGACTGATTCAAAGTTTGCTAGGCTAACTGCTAGCCAGTTAAAAGGTAAACGACAGCTACGCACAAACAGATAGCTGTCTAACAACTAACCAGTGCTAATTAGCCAGTTAACAGTTAGCCAAAGCTCAGGCACAGAGCTAACAGGTAGTTGGTTCAGTTAGGGTAGCTGGATTTGATTTCTTTTTTGAATATGGGGTCATTTAAGTAAAAAAATAATGACAAATGACCACCAACATTCCCCAAACTGACACATAACACAAAAATTAGTTGTTTCATAGTGATACATAACAAAGACTATCAAGCTAGTCTTTGCTGTAGTCAGAAAATCATGACCTTAGAATTATAAAGATATATCTGACTTATTTGTCAGTTAGCAGGGTCTACTGTTGTCTCCCAGATATAACCTTGTAATACTAAGTCATAAACAGTTTTTGGTATTTAATCAATTAATTGACTTTTAGCTAAGTTATATAAATTATGTGTTAAAAACATAAAAAAGCCTTGTTCCCTCCATCAGCACCATGTATTTCTGATTAAGATGTGTTTGGAGCTACAGAGTGTTGTGGTGTGTTTTGATTGTCTGAGCAGCTCAACAGTCTGTTTAAATGTTAATGTGGTCACTTCTCGCTGCTCACATTATAAACCAACTGCTGTCGTTTTCAGACAGGACTGAGAATTTGAGGAGTCTGAATGCACCACAATTTATCGTCATCGGTTTTCCTTCAGCTCACTTACATGAACACATCCCAGCCTGGCCCTTCTGCTCATTTTACCACCCCAATGCCAAGTTTCCATGACCGCATTTGTCCTGAACGCACCCCAACGCTGTGAAAACCAGCTTTAAAAAAACCAAATGCTCTTCAAAACTGGGCAAACCAGTTTTATTCAGGTCCAGCTGGTTGCCCACGGTTGCTTGTCTCGTTTCCCACCACAGCAAGCGGGGTGCGTTCACTCTCAGCTGACCAACTTTGGCAGAACCGTCCTAGGTTGGATGTTTCCGTTGGCGTCGGTGATTGCTGCCAAGTTAGTCCTGGTTTTGGAGGAGGAGGATGTTGTGGTTGTGGAGGTTGTCGCGAGTTTGGAGATGGAGGTGATGGCGCCGTCGGTGGTTCCCCTTTTGGACGAGGAGGTCTTCTCCCCCGTGGTGGTTCCTGCCGGCGGTTTGGGGAGTCGCCTCCTCAGCCACGGGTGGCGCAGCGCCTGACTGGGCGTCATCCTGAGCGCCGGGTCCCACTCCAGACACTGTTTGAGGAAGTCCAGGAACAGTGGGTCATCACAGCCCTTCAGTGCTGCACTCCAGTCCTTGCTGCCCGGCGGGCCGCGTACCTTCCCCCGACGCGAGCGCCCGCCATTCAGCACAGTGGTGCCGTCGGGCAGTGTCGTAACAGTGCAGTACCGCGGGTAGCCTTTGGATGACACAAAGTTCTTTGCTCGCTTGGAGGCGTCAAGGAGCTTCTGACTGGGCATGCCCAGTAGCTCGATGATGCAGGCCAGCTGATCTGCTTCATCTTCACCCGGCAACAGCGGGTAACCGGTCAGCAGCTCAGCCAGGATGCAACCCAGAGACCACATGTCGATAGGCATCCCATACCTGGAGCCTGGAGGACAGAGCAGAGGCCAACCAGTCAACATCCAGGAAAAAAAATAATCTAATTATTTTCTTTATCAATTAATCTATCCATTATTATTTTGATTCACTATAAAAAAAATGTGAAAACAAGAAAATACATAATTTACAGTAAATATCAAAACAAATTCCAAAACTGATGTTGATTAATTTTCTGTCATTCCACTCATTGATTAATGGATTAATAGTTGAATTGGAGATCTGTATTGTCTAATGCAACTTTGACAAAAAATCTAAAGTTGTCTAAATGTTTAATGTGATTAATTATCATCTGCTGCAAGTATTAAGTCTCTACAAGTTGATTTTTATGGCTGAAATGAGCTGAAACCTGTGACTAACACCAAACCAAACTGCTGCTTTCAGTTTTCCTTCATGTTCCTTCATTTTCTTACCTAGAATGACCTCTGGCGCTCTGTAGAACCTGGACTGGATGTAGGTATAAACTCTCTGATGTTCGTAACAGCTGGAACCAAAATCTATGACCTGGAGACAAACAGACAGAGAGAAAACAAGAAGTTTCATACATGAAATAACGCGCCTCTAGCAGCTTTTAGTGGCTTTTTTAGAAGATGTTTCTGCAGACTGAGGTGTTGTTTCACCTTGATTCCGCTGCGTCCCTGCTGCTTGAGTAAAATGTTCTCGGGCTTGAGGTCGCAGTGGATGATGCGGTTCTTGTGCAGCGAGTCCAGACACTGCAGGATGGAGTGGGCGAACTTCCTGACCAGCGGGAGGCTGAAGCCCTGGAACTTGTTCTTCTTGATGAGCTCGTACAGGTTCATACTGAGCAGCTCGAAGGTCATGCAGATGTGGTTTCGGAAGGTGAAGTTCTCCAGCATGTGGATGACGTTCATGCTCGAGTCTTTGTCCTGTTTCCTCAGGTGCTCCAGGATGCGGATCTCCTCCGCCGCCTGCCGGTGGAACCGCTTCTCGTTGCGGACCATCTTCAGAGCCACGTGGCTCTGAGACTTGTGGTCGAAGGCCTTCACCACCTGCAGGGAGAGGAATAAACAATGCTCTGATTTAGGGATGGGCATTTGACGAAATTTCCTTAATCGATCATTTGGAAAATTAATGATCAATTATCGATTTATCTTTTTTTTTTATATGCATTAAAAATGCCTATGGCAGAAAATATTAAAGAAAGCATGTTTTTCCTCAATGAAATCTTTATTCCAAGAAGAAATTATAGACCAACACCAGTCCTCTTATACAAGGCAGTTAAACTGTTAAACAGAAAACAAAACACTAGCTCCTCCGTGCTAACACTGAGGTGATGGTAGGTTGAGAGGAGGAAGAGGATTCATTAACCAGTGTCAGGTGTACGTTGTTCAAGTGGTACATCACTGAGGTCATTGTTGTGTTGTGGGTATACACGGCATTGCAATGTTTACAATGAGCTTCGTTGTTTTTTAGCTCAAAATGGTCCCAAACCAAACTTCACCTTGCTCTCTTCATGTTTACTTTCGTCTAATTCCTACGGCAGCCCGCCGGCAACTGAGTATTCATTTTCCCTCTTGAATTTAAATTGCGCCCCCAGCTGGTTGCAGCACGTAGTGAAATTCATTGCAACTTCAAGACACATACATACATAACATACTTTGATACGAACGTTAAATCGATTTAAGTCCACGTGATCGAAAAAATTCTTAATGATCAATTATCGATTATCGATTAATCATGCCCATCCCTACTCTGATTAGTCTTTCATCTATTAGACACAGAGGATACTCACTACGATGAGCTGATAGAGGAGAAAACAACAAGTGGTGGTTCACAGTTTGTGATGTGGAGTCAAAAAACAAAAGAGTGTGACAGAGAACTTTTAGTGTTTGTATGGATAAACGTTATATATCACGCTACTGTATTGGTCCATATTTTATGGAGTCATCTCATATTCGAGGGCGTGACAATTACATGTTCATAAGATGAGAGATTCTTTTTTTTAATGGAGGGTACCTACAGAGAGTGTTGCATTATGGGTTGTTAGTAGTCTTATTGTTGCTAGGCAAGTGAGTTTCTTTAAGTCTCTTTACATTGTTTTTCAGTCAGTCAGCGTTTAGTTTGTCCGGTTTAACCTGCAGGAGTTTCAGATGGCTCATGTAAAAAATGCTTTTTTTTTTTGTGAAGGTGACCTGACATCCATGTTAAGATCATGAGGCGATGTTGGAAATGTAAAAAGATTGTGAAACTGAAAGTATAACTTGTTTTAAAGGTTTTCATAAAAGCAGTATTAGTGGTGGTAGTCCTGGAAGAGTTAAAAATCAAGCTAGAAACCGAGGTGTTATCCTAGATTCAGAACTAAACTTCAGTAGTCACATTAAAATCAATAACAAGATCAGCCTTCTACCATCTTAAGAATGTCACAAGGATCAGATACTTGATGTCAAAGCAACAGAAAGAGAAACTTGCAGATGCTTTCATTCCTAGCAGGCTGGACAAGACAGCGATCAGACACATTCAACTCATCCAGGATGCTGCTGGGTTGAAATTCGCTATATAAATAAACTTGCCTTGCCTAGTCGCAGTTAGCAGCAGTAGTAGTTAAGTAGTTCATTAAAACAGTCGTACCTGTCCAAAGCTGCCCTTGCCGATGACCTTCAGGACTTCGTAGCGGTATGCGATGTGGTCATGTGGGACGTGGATGTAGGATCCCTGATCATCGTCATAGCCGCCGTTGTTGGCTCCGCCCATGACTCCTGACCTCTTCTTAGCATTTGGACCAACAAAATACACTGGAGAAAGGGGAAAGAATAAGATTAATCAAATATCCGTTGTTTACAATACCGTCAATAGAGGCTAACAATCTGTTTTATTTTATCTTGGGTCATTTTAACGGGTGTGGTGATTATGGATTGTACCCCAACGACTACAGATAATTCTAGGGCTGCAACTAATGATAATTTTAATTTTTGTTTAATTTGTTTTTGTCTTAATTAATCAATTTCGTCTATAAAATATAAATGTCCCATCATGTCCCCGAGGTAACATCAAATGTCTTGTCTTGTCTGACCAACAGTCCAAAACTCAAAAATATTCTACTTGCTACCATAGAAAACAAGAGTAAAGCATTAATTCCTCAAAATTAAGGCGTTAGAATGAGGGAACATTGAGATCTTTGTCTGTTGATCAACTTATCGATGAATGAATTAATTCTTTCAGCTCTAAATTATTGGTTTGTCATTATCAATATTAAACCCACTCACCCTCAGGGTAGCTGAAAACCTCGTGGTGTTCGAACGACGACATTTTGGCCATGAACTGCTTCATGGACTGCTCCGGCGTCAGCGCGGTAGGCTTTGGCTTGCTGTCCGCGGACTTGTTAGAGGCAGCGCTGCCCTGGCGGCAGTGATGGGGGCCATCTGAGGCCGAGGTCTGGCGGTCCGGCAGGGGCAGGCCTGGCCGGGTGGAGCTGAGTGGTGCCAGGCCGTTGGGCTGGGAGGTCAGGACCGGACGCTTGTTGGTGTTCTCCTCATACAGCTGGGTGACGTGGACCTGCGACTGCGACGATAGCTGGACAGCGTCCGACATGGTGGCTTTAGAGCCTCCCTGAAGAAAAACACACAAAGATGTCAGATGAGAGAAAGCCCGGGCATCATCTGGAAGCAACAGATTACATTCACTACAGTTACTGCACTTGTACAGTTTTGGATATTTTTCAGTAATTTATTATTTGTTATATCTTTTAAGTATAATATAATTTTAGATTTCACTCGAAGGACCATCCGGGTGGTTTTGTCAAGTTCAACTTCATCTCTTCAACTTCAATTAACAGTTCAAATGCTTTCAGTGCTTAGAAGTCGACCAACATTTCAGTTGTTTTTAAGGCTTAAACCGCTGATTGCTAACCAGGGGTACTTTTGCAGTTGAAAGGGGGTATGTGGAAATATTGTGGAGTAGCTCTACTACTATGAAAAACACGAAAATATGATTAGATTTTAGGCTGTAACACCTGCCCACCACATGTTGCAAACGAGAGCGCATGAAAACGAGTTACCAAAGCAAGCAGAAAAGTCTGTTAGCTAAAACTAATGGATAAATGGTTGGAATAGCTCAAATGAATGCATGAAAGGTTGTAATAACTTTTGGTAATTGATAAATAATTGAAATAGTTATCTAAAACTAATGGATAAATTAAAATGTTGCTGAAATGTCTGACTTCTATCACTCAAAGTGGTAGTGATACAAATGCAATATCCAGTTTAAAACAATGACGGGTGGTGTTGATGACGTGATAGTTGAGTTCAGACCAGCTGTTTCAGACAAAGGTTTGGAACCACACTGACTGACATTTCAGTTGCTTTCATCTCTTACGCTTCGACTGACATTTTAGAAATTATAATGGACCATTTTCACCATTTTCAGACTTATTATAGACAAAGAAAAGGGGCGAGGGACACCTATAAACTGACATGTGAGTAGGAGACAAAAGACGACGAAGCTCGCCTGACTGAAGTGCAGCTATTTAATAAATTCACCATACTAAGTGACTAACTAAAGATGTTTATCTTTTAGTAAGCAGTTCAACAGCTGATTCTCAAAGCAGATGTCAGAGCGTCCTTGAATGCATCAACAGGAGAGACTTTTCTCCACCATATGGATCCTGGAAGATATCAGGGGTAAAAATGTGGATAATTCATGCTCATAAATTAATGTTCGTACTGTCTGACTGTGACTGATGGACAAATAAACAGACACACTCTCTCTCTCTCATTCTGTCTCTTTGTCTCTCGCTCTGTGAGTCACTCCCTGTTGCTGTGGTGACCAGCACACCTGGGTCCTTTCAGATAACAGAGGTGCGTTTGGTTTCGGTGTGTACACACACACACACACACACACACACAGCTCAGTTCAAAGACCTAATGATAATAATGTGAGTTAGTGCTGGCCAATGAATTGATATCACGATTGAGACTAGATAACGTCTTAGATTTTGGATATTGTAATATAGTGATATGGTAGAAGTGTCTTTTCCTGGTTTTAAAGGCTGCGTTACAGTCAGGTGATGTAACTGTCTGAACTCACCAGACTGTTTAGCTGTTCTATTATTCACCTTTACCCACTTAGTCATTATATCCACATTACTCATGATCATTTATCAAAAATCTCATTGTGTAGGTATTTTGTGAGGGGAACTGTGGTGTAAAAATAAGGAAGTGAATCAAGAGATGAAATCGAAACAATAACACACCCACACACACACACGCTAGCATGAGTATGTGTTGTCAGTAGTTTCAGTGACATCTGAGAGCAAAATGTTTGGCTCTGTTGACTCCTCCCTCACCTGGCAACACCTTGAGAAACAAACATTTGTACTTCTATACTTGTGAGGACCATCACTGACATAATGCAGTCCCCAACCTCAGACTGAACTCGAATCCATCTCTAAACCCTAAAACCACGTTGGAACCGTCAATCAGTCCTTTTGAAGGTCTGTCCCGAATTCTTTCAAAAAAATGTCCTCAATCCCAAGATCTAAATGTCCAATTGGTCCTCACAAAGACACACATACAAGTACACACACACACACACACAAATAAATCAACTCTGTGTTTTTGTCTTGCTATGTGCAAAAATCATTATAATGTCAATTATTTTGGAGATTAACTGTTTGGTCAGTTTGGTCAAATCATGAAAAAACCCACCACCATTCCCAGCACAGATGTCTTGTTTGTTTTTCAAAATCCAAAGATATTCAGCAAATCTTCACATTTAATCTTCATATCACATGTTTATTAACATCAATTATTTATCAAAACACGCATATCATTTTTCTGTCTATCACCTTATCAATTAACAGACTAATTGTCCCAGCTCTAATAGTTACACCCCCTCGCCCCCACACTGGACTGTGTAGTTGCAGCCTGAACTATGACTATGAGTACAACTATCATTATTAATAGTTTACAACACCACTGCTGCAGCTACTCATGTTTATATTACAGATATTCTGGGGTTTCCTCCTTAAATTGGTTATTGGATATCATAAAATCTCATCTGGCCTAGACAATAAACCGTAGCCTCACTCGATAAATATGCATCTAACGTTTTTCTCTGGAAGTTAATATTACAAGACACAAAAGCATCTACTATAATATGCTACTGCAAACCTTGCTATTGCTAACAGTAGAAGTGATATAATAAAAAGCAACGATACCACTCCGAGGATGGTGTCGGTTCCTTTATACCATTAGTCCTGTGTGTGTGTGTGTGTGTGTGTGTGTGTGTGTGTGTGTGTGTGTGTCCTTCACACCAGCCTATAAACCAATCAGCTGTTTAAAGCATCCCGGAGCAGCGGGCTATTATTAGCCACGTGGCTACAGCTGACCGTTCCAGAGAACTGCTGCTCAGGCTCATTGCTTCACAGAGCTAACAGCCGGCTAACACGCTAACAGCAGCTCGCTGCTCAAACTATGGTTTACTTCAGTCAGCGTGGTTCTGATACAGTGTTGGGTTGACATTTTATATCCAAACACATGACGATTAGTCAAACTGATACACCAACAGTTTGAAACGTAGAGTCTGATGCCTCCAGAAATGGTTGAATGAATTAAATTAAATGGTTAGCATCAACAGCAAGCACAGCAAGTGATCAGAGGAATCAAGCAAACACAATTTTCCTATTAGTGTAAATAAAACTCTCAGCTGCACAAAGGAAGCACATGTAAGTCAGGGACTGATTTAGTTTACTGATGTTTGTCAGCTGATGCTCGATTTTCCAACTGAGAGCCCACAAAATAAACACGCAAGCACAAAAGACACAAACACATATTTATGTTTACACATAAAACAATTCAGTTTTGATATTGATACAATATTTAATTGAGTTTGAGTTTATCAAGTAAATGTTTTCTTTATTCTCATTTTCTTTAAGCTCAGTCTCTCAGTGAACTAATCATGTGAAAATGGCAAAGAAGAGACTCACTACATTGTATTTCAGTATGTAATATGTAAGTTTAAAATGCAAGTTATGGGTAATTATGAAATATCAAGACTTTCATTTGAATGTTTAAAATACTGTGTGTTAACGAGAAGCAGTTTTCTTCTCGTGCTGTAGATGTGATGCAGTGATTGAACGAGCCGGTCAGACATCAGTGCCAATTCAGTATCTGAGTTTGTCGTTTTACTTTGGAGAATATAAACACATTTTTTTTCCATTTAACAAAATTTGAGAAACTACTCAAAGCATCAGTGTTAAATAAAGAACTTTGCCTGAAATCTAAAGTTACAAAAGTTATCCATATTAGATCAGGAACTACTTGACAATGAACTTTGGATACTTGACAGTTTTTCATACTGTGGACACTTGTCAGTCAAAGCAGGAAAATAACAAGAATAATATAACTGAGCAACTGAACACAACACTGACACATCATCAGCTTTACAGTTGATATGTTGAACTTGTTAGCAAACAGTTGCTTATTTCCACATCCAGCAGTTACGGAGCAACATTATCATTCATGTGGAGTCGTGTTTCTGTCCATCTGGTGAATGTAAGTCCAATATTCACTCTCTTTTAGCTCTGTTTTTGCTCTCTACCAACTCCTGAGGGAAATATCTGGCTCTTTAGCTGCCAAATGCTCCACTATGTTCACCAGCTAGTCTACAGCTAACTGTGTCTGTGGCTTTTTAGAGATTTTTCTCTGAAAACAGCTGCCTGCCGTGGCCCAAAACGACACTATGAGAGCGCTGAGAGTGAACCAAAACAGTAAAGTTGCAGCCGGACAGATAAACAATGAGCTGAAACTCACTATAAAGCTCCGTAAAGCCGAGAGGAGCTGCAGAGTCACTGATAGGTTCGTTGCTACAAGTTACGCACAACACATGTGACACACAGTCTGTGATGAAACGTGATGAATTGATGAACTCAGCATGTGGTAAATAAATGACAGTAAAGTCTAATAATACGTGTGAGTGTGTGTTTGTACCGTCAGGGGGTTGTGGTTGATGTTGCGAAGCGGCGGCAGGGCGATGGGTGACGTTGTCTGAGAGCCGCTGTGACCAGGAGAGTAGACCGGCTCGCCCACTTTGCCTGAGAGACAAAAAACAAAAGAGATTTTGTTGAATTCTCATTCAAACAAGAAGATCAATATCAGTTGAACCGATGCAGAAACAGAAACGTAAACAGAGGATGTCGTAGTTTTAGCAGCAGTTAGCGTCGGAGCTACTTGTTGTGACTGAACGCAGCATCTCTGAAGTCCTGTCCTCGCAGTGAGGTTGCCAGGTTTGAACTCTACACTTAGTAGTGATGTTATACCGCGAGCAGAGTATAGCCCTTTCAAAGTACAAGATGTATCGATGCCTCTCTTTAACATACCGAATATCACATGACACGACCGCCGCCAAAACAGCTTCTTATGTAAGTCACGTATTCGGAACATGTGTCTGTGAATCTCTCCAATAACATAAAGGTGGGTCCTTCCACACTGGTGGAGGAGATGTTTACACTGACAGGAAGCTAGAAAGCCGATCGGTTTTAGATTCAGTATGTTTAGAAATGAACAGACAGAGAGAGAGACATATGGATAGGAGCGGCCTTTTTATGACGAATTATCAGTCAACTCGCATTTTGTGAGTCGAATCATTGCCTTTTTTTAGGTCGACACAGAGTAATGCAGGATAACAACATTACAGGCTGTAAACTTTAACAGTCTTGTCTCAAAATTACCTATAAATACATAATTGTGAGGGAAACTGAGGACAGTGTGACTCAGAGCAGGCCCACTCTCAGCTCCGGTGTTGAAGTCGACAAAAACAAAGTGATTCCCAACTGAAGGTTCAGTCTGAGTCGGTCGTACACGTCAGGAGCAAATTTAGGAAAAAACAAACAAAAAAAACAACAAGTTTGAAATATATTTTGTATAATTTCCTGTTTCCTTGTTAGCAGTGGTGCTACAACATTAGAGCCATAAGTTTTCAACGATATAAACCAATCAACTAATCTATTAATCTAGAAAGTAATCTTGCTGCAGCCCTACAAAGTGTACAGTAACTATGTGGAACTGAGCAGACGTCTTCATGTCTTGTTTTGTCCATCAGTTGTAAATCATTAAATCGTCACATTTGAAAAGCTGAAACCGGCCAATGTTTGGCATTTTTGCATAAAAATGGATTAAAACTATTATTCAGTTATCAAAATAACTGACTAATCATTGCAGCTCTAGTTGGCTCAGTCTCTGTTTGAGTAGACGGATGGAAACATACTGAGCGGTTGTTAAGTTGGTCACTGTATGAACCGTGACCTGATGTCTGGAGGAACATCTGACCTGAACAGTCTTAAACAGCCTTGGACCGGGCTGACCGGGGCTGCGGTGACCTGGAGTCCGTCTGCAGGCTGCGCAGGTCCTGCAGGTTGACTCGGTATAAGGAGGATGAAGGTTTTAATATAGTCTGATAATCCCCAATACACCACCTACCTCTCTCTACCTCGCTCACCTCTTGTGTCTCTCTCTCTCTCTGCAGTTTCACCTCCTTTAATGGCAACATAACAACAGCAGCAACACAAGACAGGTCAAAGGTCAGAGGTCACAGGAGACCACTATCTTAATACTGAGGGTTAAAAAGTGTTGACTGGCTTTGCTGTTCCTGTGGTTTCCTGTATTTCCCAGTAAAAACAGCAGAATGAAACGGGGCAACATCCAGAAAACCAAACTTGTCACGACACTTTGAGTCCACTGATGCTGCCTTATTTCATTCTGAGCTCATCTCGTTTTTAGGACAAATACTTCACCACATTATGGGTCATTGGTGGATCAGAGAGCTGAGAGTGAAAATCCAAGAAGCTAAGAAGCAGCAGACTAGAAATGCAACATAGTCGACAGAAAATTAATCTGTTAACTCAACATTAAGTATTTGATAATCAATTCATCGCTTTGGGTTAATTTTTTTTAAGAAAAAAAGAAACAAATTCTCTGATTCCAGCTTCTCAAATGTGAATATTTTCTGGTTAAATGACAGTAAATTGAATATATTTGGGTTGTCGACTGTCAGTCGGGACAAAGAAAAGACAACTGAGGTTGCAGCTTGAGTTGTGGGTAGAGCTCTTACTAACGATTATTTTCATTATTGATTAATGATGTTGAAACATGTGGATGAAGTCCAGGATGCAACTTCAAATGTTTCGTTTTGGTCCACAACAGTCCAGAGCCCGAAGATATTTTGTTTCCTGTCATAGAGGACTAAAGAAACTAGAAAATATTCACTCATTCAGTCATATGTGAGAAGCTGGAATCAGAGAATTTGCACTTCTTTCTTTAAAAAAAATGACTACAAACGATTAATCGATTATCAAAATAGTTGTTAGTTGACAACTAATCGGTTAATTGGCTAATCGTTGCAGCTCTAGCTGTGGGAAACTGATCAACTAATCAATTAATCAAGAAAATAACTGTCAGACTGGTTAGTTGCAGTCTTGCAGTGATGACCTAAAGGTTAGAGAAGCAAGCTTGTGACCTGTCACCAGTTCAATCCCTGGACTGGAGAATAAGCGCCCTCCCTCATTACCACCACTGAGGTGCCCTTGAGCAAGGCCCTTAACCCCCCCCCCCCCCCCCCCCCCCCCAACTGCTCCAGTGGACTGTGGTGGTTATACTGGGCAGCTTCCAGGAGTGAATGTGTGTAACTGCATGAATGATAATCAGGGCGTTCCTGCGAAGAGAGAGAGAGAGAGGCTTCCTCTCAGTGAAATAAATAAAGGTCATGCATCCGTCTCTTTCTAAAGACGCATACGTCATCTTTACTATCAGTGTGAAAGTAGCTTCTCCGGGGTCTGTCAATGTGAAACTGAATGAGATGTTTTGTTTTTTTCTTTCTCGACTGACAGCAGGAACGCAGCTCCAGTGATTTCAACACACATACGATCGCACAGAACACGCTGTTGTTGTCCTTATCTGATCGGTTCAACCGTCGACGACTGATCTGCTGTATGTGGGTGAGGGAGCAGCATGAGAGCTCGTAAAGACAATAAAAACCTTTGTCTTGATCATAGTCCGTGCATGTAGGTAGAGCTGACACAACTAGTCCATTAGAAAATTATTTTGATAACAGCTTAATTGCTAAGTCATACCTTCTTAATTGTCTTTTCTTTGTCATACATAGTAGTGAACTGAATATCTTTGGCTTTTAGACTGTTGGTCAGACATAATAAGCAACCTAAAGATCTTGGTTTCAGGAAACTGTGATGACATTTAATAGACCGAGCAATTAATTGATTAATTGACAAAATCTATGTAAATCTGTGTAATAACAATAATGTTGTGAATAATTGTTAGCTACTTCGTTAAACTGCTAAAGTGCACAAAATATTCTTCTTCTGGTATTTCTGGCTGCTTCCTAACAGCATCAGAAACATACTTTCTTTGCTTATAGTTGATGCACATCAGCATGTCTACATCTGCCGTTACTTTACAGTTACTGCAGTTGGATATGAGCTAAACTAAATGTTTTGGAGATCACTGACACATTTTTTTCTGATATTGCGGCTGCTGGAAATATGTCAACGTGATGCGACGACGTCTGCGACTGGCCGGTCATCCACCGGAGGAATAAACCGATATAAAACCAGCGCATGCAGACGGAGACTTTGTTGCTGCTGTCCAGGTCTTGGCGGCTTCCTGTGTTCGTGCAGCGATGTGCAGGTTCAAGCGGACAGATGGTCTCTGCTGCTGCTCTCTGCCTCTAATCTGAACACTCGCTGTAATCCTGCTAATGAGGACGACTCGGAGACACAAACCACATTTAACAACTGTACAGATCCACGCTGCCAACATGCTGTAAAACTAGTACGTGACAAAAAAACTACCGCTACAGTACTCGCAAACAATACCGCGCCTGACGTGCATCGTTACTGTAATCAGCTGCCGACACAGCACAAACACAATGCAACCTCTGATGCATCTTCACTGCAATCCTGCTAACGAGTAGAGGCTCAAACCAATAATCTATATCACAATACATTCTGATGCTGTCTGTTGCAATTTTATCAATGCACAGGCACTTCTTCTTCCTCTCCTGCAGACTACAGCTGAAACGATTGATCATTTTTACTTATTTAATTGAGTATATTATAGTGTAGCACACCAAATATACCCAACAAAACAAAACCTCCAGTTAAACTAGAGCTCGACCAATAAATCATGGCTGATATTATCATAAAATATCGGCTTATTACAAACATATTGATCATTGGTCAGTGTATGTGTTGGAAGATATGCAAGAGTAGATATGTAGTGTAGTCAATAGCAGCACTGAATGTTTTACTTTTAATTGGCAGATTTGAAGGAACCTTTTTTTTTATAAGAAAAATAATTACCAGTAGGGCTGCAATTAACCATTACTTTCATCATCGATTAATTTGTTTATTTGTTGTTATTGTTAACATTGTTTTTCTCCATAAACTGATTAGTTGTTTGGTCCATAAAATGTCAGTGAAAGGTGAAAAATGGAAATCACCGTTTCCCAAAGCCCAAGGTGACGTCCTTAAATGTTGTTTTGTTCCGACCGACAGTTGACAACTCAAAGATATTCAGTTTACTGTCATAGAGACTAAAGAAACCAGAAAATAGTCACATTTAAGAAGCTGGAATCAAAGAATTTGGGTATTTTTTCTTGAAAAAGTGACTCAAAACAATTATTCGATTATCAAAATACTTCTTTCTGTCCATCGACTAATCATTGCAGCTCTTATTACCAGCCAATATCACATGATTGTATTGTTAATATGGCCTCATTAGGCTCTAATTTACATCATCTATGGAGTTTCCTGCCGGCCTCTCAGCCCTTCAGCAGCTCTACAGTGTGTAACCATAATGTGCTTTAACTCTACAGTACATACTGATAATGTACCAGGGATCTATATCTGAGAGAACATACAGTATTCCATGCTGCGAGCCTGATGGATGCATACTAACAGAGTGGAACAGCAGCGTGCTGAATGTGAACTCGACACCGCGCTGAAAATGCCAGAGCGCCGGCGAGCACGCTCGGCATGCTGCTCGACAGGACGAGTGGGAAAATCTGCAGCAACGTGACCGCACACATGCAGCGCTGGGACGCCCAGCAGGGTCACAAACTAACAGAGGTGCTGAGGAAACAAAAAACAAAAAAAAAAAACTGGAAATTACAGATGCAAAGACAAAAGGCTCCCTTTTTTTTTTTTTTACTTTTCTACCTGCTGACATTTTTACTTTTGTCCCTCATGGGTCACTGTAGGTGACTTTATTTGGATCCCAGTTGCATACTCTACTAATTCTAGCAACATTTTTGCACTGTAGTGAGTTCACGCTGTAAAAACAACTACACTGAGTATGATTAGAAGGTCAATATCAGTTCATTTTAAAGGCCTCAGTATGGTTCAAACAAAGTGCCGGTCAAATCGTCAAACAGTGTCTGAAATGCCCTTTTCGATGGCAGATTTGCAGAAGTTGCATCCGATAATTTTTGTAATTTTCCCCAAACAGGAAATCCAACAACCATGTTACAAAGTGCTGCACAAAAGGCAGCAAATCGACAACTTATAAAATCATTATTTATTATAAAACACACAAAACAAATCCTAGTAATGTTAGATAAAACAAAAAAAACAGTAAGCAGGGTTTGAATTTGACCCGAGCGCAGCATCATGAATGCCTTTGAAGAAACCGTCCATAAAAAGTGCACCATCTACGTTTTACTGCGTCAGGACTACAAAGACAACCAAAACATCATTTAAACTAGTTCCTTTGAAGCACACTGAAAAAAAAAATCACTGTAATTTGTGGCGAATGTTGTAGTGGACACAGATATAGAGAGGCCGCTCACAGCTGGACAAAAGTCAAAAATTGTTGGACGGCGGTCAAATGCTTCTGGAGACAAAAAAAAACATCCACTTATAAATCATCAGTGGAAAAACATTATTAATGTGTGAAAGTTTAGAAATCGGCTGTATTGTTCCAAAGTCACAGTTTCATTGACTATATATATTACACGCACACATATAACGTACGCTTTCTGCTTTATAGTATGAAACTGGGATCCAAAACGGAGCACGACTGAAAAAGCAGCCTGAAGCAGCACAAACTGTCACCACACAGCCTGCAGGGAAAAAAACACTGCTCTACAAAGACAAATCAGTGATGAACTGGTTATAAAACCGCCAATATGATGAATGCATACAGTAAAATAAGAGGGATTAAAGATAGAGATTGCAGACAGTGATTTGCACAGGATCCCTGCACACTGCTATTACAAAACAAACTTCAATATGACAAACAGGATATCATCAGCCCCTAAAAACTACTATAAAAATGACGAGACGATGACGAGCATTAATGTTGACATAATCGGCTAATTGCCAGTGTTTACATTAACGTGACTATATTTATGTCTACACACTGACGCTGCCGTGCAAACACTGGGCTTGTAACCACAAAGCTACCTGTTTACATTAAGATAATCAGCATCCAGACTCCACTAACGCTGATACTGAAGCCGGCTAACGGTAGAATGGAAGTAGCCGCACTGCTAATTGAAGGCCTGTAATAGCAGCCTGTGTTTAAAGTGATATTCAAAGGTCTTGCAGGGGGGGCTTGTAGTGACCATGTGGCTACTTAACGATGTAGAGTAAAACCTATCATTTTCAGCCGGAGGAAATGTGATACACTAGACTGAACAGCTAAGAATGTTTACAACAATATTCAATGAATCCGTAATATTTAGTCTTGAATACTTTCTGTGATCACACCTTGTTGTAATTAAATGATCCACCAGATTATGTATGTTATTACAGCTACTTTAGCCCAACCAATTTGAAAGTTAAAACATCTGTCAACTCATATTTACAGCTGCAACAACTAGTCGATTAATCAATGGCCAGCATATTAATCTAATTGTTTCATCCATTTTTTGAGCAAAAATACCAAACATTTGCTGGTTCTAGCCAGATGCGCCATTTTTCTCTGTTTTTCAAACTGAGTATCAGACAAAACAAGACATTTGAAGGCATCATTTTATAGGCTAAAATGATTAATCAAGAAGATAATTGGCAGATGAATTGCTAATGGAAGTAATCGTTAGCTGTAGCCCTGCTCATATTCACTGTTTTAAGAATAAACAGGATCTCCTTAAGTGTTTTATAATGTCGGTGAGCCACCTCACCTGAAACAAAGACCATCCCTGCTAAGATAACTGAAAATAAAAACAGGCTTATAAAACAAAACTGACCTTAAACTGAACATAGCGACTAGAACTGCGGTGCTATCTCACACAGCTAACCCTACGGAGCCCAGATAGAGGCCACGGAGAAAAACAATAACTAATTTGTGCTCTCAGTTTAACTGAATTCCCCCGCAAGTAAGTCACACGTCCGGCGTACACCCTCACTATGGACCGCTTGGATTTAAGTACGTTTATTTTTATCTTGGACTACAGTGTGTAGATATACTTAAAGCACAACACTGTGTTATCCTTGACATCCCTTATAATATCCCGTAGAATACATTTATAAACATACTGTACGGGATAATGGACCTTTTTGCCAAAAACACTTTCATGCTCCTGCGGACGTTATCCAGTTCATAAAAACTCAGCTTCAGGGTTGTTGACATAAATATGTTTACAGTATATTTTATATTCTATTAATACATCCATGGTTGTGGAGCGCTTCCCGGCTGCCTTGGATCTAGCTTGGATCAGTAAGTGACGTTACAGGGGAAATGTCGTCTTTGTTCTTCAAACTTCTGGCTGACTGAATGCTTTCGGTTCCCTTTAAAAGAGGGGAAGATGCAAAATAGATAGATCGAGAGCGCAAAGTAGTTATTTCTTTCTGCATTCCCCCTTCTGGTCTACGGTAAGAATCACGATTTTTTTCTTCCGCAACCGAAGGTGCCTGAAATACTTCCTCCAAGCATGAATTACTAAACCGAGAGCACAAACTTGTTTGTTTTTCTCCATAGCCCCACCCGGGCTCCGTAAGAATCACCTAACATTGTCTATGGGGAAAAATGAGTGCCATTTTTACTTCCGTAACCAAATGTGCCAGAAATATCTCCTCCGAGCACAAATTAGTCATTTCTTTCTCCATTGCCCATCCTGCTCTCCTTAAGAATCACATAACATTCCACAAAACAGGAAAAATGAATGCGATTTTTACTTCAGTAACCAAAAGGTGCCCAAAATATCTCCTCCCAATTCACAACTTTACAGTTTAATTACATGGCAACTCTCTGTAACTAAAGAAACTTTACTTTTACATTAATATTTACATTTGAATTTATAGATATCATTATAGAATTCTATGAACAGGAATTAGCCTATAAAACTTCCAGAGAATAAAATAATGTCCTCTAATGGTATTTACAGTGACATTAGCCGTTTATAAAGCTATAACACAATCACTCCCAACAGTTTCAGGTTAACACAAATCTACAGCAACCACTTTAACATTCATGTTTCAGTTTTAAGAGCCCATTTTGTGTTTCTTAAGCTAGTTAAATGAGAAAAATGTCTCATTCTTGTCTATTTTAGTGCTGACAGCAAGAAAAAAAGACATTATACAGACGTTAAAATACCAAAGTGGAACCAACTGACCTCTGACTGAACTGAACCGAAGCTTTATTTCTGTCTGCCGAGTTGAAGGCCGAAAATTACCCAGCAACCGAAAAAAACACACAAAACACCACCGAATACCATATCTAGCTAACGCCACACACACACACACCGGATACACCGAGAAATACGTTAAAGACGCCAAACACAGTAACAGAGATGCTTTAAAAGGCTTTACAAACAGTCAAAATCAGAAATAATCAGGCAGTAAACAAGAGCAGGGGAAACCTGTTTCTTTACTGCTGCTGTCACATCTCATCTGCTGGTTAGCTAGCTAAAAATAAACCTGACAGACAAGAGAAAGAAGACGTCTGAAGCTGCTTTCACGTTTATTCCTTTTTACCGGTTTAGTTTCTACCGTTAAGATAACGTCGCAGCTTCCCTTCTGTCTCCATTTTTATGAGATTACAGTTAATTTAATGAGCACTAAAGGGCGAGTCAGGGTCTGTTTCTATCCTGCCAGATAGCTAGCAGAGCCCTGCAGCCCTTCCCTCAGTGTTTTCCTCCGTTTCTGACTCATTATACTCTCATTTACGCCGGATTAAAGGGAGGTTAGCGGAAGCGGACAGTCAGCGGTGTGTCTCCGCTTGACTGGCCGGGCTCAGGCGCCCTTTGGCCGGCTACAGAGGCTGTGCTCACCCGTCGGGAGGACCGAGGCTCCGGGCTTCTTGGTTAACATGGCGGCCGCTCCTCTCCTCTGGACACAGATAGACAGGACGCCTCCTCTTCCTCCATGTGCAGCTCCTCCTCTTCCTCCTCCTACTCCTCCTCTTCCTCCTCCTCCTCTTTCTAATCCCCTGTAAAAAGATAGAGGGGCTTATTGGAGTCAGGTTAGGATTTACTTATTGAACAGGGTCACAGATTTATAACGTACGGAGCCATTAAAGACAAGATAATTTGCCATAAATTCATGTGTGTGAACCACTTAACCCTTAATTAATGACTTGTCATAATTTATAACTGCAGGCCTGATGACTAATCAGTGACTATCAGGTAATTATTCACTATTTACAGCATCAGCAGCTAGAAGACAACAAAGGTAATATGTTCAAAGGTTGAATGTTTCAGTGGGATAAAGTAAAACATCTGTAATAATACCACTTTCATATTACCACAAACTGTTATAAAAAAGTTTTTTGAACAGGCTGTAAAATGCTGAGACTGCATTCACACTGCACAGGCTTTGCGTTTTGTACCTGAACAAGGAAGTAGACCTTCATAAATCATCATCATAAATGATTAGCAATCATTAATAAAGGGTTTAATGTTTCACACTCTCTATTAAGTCATCAGGTCTGCAGTTATAAATGATTATAAGCTATTCATAAAGGGTTAGTGTTTCACATGTTCTAAGTCATCATCAGGTCTGCTGTATATATACTTATTAGGTCATTAATGAAAATAATTTAACTCTGCAGTTATAAATGTTGACAAACTGTTAATGAATGGATTTTCGTCTGTATGCCCTTTCTTTCTTCCTTTATGTGCAAGTCTAGCAAAACATGCAGCCTGCATTACAAGTTGGCAGGTTGACGCGTACAAATTTATAGTAAATTATCACCTTTTATGACTTTAGGGGCCCCGCAATAATGACATCAGCAATGACATTGTTACTTCAGCTATCAAATTGTCCTTGTGTTGTCCTTTGATGTGGGAGTTATTATTTATTCATTTCTTAAATTATGGCGATGTGTTGTTTTTTTTTGGATTTCATGATTGTGTTGTTTAGTTTTTATGTTGTTATGTTGGACCATGTTTGAAATAACTTAAACATGTTATTAAACATATTATATAACTCCCTCAGACCAAAGACTAGTACAGGGGTCAATTAGTCGATGAGGCTCAGTTGGGCCAGTTTTTATTAGGAGTTTTCATTGGGGGGCCACAAACCTGCACAGTGGAAACCCATGTGTTTTGTTTAAATCTTTTAATTCATTAAAGAATAAAATTGATTCATAACACTGTTTAGGATAGTATCTGAGGGCAGATGTAGTTTTTCACATAAGTAAGTGAGGGTATAAAACAGTTTCAGGGTTGTATCTGAGGAGACATGTCATCATCCTCATTAGTAATCCACACACAATAAACAGCAGCCTGCTTCATTTATGGTCAAAGCTCAAGTACAACACAGTCAGGACAGTCAGGTGTCCATATGGACAGTGAAAGAGGTTTTCCTCGCTGTAATCATTCCTCCTGTTCATACTGGATATTAAAAGATCCTTCAAATGTGCTTTCAGTGTAAGTGATGGAGGCCAAAATCCACAGTGTGTCCACACAGTCATTTAAAAGTTGATGTGAACCTTATATGAGGCTTCAGCAGTCTGAGTTAGTCATATCGAGTGGATATCTGACACATTTACAGTCTTTTTAGCATCAAATTCCCTCTTTGTGTTTCCTCGGACAGTGTTTCCCTGTTGAGCTGCAGGTGGAAGTATAGTAACAAAAAGAGTGACTTTGGCACTAAAAAGACTGTAACGTTGAAAGATATCTACTTGATTTGACTCATTTGGATGCTGAAGCTTCATATTATTCATTTTTGCACAGAAGGAGGACTGTGGATTTTTTCCTCCATCACTTCCATTGTAAGTGCATCATGAAGGGATCTTCTAATGGTCAGTATGAACAGGAGGAATGATTACAGCAAGAAAAACATGTTTCAATGTTCATTTGGGCTCCTGACTGTTGTTTTAAGACACACTTGAAAGATTGTGAACCCGTCCTTTAAGTGAAGGATTAAAAGCACAGAAGTGCAGGAATTGAAAAACATTATAAAATGTAAAAGCTTTTGTGCAGAGACCCAGCAGGGAGCAGAATAAGACAAATGCTTCAGTAATAACACTGTTCTAGTAAACTAGTAGCTATTAGCAGTTAAACAGTTTGGAATAAGTGTCCAAGGAATATTATACTGCAACAATACAGAGGCTTCACACTATTTAAGCATGCTTTATCAGTTAAACTAAATGATAAACCAAATATACTCACCGAAAGGAGGTTCAGAGGATGACTTCTCTCTTTTGAAGGAAAATATTGAAGTTTAAACTATGCAGGTGTTTTTTCTTTGCTATACAAAATACCAGAAAACTACCAGTGATGCTCAGGCTGGCAGCGGAGCAGAGTGATGTTCACCATCTCTGCCTGCTCCTGTATTTCCCATATGAGGACATTATCAATTACATGGTGTGTAATTGTTTATCATGCTGCTTGGAGACCAACAGCATGTTTACATCACAGACAGAGCCGAGAGCTGTAGGTTCTCTGTGTAGCTGTTCGTGTTTGTTCATTCATGTGCTCTCAAGTTTCACAGCTTTTAGTTAAATTACAGAGCGGAGCGCGCTTATGTAACGCACACACTTGCAGAGCAACCTTGTAAAAATACAGCTGTGTTGTGGAATCACCATCGTGTCACATTGTTTGGAAAAGATAGACCACTTTTGTTGTTATGTAATTTAACAGTGACATTTAATTTCAGTGTATTTCCTGCTAACATAATCTTGTAAAAATACAGCCATTTCATAGAATCTCCATCATTTGACTTTATTTTTCAAAATAAAGACCTGTCACTTTTTTTCATAAACAGAAAGATTTGCAGGAAGTTTGAATGTAAAATTAATTTCTTGGTGTGCTTTTTCTTTTTAAGAAAACTTACAAATACAGTCATGCTGTAGAATTATGAGTGTTGACTTTTTGGGGGAATTATAGAATTTAATGGCAGAAAATCTAGAAACAGCCATTAAAATGAAAATTTACCCTCATGCAATATTCTTAAGAAATGTGAAATGCATGTAAAATGATGAAATTTTACCACATATTGTATATAACTTTCTTTATTTTATTTATTCTTGACAGTGTGAGCAGAGAAAAGAGCACCACCTCATCTTCTTTTTAAACTTGTTCAAGGTAAGAGAGCAATACTTGCGGTCTCTTCCAAGAAGGTTTGGATAAAATTGCTTGTTAAAACTTGTAACACGCCTTTTTTTAATACATCAGTCAATGTTCCAGACTTGAGGGGGTTCAAGGTTTTACTTCCAGATAACAGTGGATGTATTACCAAACAGACGTATTGTGCACAACACCAGGAGTTGAAAAGTGAATAAAGCTCAGAGAAAAATGGCATAAACTGAAAAGAAATTAGAAAAGCAAGTTAAATATGTTGCAAACCTGCAAAATGTTGCTGAAAAACACCATGTTAAGGGATGTGGCTCACATGGGTGTGGTGGATTGTTGGGCTCTGCAGCTACAAATAACTACTGCTGTAAATTTGCTTCTTGGAACAGTCCCATGATTGAATGGGGCTGTAAATTAACCCAAAACTGGTTTGACATACTGATCTGCTGCGTTAAAAGCTTTTCAATCAAGAGACTCTGTTTGGAACAGGGTGGATGTTGCATCTGTCTCCACCAGATCTGCATCCAGTATAACGGACAAAAAAAAGTTTGGACATGTTTGGACTTTTTAGGAGGAAGTTGTGTTGTGACACAACAGATTCCTGGAGTTGAGAGTTAGACCAAAAAAGTGTTTTAGATTTCTTTTCTTACCTGCACTCACTTTATTAGGAACACCTGTACAATTGAATGCAATCTAATACAACAGCTCTGCCATAAGTTTTAGGCTACTTTTATGAAGCTTACACATTTTCAGTTTTTGATGACAATGTCAGAAAGGTGATAATATTAGGAAAACTCTTCAATAGAAAGACAAGTTTTCCCTACAGGAGAGTGAATTAGAGTAAGAGATGGTAAAAATGGATGACTAACCCCTGGTTATTGCCTAAATAGCATATGTAGACTATACCAGAACCAAAACCCTTTGCATAATCCCCAGGTGTCACAGGATGTTGTATTGTGATAAAAACTCCTCATAAGTAAATAATGTGCATCTCTAAACCAAGATTTTCAAAATAAAGATTTGTGTTTATACAATATGTTTTTATCATTCCAATTTAAACTTCAGGATAAATTACAAACACGGATAATAATGAACCTGTCATGTTTTTGTACGTCACTCTGCTGCCACCTGGCGGTCTGGCTGCTCTACTGACGTCACATGTACAGTGGACAGGAAGTGGTGTGTCCTCGCGTTAATGATGGTGAGTGGTGGCATCTTCATCAAGGTGTGATGGCGGCCGGACGAGGTGAGTTTTTCCGCAGTTTCTTGGAGGGTTTGGATAGACAACCTGGCCGGCCGGCTCCGGGTAGACGTCAGCCGGTTCGTGGTAGAGGTAAGCCGGGTTCTGGCGGAGGACAGGCGGGACCGTGTCAAGGACCGGCGGGCGGGAAGAGGAAGAAAAGGCGGCCAAAGGTAGCACCGAACCCGGTTAGCGGGATGGATCACAGGTAACTTCTGCCACACAGAGGCCATTACACTTTCATTAAGAACTTTACTTGACAAAAACATGTTAATATTTTTCAAAATTTGTATCCCAGCTTCCCAGAAGTAAAAACTGAGGAAACCAGAGAACATTTTACCAAAGTGAAATCTTCTCCACCAAAGGAAAACTTAGTGGAAAGGTAAGTTAAGCTAGCTAATCACAAATGTTTGACCAAATTTTTTATCATTTACTGTCACATCTGTTTTAAGTGTTAATTTCATTTTCCCATGAAAAAATATGTTTTAAAGACATTGTTAATTACACCTGGTAACAAATTTTTACTTGTTTTTTGTTCCTGGGTAGTAAGTGTAGGCTAATTTCCTAATTGCTTATGTCTTAAAAGTACAGAAAATGGTTATTATTCCCTTCAATTTTTACTTTTCTGACCTGGACAGTGATGATTTGAAATGTACCATTGGGAAAATGGGTGAATTTGCACATATTCATACACATAAAGTCAGAAAAAACAACATGAATCCGCAGATAGAGGATGGGAGGCTGATTCTTAAAAGTGATTTTACAGTATCATTGTAAATCTCGAAAAAACTACTCACTTCTAAATCTTTTTTTGTCATTATTATATAACTTTAGTATATATACATGTTAATTTTGATTCATATGTTGTTTTTCTGACTTTATGTGAATGAAAATGTGGAAATTTCAATTTCATCACTGTCCAGGTCACAAGAGCAAAGTTTGAAGGGAGTAATAGCCATTTTTTCATACATTTTAGGCATAAGAAATTAGGAAGTAACACTTACTACCCAGGAACAAAAACTGTGTTACACAGTGTTATTTTTCATACTTAGCCTATTAACCAATTAAACCTGTCATAATGAGACAAAAACATTTTTTACTTGATAATTGACTAAAACAATCAATAAACTGATTAAAATCAGTTAATTTTACACTGATTGACTAATTGATCTATTTTCTTATTGTTGCAGGTAGTTTATATATGAGAAGTAAAATAACTGCTTTACTTTAAGCTAAAATTATTACTTAAGCAATTAGTCAATCAAAGTAAAGAAATTGAAACAAATTTAATAATTGGAAAAAAAAATGATTTCAGCTTTTCATATATAAATATTTTCTGGTCTTCTATGACATTAGACTGAATGTTTTGGGGTTTTGGACCCTTGGACAAAACAAAACGTTTCAATATGTCAACTTGGACTTGAGGAAATGCTAAAAAGATTTTTTAGAGCTGCAACAATTAGTTGATAAATCAATGAGTCGATTGACAGAAAATTTATCACCAACTATTTTGACTATCAAATGATTCTTTTGAGTCATTTAAAAAAAAAAAAAATCCCAGATTCTCTGGTTCCAGCTTCTTGAATGTGAATATTTTCAGGTAGTCCTATATGACAATAAACTGAATATCTTTGGGTTGGGATCAAAACAAGACATCTGAGGACGTCATCTTGGGCTTTGGTAAACATAGATCAACATTTTTCACAATTTTCGGACATTTTACAGACCAAACAACTAAACTGTAATTGAGTCAGTTGCCCCCTTAGAATGATTTTTTTAAAAACTATTTTTGGTCATTTTAAAGAGTGAAAGATTCATTAATTAAAAAGTAGCCAAAAGATGAATTTACATTAAGCAGTGCCAGTCCCATGTTTACATAGGATTTAATTTATTTTTATTTCAGACGAGGACTCTAATGACTTTTATATTAATGCTTTATTTTCCAGTTCTGCTAAATATAGATAAGATAATATGTCTTATATTGCAGGTCTAATTGATAGGAGTTAGTTGGACAGTATAATGTTCAGAGATTTTACCTGTATGTACACAGTGATAAGAGAAACAAAGCTTTCTGAAGTACTGACTCAATATGAGGCAAGTGTATTGACATGGTTTACTGTTTCAGAGCATTAGATACAGTTGAAATGGCGACATCTGCTGGACAACTGTTAGTATTTCATCTGTATGGATGAATTACATCTGAGACCATGTTGAAACACTTAGTCAGAATCTAATTGGTTTTAATGCTTATTTTTTAGGGCTGCAACTAACAAACAAACAATTATCCACTCAACAGCCCCAAACCCCAAAATATAAAATTTACAGTTTTGTTAGACCAAGAAAAGCCGCACATTTTCACATTTGAGAGCCTTTAATCACAGAATGTTAGGAGTTTTTTCTTGTTTTGTCATTGTTATTTTGTTCAGTAAAGTCTAAACAATTTAAACTGATCACTTCAAAACATCGTACTGTGATACTTTTGTTTTGAAAAGCCGATACTGTGTCGAGATGTGTGCTCCGAGCGTAACATCACTTCCTGTATAGGTGGCTACCTATAGAGGGTGGCCAGCCTCTCCTAGTTGTCATTAGAGCAGAGATGCAAACTCTAGGAGATCTGGGGGGGGGGTTGGGGTCTGTCAGGCTGATTATACAATAGCGTAGCTCCATTAGCTAGCTCAGTGTGTAGCGAGTGTGCAGTTGAGAGAGAGCGTGTGTGTGATGGTGAGGCTGTCGACCGGAGCGGAGAGTATGAAGATAGCAGTATAGCTGTGAACGTAGCAGTGTGGTGTGCATACAGTTTAGGCTATTTGTCAATGAATAAATGCCACAACTCCTCAAGACGTAAGCCAAGTACCTGCATCTTGTTTGCCACCGGCTGATTAAAGTGAAGGGGTTACAAAGTCTCACCTGTGCTTCCTGACTGCGGTCTGAACACTGAAGCAGGAAAGATTAACACTGATTTAGATGCAGAATTGGTTCATTTTAACTCAATTTTGTCTCCAAATTATGCCATATTGATGCATTTATATGCATATACATTGAGTTTTGAGTCAGCTCTGGACTGGGCGTATCATTATTTCATTATTTTATTAAAGTAAACAAAGACAAATGTTTGAATTCACGTTTGCATTTATGTTACATGTCATGTGTAATGATGCATATAGACTAGATGTGAGCTTTTTATGAATTTTAACAATAACATGCCTGATAGTGGAAGAAGCTACTATCAGCTGATTTCCAACATACTTTTTTATCTTGTCGTCTTGTTTTTGTTTTGTTGATGTATTCAGCCCTCACATCTATTGATTCCTTTATGTGTTTTATGTAGGGTTGTTTTACCTCATAACAGCTGTTAGAATTAGTTTACAGGCAGATGCAAATATACTTAAAAGTAACTATAGATGACCATGTAAAGCAAATATCTTTCCAAATTTTCTCCCAGGGGCCCCTGAACCCCCCCTAGTTGTGGTAGGTTTTCTCTCTCCATATAATGCTCCCCTTACCCGTTTGCATCCCTGTTAGAGGAACTGCACGACACCGGCTTCAGCACTAGTTGGTAGATTAAATCACTTGGTTATTACTTTGAATAAATGACGCCAGTGATTACCTTTTTGTCAGGCTGCCGTCTGAGATTCTGATTAAGATCCTGTCGTACCTGGACGCGTCCTCGCTGTTCTGCATCAGCCACGTCAGTAAGCTTTTCCACCAGCTTGCCAATGACGAGTAAGTGTGAAACAGTTCCTCATTTCATTTTAATCAAGAAGTTGCAGACAGTGCTGTTAATGCTTGTATTTCCTTTAGCTAGGTCAGATCATTAGGCGTTATCTTATTTATCCAATAAAATATGCAGATGTAGTTGTAGAAAATCTGTAACAGCAAGTTAGCTTTGCAGGCTAAGTAGGGGTGTAACGGTACATACAGTTCATGGTTCGGTCTGATTTCGGTAGAGCAGGAAAAAAAAAACAGAAAATAACATTTGGGTCTTTAGAAAAGTGTTAGCATCCAACAATGGCTCATTGGCCGCAACTATTACTGTAAAAGAAAAACAACCTTTCTGTTTCTTGCAAGGAGTCAGGACACCTGCTGACAGCTGTTGTATATAAAGTAGTGTAAACTAGCTCCACCTCCAGCAGCTACAACAGTAACATGCTGCTTTAACACTGATACTTCACTATTAATAATCTAATGATGTTATATATAATAATATATCAGTCAGAGGGACCAAACCACTACTTTTACTGCAATACTTTAACTACATCTTTCTCACTCAGAACTGGTTCTTATAATGTGCTGTCTGAATTCGGATTAGTGGACGACCCGCTCTGCCTCTGAGCCTCAGCAGCCCAAAATCTGTATTTGTGTATTTTTAGTCAGCAGATTGGAACAGGATATTACTGAATGCCTATATAAGTTTTTTAATTATTGTCTTTTGTTGAACAAACTAGAGGAAAATTTGGTCTTGATCAAATAATCAGTAGCTCTCACTACTTCTCTGCAACCAGTGTTCAGCTGTGACCTTCTCTCACTGTAGTGTCATGTGGCATAAGATTTACGTGTCAGAGTTTGGAGGTCAAACATGGAAGCCGAAGTCGGTGGACGATGCTGCGCTGAAGGAGGATCCGGTGGAGATGGAGGATCGTTCAGCAGGTCATTGGAAGAAGATGTACTTCAGAACTATGGCCGGACAAGAGCTGAACAAGTGGAGGAGAGAGCTGAGAGACATCAGTCCGTACACGGGGCTGCCCAGGCAGACAGAGTGGGTCCTCAGGTACGGGACGGATGAAAATGTGATTTTTAACACTGTATATAGGAGGTATCATTCCTTCCTTTTTAAAGTGTCGCTTTAAAGCTACTAGCTGTCATTGTGCTGCTTTTTTCATGTGTTATTCAGTGACAACAATCAAATATATTTTCTACTCTTGTTGACAGTTTTTCATAACAAAACTTCAAATAGATTAATTTCCAACTTTCCAGGCAGCAGCCACTGGTTTTATTTCATATAGAGACTTAAAACTTGCTGTAGATGAACAATACATCATAGTCATATTTAGTCAACTTAATTTTTTTGTTCTGTGTTGTAATACAGTTGAGGATGGTTATCTAGGCTTTCCTTTTTGGAAACAGTGGTTTGCAACCTTTTTGGCACCTTTATCACATTTTTCCAGTGTCCAGTTGTGAGCAAAAAGAGTTTCCAAAACTGGAACTAAAACTGTTACTTAACTAGCATTAACAGTCAGTTAGCGAGCTCATAAGCTTAGTTGCTAACAAAGAATAAGTTCTCATAGTTATTGGAAAGACATATTTATTGACTGTCTGTAAACCAGTGGTCGGCAAATAGCAAACATGGGCCAAATCTGACGCTCCAACAAAAATATTTGGCCCCCTAACAAAAGCTAGTTTTCCCTTTTTTATAGATTGCATCAAATATTTTACATGACTCTTCATAAATCTACAGTAGATAATGATATAAACACAGGGCTCATCTAAATCCCAATAAATATGAGCTTTTAACTGCTTATACATTTAAAGGTACACAACATAACCTCTCTTATGTGACCAGAACAGATGTGTCAATAACAGTACTTCAGCTAAGACCATAAATAAAGCAGGCCACTGTTTATTGTGTGTGTATTGCTTATGGGAATGATGACATGCACCCTCATATAAAATCCTAAAACTGTTTTAGACAAACAGAAACATATAAAAAATGTGTTTTTACTGCACCTGAAGAAATAAATAGTACTGAAAAAATCTGGTCCATGGTTGAACTTGATTGCTGACCCCCGCTGTAAACCATGTCTCCTTCATGGTGCAGTTTATAATGTGACACAGGAGATTAAATAAAAGTAGATTTTGCAACACAACTAATAAGCTACGTTAGCTTCCTCCATTTCGAACTCTCAGGCTCTCCGTTCCCTCAACACGATCATAACAGTGTGCCATTTGTCAACAGCGCAAATTCACATACCACTAAAATTGAACTTGTCTTGAAAATACATTTTTTTTTGTGGATTTTTCTTCACTCATGTGAGCAAATGCACTGACTGTAACACTTCTATTGAAATGAACCGATATTTAAATGTTAGTGTGGCCGAGCCTTTACACACAATAATAACTTTGAAGGTAAAGATGACTAAACTTTGGATGAGAAGCTTTCGGTTTAAAATATTGTGAGCCTTGTAAACAAACTGATTACATTGAGTTTTTTCTAGGAACCTGAATGTGAGCTGGGAGCTGACAGTGTGTGATTGTTTGGGACGGGAGAGCAGGCTGGAGCAGAGCCGAGCGTACTTCTTCGAGTCGTCTGTGATCGTCCGTTGGAGCGGAGGCAACTTCCCCAGATACCATCATATCGGCAACATCCAGCTGCACGGAGTCAGGAAGGACGCACTGAAGAGCCCCAAAGTCAGGAAGTAAGAGACACCTCCTCTTCCTCCTTCACACCTCCTTTTCAATTCATCCACCACCACTCCTTTACAATCCTTTCTCCTCTGTCAGGCCTGACTGGCGCTCTCTGATTTTGAAGCTGGACATGAAGACTCATCCTGCTCGTTTCATTGGAAAAGACAGATTGATCAAACTGATCCTTCTGTCGCCGGGCTTCATCATTGGCATCTGGAGGGTAAATATGATGCTTCTTTCATGGCTGCACCATTGCATCAAATGGAAATATTCTACATTTCTTGTGTGTCATTTTTTACACATTCTGTTTTTCCTATTTTGTAAAAATTCAGCCTGACACATCTTATATCTTTGGAAAGTTAAAAAATCAACACATTGATCAATAGTGAAAATAATAGTTAGTGGCAACTCTGTAATATAGTGAGGGAAATGGGAGGTCTGTTAACTATTGTGGGTGTATGAGGGTTTTTACCAATTTTTTCCCCCCACACTGAGGGGAAAAAACATTTAGATAGACTCATTCAGTACTTTCTGGATTATTAAACTGATATCATTTTCTTTGTTCATCAGAAATGATGATTAATTGATTATTATAACATAGTGAAAGGCATTTTAAATCTCTCTCTGTGTATGTACATTAATGTGGCTGCATTAAATTTAGAATTATGCAGTGATGAAATGGAAATGTTTGACTCAGGCACAGGCATGAAATTGTAAAATTTCATTTTTCACAGCAAACATTTTGACTCATCATAGTAGGAAAAACACAAGTGTTACTAATTACATTAACAACAGCTCCGATCTGTTTAGGTGTCCCAGAAAGTCTTGACATTGTGCATCTGTTTTTATAATGTGAACATCAACAAAAGAACAATTTAACATGTCAGTGTTTTTATGTGTGTAGGGTCAGAGCAGTGTTGCCTTCATCATGGTCAGCCTTCACTTCCACAGGCTGGTTGAAAAGAGTCTGCTGGGATCTCCTGTCTGGTGGGTTCAGTTCTATAAACTCTGCTGCTTTAACTGTTACACTGATAAACTCCAGTTTATATTCAGAAAATAACAAAACACATCACCAGATCCAAAAGTGAACAGATTAATATTGTTCAATTTTTCAAACTAGTTCAGCAAAGTTAAATCTTTAGGTTCATTTTGGTAGACAGATCTCCCTCTGCTGGTCTTAACACATTACTACAGCATTATCAACCCAGCTGAAGACATAAAAATAATATTTTTAATCTTAAATATCTTAAAAATTTTGAACTTAATGAGAAAATTTCATCGCTTAAAATAAACTTTTGAACACCTGATTATTTTCAGAAAAAATGTATCAGTTCAGTTGTGCTTTTATTTGTTCTTTATTTAAGCAAATGTATTAATTAGGTTAAATGTTCCCATTATTATATTTTTTTTATTTAGGTATTATATTTTTATTAAACATTAATCTTCCCTGAAGCTTAATGAAGCTTAATAAACAGTAGTAGGGGTGGTCTTTGTCCTTTTTGTCCCCTCATGAAGCCCGTTCTCTGAGCCTGTGGACAGACCGCCTGTGGACAACTCGGACCCTGAGTTTGGGCTGCACGGCTACACTTTGCACTTTGTTCTGCACAACACCGGCACTGAGATCATGTCAGGACACTTCCGCCAGCTCTTCTGTCGTACAGGTACAGACAATCTGACTAACACATCATCCTAATACTTTATCAAACCTTTTTAAATTTAAATTAATTAAGAAAAACATCTGATCAGGTTTTGTTTGTAAGGTTTTTGAACAATTTCTTTTAATTCTGACATAAAACTGAATCTTGACTTTGACTGTAACATCAGAATTAGTTTTTGCAGAGGTTTGATTTATTGAACTGGCACTGTCCTGACAGAAGGAACTGTCTTGATTACATGTGTAAAAACCTAAAGTTTGTTGTGCTGCTGCAATCAGTTCAGATTCGGGATGGACAGGTGGAGCTGAAGGCCATCAACAGGACCAACTTGTCCCAGCACAGATCGCTGTCTGGAAACATCAAACTGCCCTGGAAGAGCGAGGTGCTGGAGGGCTCAGTGGAGGTACATCTGTCCAAAACACTCAGGACATTTCATACCCCGTCCACTAATTAACACACACTGGACCAATCCAAGTAGTGGTAAGATTTAGCAATGTTGTCCAATGCTTCTATAATATATTTACCTTGTGAGGCAGCTGGGTTCGCGAGATCACAGCATCACAAGATCAGGCGAGAATCCATTTTTTCAGGCCTGGGGTTATGCACTTCTGTCCGAACCACCAGTGGTTTGGACCAATCAGTGTCCTATGAGGATTCTTGCGTGATCTTGTGAATCCACCTGTCTTGCAAGGTAAGACAGATGGTTCATCCAGTCACCTGCCAAGTATTTGGTCAGGTTCAGGTTAACAATATATACCAATATTTTCACAAATTTGAAGAATGTTTTGAAATTTGGCCAATTACCTTAAAAGCGAGGTATCATGTTTTTTGTGATTTTATGTTGTTTATATTATACTCCCGAGCTGATGCGGAGGCGTACGTGGACAGCTGCAAACACTACAGACATGTAGTACTTCTTCGTAGTACTAGTTTATACTCTTTCTGTCCGCTTTGAGGACGCGTCCCACACATGCGCAGTAGATCGGCATCTACAGGAAGACAGTGTTGTGACCGCACAGACCAGGGCAGACAAGTCCGCATGGTCACAAGCCATTGGAGGTACATGGATATCTGCACAGAGCCTACGCGTACATGGACGTCACATGGACCCTAGCGGACCCATGCGTACTTACAGATGCGGAAATTATGATTTCAGCTTCAGTCTGTCCATGTCTTTGAATGTTAGAGCTCCACGCTCTCCACACACTCATCAGTGGATTTCTGTATTTATATGTCATGGAGATTTCTGAATTTGCAGTATTACTTAAATACGCCAACTGCTTACCTGCACTCAAACTAATAAGAAAACATTCAAATTAGTATAACTCTGTGGAAATAAGGAAGTTTATACACCACAAACAATCACATGACGTAACAGTATACTGAGCCTGTGATAACAATTAAACCAGCCAATCTGCACACGTTGTGGTTGTCAACGTCTGTTTTGACTGACGACTCCGCAAAATGAATTTCGGTTTTCGTCAGCTGCTGGAAAAGAAAGGTCACATCTATTTGTTTTCAGCTCTGATGGTTCTTTCTTGTGCTGGGTAGAACTGTTGCATCATGACGCTGACTCTGCTGGACGAGTTCCAGAAACCTTTCTGGTGTGTCAGCTCACCCATTTGCATCAAAATGGCGAAGAACCCGCTGTCCTTCGACTACAGCGGTGAGCACTTTCTGATGGAGTACCGGAACCCCGACGGTCAGGTGAAGATGAAGCTGGTCTGGTTGAAGGAGCAGAAGCAGTTCTTCCTCATCAGTCTCACCATCTATGTTTCTGTTTTCAAAGTCAACAAGCATTTTAGCACAGAGTACTGAAGTGGAACTGGACCGCAGTTTAGTTAATAATTTTTACAGTTTTGATGCAGTGTCTTTTTTTCCAGTGTTGAATCAGTTGTTCATAAAGTGTCCTACTTTGTAGTTTATTGTTAATGTATTTGTTATACAAAACAATTCACATTCTGTAAGAATGTAGAAAGAAAAGCTTATACTGTTGAAGCTTTATGTGTTGAACTGTTTTCAATAGACAAATAGTATCACTAATTTAATTTTGGAAGGAAAGCTTCTTAAAGTCTTTATTTATATTTGGTTCATAATACAGCCAGTGTGTCACTGTTGTTTTTTTTCTTTACATAGTACAATATGTAATGTGTAAATATAACATAATAGATCAACTTTATTTTGAATTTCAGTATTTACTGGGTACTCCATTAATTTAAATCAAGAATTTAATGTGATTCATAAAATGCTTCAAACATCTTTTATTTACATGCTCGGTAAATCATAAATATTTTTTCAAAAATATTTTGCCCTGTTTCTTGAAAATGCTTCTCATTCATGTGTGAATAAAAGTTGAATTACAATTTAATGTAACCGCATTAAGCAGAATTTCAACTGATCTTTTTTTTTTTTTTTTTTTATAACTTCTGAGAAAACAAATGATGAATCTAATCAGTGTGATCAATCAGAGAGACGATCAGAGGGGCAGAGTTTCTACCATTGTTATCATTGTTATTATGACTAGGACTGAAGGATGGGAGTTTCTCAGTGAAGGAGCAGTCAGTAAAGGTGTAGAGAAGAGCTGCAGCATCTACATCATAAAAGCAAATGAGACCTTCCTCATAATCTACAAACACTCTGACCTTCTGAGGGTGTTTCTTCAGAGAGAGAGGAACTGGATTTTGTCATTAGCCTTGTACACGTCTCCATTCCTCAACCATAAAGTCCAGTAACCATTCTGAGGACTGAGTGTGATTTTTGTCTTCCTGCTGATGGACTCTTTGACCACTCCTAAATCCCAGTCAGTCTTCCCTTTAACCGGAACCTCAAAGTAAAGTCTGCCTGAAGAGAAACTCTGCTTTCCTAAGACATGAACAGAAGAAGAAAATCTCTCAGGGTTGCCTGGTAGTTACTTCCTCACAGGATGAGATTGGGATGTGCTGTATCAGGATCCAGAGTTACATCCTCTAAAACCCACTTTGATTTGTATCTCCTCCCACATAATGCTACCAAGATGATTTGTATGTCAACTTATGCGCAATTATAATAATAAAGAGCACAAAGCTCATTATGATGACGGAAATACACTAAAGCCCAATGTTAGATGCTTTTGTTAGATGATATGTTTGACTTCCACAAATCAATTCATTTTCATGATTATAAAGTAATTCAAAAAATTATGCCAATTAGCATCAGGTCTTACAGCAACACATTTTCCTCAGCAAATATTTCTGGTTTAATTTACTATGTTAAATTTTAGAGCAAATTTTGCCTACTCAGTTTTGAGTTTAAGAGCAAATGACCAATTCAGTTATATTTTTTTTAAATAATTTCAAAAAATTTAGCAAATTTATGAAGTAAATGATCAATCTGTAAACATTTTATTTTTAAAGCAAATCAGTGATATTGTTATCAACTCTTAAAGTTCAGAGAAAATTACCGTTTCAACAGACAACCCGCCAAACATGTCTTACTATGTAATTTTTTTAATTTAATATATTCATTAGACAACATTAGTGTTGTGTCAATCCCAGAAGTTTAGATATATATAATAGAATACCACAAATTCTTTTGTTCATAATGCACTGAATGTTAAATGTCAATTCACTTTTTATTTCTGTATTTGTTTATTAGTTTCATTTAATTATTTATGTTTAAATAACGAACACATGGCAGAATGAGATTCATCCCAAATTCACTCCAACATTTCTTTTATTTACAGAAAATACCAAAATAAAAAAAATGATAACACACTTTACGTCACCAAGATTTTTCAGGATTTTCGCATCCCATTTGTGAGAACAATAATACATTTTCAATGTATTGATGCTTGTACACAACTGTTTCTAAATTTGATTACATTACATGATTTTATAATATGAGATTGCAATAGAAAAAATAAGCCACATAAGGAAAAGTTCAAACTTGTAAAACAAAAATGTAACCTGTGTTGTTTTTAACATTACTGATGTAAAAAACAATTAACAACAACAATTTATCAACAATTAATCAACCCATCAATCAATAAACTTTTTCATGTAATAGCATTTGAAGGCCACGCTAGAAAAGTATAAAAGATAAGACAAAGAAAAATTACAGGCTAAAAATAATCTTCAATAAGTTTGAGTGTTGCAGCTTCCAGTTTTGTCTTGATTCATTGTTTGTTCTGTTAATGAGTCAGAGTTGACAAAGTACTGTGTTGCAATCATAATAGTAGTCATAAAATACATCAGGAATGGAAAAAAAATGAAGAAATAACAAAATGAATCAAAATTTCAAATACAGTAAATAGTATTCATCACCACAAATCCTGTTTTAAAGGACTTACACACCCATGGTGCATTACAAGAGGTGTTTTCTCCTTCACTGTTGCCTGGTTTAACTCTTCTTAGGGCTATATTGGTGTGAACAAACTGCATGTTTGACATCTCCTTCAATCTCCTGTTGCACATGTCAAAGTACTTTTCTTGCACAGAAAGACACTTATATTTAAATTCAGTCTTTGTTATCAAAATTGTTTATTATACTCCACAGACCCCCTTTCAGTTCAACAGTCTGCATGAATGTTTATAGCATCTTTTGATAAGAAAAGGTATGATTAATCTAATCTGTGTGATTGACAGGAGAGATGACCAAGGGGGTGGAGTTTCTACCATCGTCATTAGTACAGGGACTTAAGTATGGAACAAGCTTCTCAGTGAAGGAACAGTCAGTAAAGGCATAGAGAAGATCCGCAGCATCTACGTCATAAAAACAAACAAGACCCTCCTCATAATTCACAAACACCCCCACCTTCTGAGGGTGTCTCTTCAGAGAGAGACAGACTGATTGGTTATCAATAGCCTCATACTCATCTCCATTCCTCAACCATAAAGTCCAGTAGCCGTTGTCAGGGCACAGTGTGATTTGTCCCTTCCTGCCGATCGACTCTTTGGCCACTCCTAAAGTCCAGGCAGTCTTCCCTTTGACCTGAACCTCAAAGTAAAATTTTCCTGAGGAAAAACTCTGCTTTCCTAATACATTAACACGACTGTTAAACCTCTCAGGGTTGTCTTGTAATTTCTTCCTCACATCTCCATGATGTACTTGTTTCCCATCGTCAGACAGGATAAGATTGGGATGTGCTGTATCAGAATCAAGAGTCACCTCTACTGCAAACTGCTGGACACTCTCCAGTTCAGCCTTCTTTCTTTCATATTGTTCTTTCTGTTCCCCAACATCAAATGTCTTGAGGTTCAGTGGGTGATTGGCAGGAGAGATAATCAGAGGTGCAGAGTTTGTACCACCGTCTCTAGTACAGGGACTGAAGAATGGGTAGAGTTTCTCAGTGAAGGAACAGTCAGTAAAGGCGTAGAGAAGATCTGCAGCATCTACATCATAAAAGCAAACAAGACCCTCCTCATAATCTACAAACACCCCCACCTTCTGAGGAGGCTGATTCAGAGAGAGACTGGCCCAATCATCATCATTAGCAACATACTCATCTTCATTCCTCAACATTATAGTCCAATAGCCATTCTCGGGGCTTGTTGTAATATCTCCTTTCCTCTTGATTGACTCTTTGGCCACTCCCAAATACCAGGAAGTTTTCCCTTTAACCTGAACCTGAAAGTAAAATCTACCTGAAGAGAAATGCTGCTCTCCTAAGATATTAACACATTTAATAAATCTCTTAGGGTTGTCTTGGAGTTCCTTATACACGTCACTACAACGTACTTGTTTTCTATCATCAGACAGGATGAGAGCAGGATGTGCTGTATCAGGATCTAGAGTCACCTCTACTGCAAACTGCTGGATGCTCTCCAGCTCAGCCTTCTTTCTTTCATAGTGTTCATTCTGATCACCAGATTCATGTGTCTTGTGGTTTAGTGTATGATTAACAGGAGAGATAATCAGAGGTGCAGAGTTTGTACCACCCTTATTAGTACAGGGGCTAAAGAAAGGGTAGAGTTTCTCAGTGAAGGAGCAGCCAGTAAAGCTGTAGAGAAGAGCTGCAGCATCTACATCATAAAAACATACCAGACCCTCCTCATAATCCACAAACACTCCCACCTTCTGAGGAGGCTGATTCACAGAGAGACCTTCTGGATCATCATCATTTGCTTCGTATTCACCCTCATTTCTTAACATTATAGTCCAGTAGCCATTCTCGGGTCTTGTTGTAATACTTCCTTTCCTCTTGATTGACTCTTTGGCCACTCCTAAATACCAGGCAGTTTTCCCTTTAACCTGAACCTCATAGTAAAATCTACCATTGGAGATACTTTGCTGCCCTAAGACATTAACACATTTGTAAAACCTCTCAGGGTTGCTTGGTAGTTTCTTCCTCACATCTCCGTGATGTACTTGTTTCCCATCATTAGACAGGATAAGATTAGGATGAGCTGTGTTGTGATCCAGAGTCACCTCTACTGCAAACTGCTGGACCCACTTTAGCTTTGGCTTCTTTCTGGTATCTTCTTCTTTCTGAGCACCAAAATAACGTGGCCTGACATCTAAAATAAGGCAGAGCACACACGTCAGTTTTGCAAAACAGCTTTTATAATGTTATGTGTTAACATGAGCAACATGTTGAATGTTTACCATTCAATTTTATATTTTCTCTAAAGTAACTCAAAAGTTTACTGTAGGGTTATAGTTATAGCTCTTGTAACAGTTTACAATTTACTTGATTGAAAAGCAGGACTGTTTCTTTTCCCAAATCAATTTCAGGAAGAAGGTGGTACTCAAATGATAAAAAAGCAGGATAAACACCTCAGGGGGAAGGCATATGCCAAACAGCTGTTTGGAGTGATCATCTTTCTTGGAGGGGTCTTACAGAGATCTCTACCTGTGGACTATGAAGTTCCACTGGAATGAGAATCCATATGAAGTGGTTCCATTTAGGGATGCACAATATTATCGGCACGTCATCAGTATCGGATGATAAAAGCTCTAAAATGAAATATCGGCATCGTCCATTTCTGCCAATTATGAGAGGCCGATTTGTTGCCATCTCCTCCGCCACCTATCTGTGCTTTCCTCCATGGACTGTTTCACCCTGACGGTCCCGGTGCTTCCTCCGCAGGCTCCACTTCAATCAAGCTGCCCATCAGACCCGCTGCTTCTTCCCACTTTAACTTGAATAACAGACCGGGGCTTGGTGCTCTGGTTGGATCCACATGGAGAGCCGGGACTAACGTTAGTTTCGAGGCTAGCGGAGCGTTAGCCGCAGCATTACTGGAGTGAAGCACAGCCAGCTAGCCTCTGCTAGCCTCCCAGCTAATATTAGCCCCGGTTCTGCATGTGGATCCAACCAGAGCACCAAGCCCCGGTTTGTTATTCAAGTTAAAGTGGGAAGAAGCAGCGGCTCTGACGGGCAGCTTGAGTGAAGTGGAGCCTGCGGAGGAAGCACCGGGACCATCAGGGAGAAACAGTCCATTGAGTAGCTGCTAAGTTCGGCTGCACAGATAGGAAACACCTTGACTGACAGGATGTACCACTCTGTTTGGAAAAAAAAATCTTTTTGGTTTATAATGGCGATTGGCAACCAGCGTATTAGGTGCATTACTGCCACCTTCTGCTCCGGAGTGTGGACCAGAGATAAAATCCTACACATCAATCCTGTCTGTCTAATGAACTCTACTGCTCCACCCACTTGGCAGGTTCATTAAAGTTTTAAGGCTTCCTAAATTCTTCCTTCATATATTGTCTTTCTTGATCATACTTAGTACAATCTATGCTTGCATGCATAATAGTCTCCTCAGCCATCTGGGAAAAAATATGTGCATATATCGGTATCGGCATCGGCAATCTGCCACGGTGAGTTGGAAATATCGGCATATCGGATATCGGCAAAAAATCAAATATCGTGTATCCCTAGTTTCATTGGATTTGTGTGTCTTATAGACTCGACTTAAACAGCTGTCAGTTGATCAACACCTGATTATAAAGTGGATCAGATGTATATGGAAAACTGAGAGATTCTGTAAACCATAAAAGAATTGCCAAAGAGAATTGCACCCTTATAGTGGTGGCAGAGTTTGATGTGCCTGTATTCTAGGAGTTATGTTAGTGGGGGGCAATAGGTCCTGGTAGGGTTTCCAAGGACCAGACCAGGAGTGACTAAAAAAATCCTTATTGATTGGCCAATAAGTGAGAGAGCAATTTTGTGTGGAAAAGGAAAACCGGGACCCTCTTCTAGTGCAAGCCCTGAGAGGGGCCTGGAGGCCACATCAGTACCTATCTGGCCCAGCATTGCCAGTCGGATAGTGGATGCAGGTAAAGGCCTTGGCGTTCAGATCCCAGACCACCTTCCCATTCACTTGAATGAGAAAGTGTGTCCAAACATTTGAGTGGTACTGTAGGTCTGCTGGTCTCATTAAACCATGACCTTCTCCAAGTACTTGGTTTATTTCTAAACGTCCACTGGCACAGTTCCTCCAGTGACACGGACATACAAACAAGCTGCTGTATGTTTTTTTTAAGTGATGTACTTATTTTCAGGATCTCAGAATTCGGAATATTTACTGATTTTTAGTTTTTATCCTGAGTACTTTTTATCACAGTATTTTTGAGATGTATGATGTGTTGTAATGTTGAATTATTTGGTACTGTACAACAGCAGCATTGTGTGTCCAAGGCAAATTTCTCTCTGGGACAATAAAGACTTATCTTATTTGTAGCCAAGTGTGGTGGTTGAGAGTCCAAGAGGCTGTAAAACGCTAAATTATCTCTTCTGGGTCTGGAGTTTCCCCAGTGAGGAGGTTCAAGTATCTTGGGGTCTTGTTAGACTAACAGATGACTGGTTGCAGTGAGCAACAAGGATGTGGTAGGTAAAAAAAAAAAAAAGGGGAACAGAGTTGTTGTTTTTTTCATATTGTGAGCCAGTTAACCAAATTTATTTTTCTACTTTTTCTTTTTGATGAAGGTGGTACCATGAAGAATGACAAATTAATCTCTAACATTATTTTTAAATATTTTTTTGTTAATACATTACTTTTAAGAGAATACTGTAACTCATAACTGAGGTAATAATTTATGAAATGCATGTGACACTGCTTTTCAGATTCCTTCCGCTAACTTACCTTTTGATCCTGAGTGGAAGTTTTGTGAACGCTGCACCAGATCATTCCTGCTGATCATTTCTAAAACCTTCATGGTTACCTGCAGAGCTCCAGGATCCTGATATTTCTGTCCCATTGGATCCACTGTGAGGTCTAAAACAAGGTAGAGCACACACGGTCAGTTTTGCAAAACAGCTGTTATAAAGTTATTTGTTAGCACATGCAACGTGTTGCATATTTATAATTCAGTTTTATATTTTCTATAAAGCAGGGACCTGCAGGCCACACCAGCACCTATCTGGCCCAGTCAAACTTGAGCAAGCAACATGGGTTCACTGGGGTTTGTTGCATTGCCAGTCGGATCGTGAATGAAGGTAAAGGCCTTGGTGTTCAGACCCCAGACCACCTTCCCATTCACTTGAATGAGAAAGTGTGTCCAAACATTTGAGTGGTACTGTAGGTCTGCTGGTCTCATTAAACCATGACCTTCTCCAAGTACTTGGTTTATTTCTAAACGTCCACTGGCACAGTTCCTCCAGTGACACGGACATACAAACAAGCTGCTGTATGTTTTTTTTAAGTGATGTACTTATTTTCAGGATCTCAGAATTCGGAATATTTACTGATTTTTAGTTTTTATCCTGAGTACTTTTTATCACAGTATTTTTGAGATGTATGATGTGTTGTAATGTTGAATTATTTGGTACTGTACAACAGCAGCATTGTGTGTCCAAGGCAAATTTCTCTCTGGGACAATAAAGACTTATCTTTTTTGTATTCAAGTGTGAAGTGGTTGAGATAAGTCCAAGAGGCTGTGAAAAGTTAAATGATCTCTTCTGGGTCTGAGGTTTCCCTAGTAAGGAAGTTCAAGTGTCTTGGATCTTGCTTCCCAGTAAGGGTAAGATGAAGAGAGAGAATAACAGATGACTGGTTACAGAGAGCAACAAGGATGTGGCAGGTAAAAAAGGGGAACAGAGTTGTTGTTTTTTCATGTTGTGAGCCAGTTAACCAAATTTATTTTAGCTTGTGAATCAATAAAGAGATATTCTTTGTCCTGGTACTTTTTCTTTTTGATGAAGGTGTTACCATGACAAATGACAAATCAATCTGTGACATTATTATTATTATTATTTTGTTTTTGTGAACACATTACTTTTAATTGAATGCTGTAACTCATAACTTATGTAATAATTTATGAAATGCATGTGACACTGCTTCTCAGATTCCTTCTCCTAACTTACCTTTTGGTCCTGAGTGGAAGTTTTGTAAACTTTGCACCAGATCATTCCTGCCGATCTTTTCTAAAATCTTCATGGTTACCTGCAGAGCTCCACGACCTGGATATTTCTGTACCATTAGATCCACTGTGTCCTGCCTTTCTGCATTCTCCAGCTGAGCCACTGGGATGCCTTTAAAGCCCTTCAGGATGCCATCCTGCTTCAGGAACCACTTGAAGTTTTTAAAATCTTTTTTTTTTAATTCTTCCAGAGTATTAAAGAGCTTCTCTTGAAGATTCGTCATTATGGCCTCCTGCTAAAAATAAGAGAAATTTTAATTAGGAAGGACATGTATTCAATTCTCATCTCATGACACTTTACCGCTATGACTTTTGTACATGTGCATTTTAAATGTAAATCATCTACTGCTTGAACAAACAGGTCACAACTTTGGTTATTTTCATAGTCTTTCACCACTGAAAACTCATGACAATCCACATTATCACATGAATTCCAGCTGAATACATTTACATCCTCTGTGAGGAAGCAAACAACAAACTTTTTGAAGCCACGTTCCAAGTGTGAGGCTTTTGGTGTCTGTATTTCATATCAAATGACTACATCTCATTTTTATTGTTGTACTTTCGGTGGGCAGTATCATGTTTTTATGAAGTGCTGCCCTCTGCTGGTATTACAGCACATTTAAGGATAAACTTTTATATTTTTACCTCACATACCTCTACAGGAGTTCATGAATGGTCAGCTGATAACGTTGGACGCTGAGAGGAGCTGTTTGGCCTGCGAAAACCTGAAGGCAAAATAATAATGATGAGATACTACACTTCACCATTGTCATTCCTGATGCTTAGACTGGGAGGTCAGAGGTCAGCTGCTGATCATGAGCCAACAAGCATACAGTGTCTTTCTCAAGGACAACTCAGAAGGAAAGATGCTTGTCAACATTATGATTTGAGGAACCACTGAACCTCCTGTATCACCTACTAGTGCTGCTACAATTGTTGGTGATAAACACTCATGGACAAAAATATATATATATATATATATATATCGAGGCCACATTTTACTACATCAAGCACTCAAAATGTATTGTGTGCATACGAGATACAATTCATTCCCACATTTTGATTAATTCATGTGCACAAGGTAAATGTATATACAGAGAGCCAACACAACAGACCAGCCTTTCTCCCTGAACCATCCAGTTCAGTGCACCTGCTTCAACTATTGGGTGTCAGACTGTGGCTGCCCACTGCTCCTAAATAGTCAGGATGGGTATATAATATAACAGTATAATAGGATGGGTAAGGATAAGATGCAGAGTATAAATTCCTGGCATATAAAATTATGTTGGCTTTTACTTATCTTCTGCGCATGAATGATCCAAAATGTGGAAACGAATTGTATCACACAAAAGCATTTTGAGTGCTTGATGCAGTAAAATTAGGCCTCAATATATAAATTGTTTTCTCTCTATGGCCCTTCCAGGGCTCCATACACAAAGGCAGTTTAAAGTGCTTTACACAATGTATTGAAGCAGAGCATTATGACTGCCTCCTGTGTTCACATTTCCTGGAGTCCGCTTGACTTCTATTCGGCTGAACACCAGCAAAGGAAGCAACTGTGGCTACAGCTCACAGCAAGTATTTTTGCTCTATAACTGAAATGTCTCTGAACAAGACATTGTTGAAGGGATGTGCCCTCTTATCGCCTTTCTTGAAATGATCTTCCATTCTACAATTTTTTAAAATGGGCATAATTATAATTTTGTGTGCCCTTGCTCACAGTTGGCCCAACATAGGAACTATTTTCTAACTATCCAATCTCATCACTATGACCCCTTCAGACATACAATCTGTAATATATCTGGTGTCATGAATGCATAACTAAAAGAGGACTTCACCAATTCAGCATTGCTTTCCTATAATATTGCTGGATTCACGATGGATAGTTTAAATAACAGGACTGAAATCAATGCAGCAGAACCAGAGATGATATATTTTTTACTCCACACATTCTTCTTTCCTGTCAGAACTTGGTGCCTACATTCCCCACAATGCAACAGAACTCGATTCAATCCACTGTACAGATTCAGGTGTGTTATGCTGGTAGTGGCTGATGTAGCCTGGAGCTGCTAGCCTCCAGCAGAGATGAGGAGCTACAGAGGTCTGGTAACCTCACTTCATTCTAAGTCCACACCCACAGATTTTCAAACTTGTAGTCTTCAGCCCCAACCGACGCTGACTCAAGTGATGTCACTTGCGGCAACTTATCCGATTTCACACTGCTCCGTCTGGCATTTTCCATATACATCTGATGCCGTCTTGGCATTTTGACATTACCTTTTTTTTTTTTTTTTTTTTTTACAACGTTTTGCATTTGGACACTCCCAACACCTGGAAACACACTATGATGTGTAAAATCGATGTTGTTCTCCTTTAACCTCCATGATATCTACATTAACCTGGTATCAATAAAGGCAGAAACATCAATCAAAATAGGCCTACTCATCTTACATGTCACAAAACTTGTTTTATGTTTTTTTGAACCAACAGCACTCGTAAGTGAAGTTTACTTTACCCGGACTACATGTGAATTAAAGAGGTCCAGAATATTGTCAGCAAAAACCACAGACATAAATAAAACCCCATAAGTTTTCAATAACAATAATTGCAAAAACCTCACACAGTCAAAAGCTCACAACATAATTTAACTGAGACTACAGTCATTTAATGGGGCTTTGAACCCATTTAAAAACTTTCATTATTCAACAGCTCTCTGCTAAAATCACTTTGGGTACTCCACATTGTTTTTTAAGTGCTCTGACAGAAGGATAGGAAAAATATTCATCTTTGCATTTTGACATGTGTTTGGTTTGGGCACAAGGATAACAGCTGGGTGTGGAGGGCAAAAAAATGTCACACTAGTACAAAGCATGAGCAGATATCAGTGCGAGGGAGAGGAAACAAGCTATAGGAGTGTTACACACTGTAAAATAAAAGAAAGAAAGAAAGAAAGAAAGAATTACAAATACATAGACCCATAGATTAAGAACAAAATGCTGTGTATGTTTTTTTCATTTTCTTTTATGTGTACTCTTTTAAACTGATTAAACTGGATATAGTGCTAGCTCTGACTCATAGGCCCAAAGTAACATGAGAGAAACTATGGCTTTATCAGTAATGATCTGAAGACAAACCCTACTGTACACAGCTAGAAACCAGGAGTTAATGTGTAAACATTTCTAACACTTCTTCACTTTCATTTTTGTTTTTGTAACATGATTTATTACTGAGAACTGTTTAAAACTCACACAATATTACAGTATTGCAAGTTTTGTAGACTGGGTTGATTTAACACTGCTGGTTCCTGGACAGAGACAACTGAAAAAAGTAATCTTCCCAAAATACAGAAAAACTAAAGCTGCAAGCAGCGTTGAACGGGCCCTCGCGCCTTTGCGCACATCGGGCCACCGCGCAGTCGAAGGGCTTCTGTCATGGGCATGTAGATGTCTTCAGACCCGGGCTGTTTTCAGACAGTGCAAGAAGGAGATAAACATCACTTCCTTTGTCCACTGTTTTGCCTGCTGCTGGGGATGCTTTGCTGAAATTTCGTAGGGGGCGCTATTCAGCCAGTTTGCATCACTGATGGAATATTGTCATTAGGACGTGTTCAGGCCGGGACTCTTATCAAACATGTAAAGTTTGGTGCAGACTGGAGCATTTACAATAAAGTTATAGCAACTTCCTCTGTCATGGCGAAGCATCAAATCTCAACAGTGTGAGGATGAGAATTTTCTGCAGGGTGAGACATGTCTGTCTTGCTCACACCTGTGGCATCAAAATTATGCAAGTTTTGGGCCCATTTACTTGAATTTCAATTAGTAAACAAAACTCTTGATGAGTTTGTGTGTAAAACAAATTAATTTACTAATTTTCATCAAGTCTATTTTTAGAAAAGTAAAGACTTATAACCCACATGACCTGGTCAAAGTTTGATTGACATGTGTACTGTCAGATGTGTAGAGACGATAACTAACTGCAGCTGGACACAGAAAAATACTCATATATTTGAATGGAGAGTGTGAGTGTACCGCTAGGTGCTGGGCTCTAAAAAAGGAAAAACTGCAGTACAGAGCTACAAATTTTAGTTTTGATTTTATTTTTCTGCAGCACTTAATCACTTAACAGTCACCCTCACTCCATTTTTTCCTTTCCCCTCATAGGTCATCCCCACTTCTGATTATACATATAAGACCTACAATTATTGTAAAATAAATTATAATAACCCCAAACTTCATACAAAGTTTGTATATAATGTACTGTAAGTATATAGACCTTTCTGCTAAACTGTCACTAAACTGTCACTCTCACTCAATGAGCTCCATTCAACCCCCACACCCATCCCCCCCTCCTCCTATTCTCTCTCTCTCTCTCTCAGTTGGAGAGGAGAATGTCACTCTTCTTGTGAAATCACCTCATAAATCCCATGACTTTGGCCAAAGCTTACATTAAAAATCACATTTTTTTGTAGGACATTTCGTTGCAAATCCATTGATACAGGTTTCAAAGTGGTCAGACTTATAATTTAGACATCAGAACCATTTGTTTGACACAAAGTCCATCCATGCCTAGAGATTGCCTCCCCATTGGTTTACATTGTAAGGTGTGATGTGGCACTACAACTTTCAGGGCTTATTATATCTAAACCGTTTGAGTTATTACAAAGTTTTTAACAACTGTTGTTCAGCACAGTGTCATAAGTCATGTATTCAAGTTTGAAGCTGATACCATTAACGCCCTAGGAGGAGATAGCGTTTCTTGGGGGTCTAAAATTGGCGCAAAGTCGTACTTTGATGGGCATATTGCGGACTTCCTGTTGGATTTAGGTCAGGGGTGTCAGCGTATGATTTGTAGGTCTTGATGAGACGAATAATTGAGTTTTGGTTCGATCTCTCTACGATATTCCTACGGGCTGTGGCGGCCATATTAGATACATAGGTGGCGCTATAGAGCACATTTTGGCACTTTGGGGGATAATTTTTACATTTTATCAAATTTTTCACCAGACCTGATGTGTGTGCCAAATTTGGTGAGTTTTTGAGCATGTTTAGGGGGTCAACTTAAGTGTTGAAGTGAAATAATAATAAAGAAAGAAGAAGAAGAAAGAAACAAACACACGAAATACAATAGGGTCTTCGCCCCTTTGGGGCTCAGGCCCTAAAAACAACTTCCGTGAAAGAGATGAGGCAGAGACATGGAGGACTAAGTGTTCACCTTAAAGACCACCAGTTACTAGACATGTAATATCAGACCGTAAATAATTTAGCACAGAAAAATATGTTAAATGATTTTTTTTAAAAACAAAACAAAAACTCACCCAGAAGAATTCAGAGGAGAGTCATTAAAATGTAGAAAGATTAGCAAAACATTGTTATTATTCAAACACCAAAAGTGGCCATATTAAGGTTAATATACCGTATTGGCCTCGATTCCCTCAACTGTACTACTTGTCCAAGGAAGTTGGACAAGTAGTGCACTCACTGCAAGGTAATCTTCCCAATTTCAACCTCACCAAAAATGTAGAGACAAAGAGAATTACACATACAATTTTACGTCCACCAGTGTTGAGAGATTTTATACTTGAGCACAGATAAATGTGTTTTGTAATTTATATTTAAAAAAAAACTCACCAAGCAGGATTCAGCACAAAATTCTTCAAATGTAGAAAGATGAACAATAAAGTTGAATTATTAAATTATTAAACCTCAACTAAAATTTGCCTTTGAGTTTCCAGATTAAGTTTCTGATTTTCAGTCAAGGAGAAGTAGATGCTGTTTTGACCTCAGCTTGCTCTTTCTTCGTCCTGTTGAATTTCCAGCCTCCTCCCCCCTTATGAAGCTTGTATCTGTCACAAACCACCACTTCTTGTCATCTTTCAGTTTTGTACAGGTACCCTCCCTTCTCTCTTGCTTAGTTTCCTCTTTCAGGGACACTCTACGTGAGCACAGACACAAAGCATCAGACCACCTCCAAAAAGATATAAAAGTAGAAAACAAAACATAACACAATTCACATCTATGGTGGGAGATGTGCTTCCTTCTGCTTCAGCAAAATAAACCTTCTTCAATTTTGTTATTACTACAATTATAGAAAAAAAAGTTAGAGAGTTAATCTAATTTTTATGCCTCAAAAAGTCAATGACAGCACACTGTGAAAACCACACGGCTAATGCTAAAGATTTGCAGAGAAAGATCTGACTTCCCTTTTGCAGAGTGAAACATGCTCATAAGAATTTTAGCAGGTGTTAACCACAAATGAAGAAATGTATAGTACATGTTGTACTTCCTGCCTCTATTCTTATCATTATTGTCAGGGGACTATATTTCCCGTAAAAGCAAATTAAGATTCTTGTCTGAGAGGCAAGAGTGGAAAGTTAACAGACATGCACATGCACAAAGTTAACAAGCAAATCCACAGACTGAGGCTGGATGCACGTTTAACAATGATTTGTTGCAATGTAGAGCAAAGTTGACTGAGTTGCTTGAAAAGCAAATTAACATGCATGTGATTTAGGTGTGAATTATAAAGAGTTGGATGCTCTAAACTCTACAATCTTGCTCATAAGGACTGTATGAGCAAAAAACAGAAGTGAAGAAAAGTTTTTGTGTCTGTATTTCATATCAAATGAGTATAACTATAGTTCTATATATATTTCATATATATATATAGTGCCAAAAACCTGCATTCTATCTAATAGCCATCAGGGAGCAACTCAAGTCTTCTTCAATACAGCATGATGTTCATTTTGAAAATTATGGCCCCATTTAGAGTTAAATACATGATAAAGCAGCGTATGCTTTAGGGCGTGGATACATAAAAGACCCACCAATGGGTTGGATGATCATCAGTTTTTCCGGTGATTACATTTTGTTTTAACGTTTTTAGGCCTGTTTTTCACTAGCGAAATTAGCATTAGCATTATCACTATCACTGTTAACCATAGATTGTAAATGCACTGTGCTAACCAAGCTAACAGCTTGTGCTATGGTCAGCTCCACCCTCTCGTCCAAATATGGTCACTTCTGGCTCCAAAAATCAAACATGGCAACGGCCAAATCCAAGATGGCGACAGTCAAATCACTACACTGGAGGCTTCAAAATGGCAGTTTGCAAACCAATGGGTGACGTCACGGTGACTACGTCCATATTTTATACAGTCAATGACTGTATCTAGTTTTTATGACGTGCTGCCCTCAGCACATTTAAGGATAAACTTTTATATTTTTACCTCACATACCTCTACACGAGGTCATGAGGTCAGCTGATGACGTTGGACGCTGAGGGGAGCTGTTTGTCTTAGGAAAACCTGAGGGGAAAATAATAATGATGAGATACTACACTTCACCATTGTCATTCCTGATGCTTAAACTGGGAGGTCAGAGGTCAGCTGCTGATCATGAGCCAACACACATACAGTGTCTTTGTCAAGGACAACTCAGAGGGAAAGATGCTTGTCAACATTACAATTTGATGAACCACTGAACCTCCTGTATCACCTACTAGTGCTGCTGCAGTTGTTGGTGTTAAACACTCATCCTGTTTATTTTTACAGCAAATATTTACATACAAAGGCATTTTAAAGTGATTTACACAATGTATTGAAGCAGAGCATAATGACTGCTTCCTGTGTTCACATTTCTTGGAGTCCACTTGACTTCAATTCAGCCACACACCAGAAAAGGAAGCAACTGTGGCTACAACTCACAGGAAGTATTTTTTGACAAGAAGTGCTTTTTCATACAACAACAACTTTTTGCAGTACGACCCTTCAACACCTGTAAACACACTATGATGTGTAAAATCGCTGAAGTTCTCCTTTAACCTCCATGATATCTACATTAGCCTGGTATCAATTAAGGCAGAAACATTCATTAAATAGGCCTACTCATCTTACATGTCACAAACCTTGTTCTATGTTTTTGAACCAACAGCACTCGTTAGTGACTGAGTTTACTCTACTTGGTCTACATGTGAATAACAAACATAAATAAACAGTAATTACGAAAACCTCACACAGTCAACAGCTCATAATATAATTTAACTGGAACTACAGTCATTTAATGGGGCTTGGAACCACTGTTTAAAAACTTTCATTACTTAACAGCTCTCTACTAAAACACACTTTGCATGCTGCACATTTGATGTGTTTGGTTTGGGTACAAGGATAACAGCTGGGTGTGGAGGGCCTGAATGTGAATCACATTTACAGAGAACGAACACCACTCATTTCATAGCCAGGTCACTCAGGGATCAATCAGACACCAAAAAGATTGACAGGAACATAATGAAAGCAAATAGAAGAAAATGTGGAAAAATGTTCCACTAATACAAAGCATGAGCAGATATCAGTGTGGGAGAAGAAGCAAACTATAGGAGTGTTATACACTGCAAAATAAAAGAGAGAATTACAAATATGTAGTACCTATAGATTAATAACAAAATGCTGTTTATGTTTTTTCATTCATTGTGATTAAAGTTTCTTTCATGTGTTTCAAACTGGTTAAACTGGATATAGTGCTAGCTCTGACTTGTTGCCCCAATTCAACAGTAACATGAGAGAAACTATGGCTTTATCAGTAATGATCTGAAGACAAACCTTGTTGTATACAGCTAGAAACCAGCAGTTAATGTGTAAACATTTCTAACGCTTCTTCACTTTCATTTTTGTTTTTGTAACATGATTTATTACTGAGAACTGTTTAAAACTGACACAATATTACAGTATTACAAGTTTTGTAGACTGAGTTGATTTAACACTGCTGGTTCCTGGACAGAGACAACTGAAAAAAAGTAATCTTCCCAAACCAACTTCACTGACACTTTACATAGGCAACTCTGTGGCCACAGCGTCAGACCAGCTCAAGGTGTAGTAAACAAGTGTCAGTGTACAGAATACAGTAGGGACACATAAGTTTTACCTCATACATATCCTCACATATATTCAATACTACCCATTTTAACACACAGTTAAGTTAAACAAATTCAGTTCAATAATGGAGAAAATCACTTTTCATATTGGTTTTAATATTCTAAAATATATTATTATTATAATTATCATAATTATTATTATGATTGTTATTATCAATCATAATAATGGGAATACAGAATGTGGCGAAACACTTCTGGAAACCAGCAGTGCCTTTCACTATACCTCATGTCTGGTTCAGGCTTCTATACAGGAGGTTCCGTAAATGGTCAATGGACTTCACTTATATAGCACCTTTCTAGTCTTCTGACCTATGAAAGCACTTAACACTCCATGCCAACACTCACCCATTCACAAACACATTCATACACTGATGGCAGGATCAAGGTTGATGTCTTGACTGATAAGACCCAATCAGGGAGCAAACGTGGGTGTCTCCACTCATCCAGACTAAAACGCAAACCCTTGAGTGTAATTTTGCTTAATTAAAATACATTTCTAGCCAAATGAAAGACATGACAGTAATGTTATATAACTTGCTAACACACAATATATGTACCTTGTGTTTAGAGTGCATGGAGAAATTAAAACTGGAAGAAAACATGAATGCTTTTAGTCCTATTTAGAACACGGGGTAGTGCTGCACTTCAGCCTTGTGTGGCTGAAATGAGTATTACCAGGCAAAACCTAAAAGACGATAAAAAGCTTGAGGATTTTCTGTTGTTTTGATACTTTAAAAAATATTTATCAAAGATTTTAAAACCTTTTTCCTGCCATTAACAAAATGCATCTCAAACTTGCTCCTTCTTCTTAACTTACACAATATGATTTAATTATGGCCTAAGTATCCTTAGGCTCATTTATTGACTAGTTTCTTTTTACATATTATTGCCACAGATGTAAAAAAAAAACTTGTGGATAATAATATTAATTTCAAATAAACTTCACAAGGAATGAACAGCAAGGATTGGTCAGACAAGACTGGAAAAAGTAATCTTCCCAAATTCAACCTCACCAAAATGTATAAACAAAGAGAATAACATATACTATTTAAAAACCACCAGTGTCGAGAGATTTTATACTTTATATTCAATAAAACTCGCCAAGCAGGACTCAGCAAAAAGTTCTTCAAATGTAGAAAGATGAACGATACAGTTAAATTATTCTATCATAAACCCAAACTAAAAGTTCCCTTTGAGTTTCCAGATTAAGTTTCTAATCTTCAGTCAAGCAGAGGTAGATGCTGTTTTGACCGCAGCTCGCTCTTCTTCCTGTTGAATTTCCAGTCCCTCCCTTATAAAGTTACTCACGTTTTTCTACAAACCACCACTTCTTGTTTTGTACAGGAACCCTCCCTTCTCCCTTGCCTAGTTCCGTCATTCAGGGACTCTACATGAGCACAGACACACAAAACATTCACATCTATGGTGGGAGATGTGTTTCCTTCTGCTTCAGCAAGATAAACCTTCTTCAACTTAATTATTACTACAATTATAGAACCAAAAAGTTAGAGAGTTCATCTAATTTTTATGCCTACATCTCATCCTTGATGGATCAAATGGTCGACTACATCTCATTGTGAAAACCACACAACTGATGCTGATAATGTGCAGAGAAAGATCTGACTTCCCTTTTGCAGAGTGAAACATTCTCATGAGAAAGATTCGCAAGTGAAAAACAAAGAACAAATGAAGAAATGTTTAGTACATGTTGTACTTCCTGCCTCTCACCTTATCATTCTTGTTAGGGGCCTATATTTCCTGTAATGGCAAAGGCAAACTTTATTTATATTACGATTCTTGTCTGAGAAGCAAGAGTGCATAAAATTAACAAACAGATGAATCCACAGACTGAGGCTGGATGTACATTATATGATGATTTGTTGGAATTTAGAGCAAATTTGACTGCATAAGCAACAATCAGAATTAACAAACATATAATATAGGTGTAAATTATTATTGAAGAGTTGGATACTCTAAAGTTTAAGAGCAAATGTTCAATTCATTTCTACTTTTTAAAATATATTTTTTAAAAATAAGCTGATTTATTGAATAAATTATCAATTTGTAAACATTTTATTTTAAAAGCCAATTCAGAAAACCAGTAATACTGTTATCAACTCTTTAAGTTCAGAGAAAATTCCAATTTTAACAGGAAACCCGCCCACATGTCCTACTTTGTCATTTTTTTGTTGAATACATTTAATAGACGACATCATTGTTGATGTGTCGATCACAGGAGTTTAGACATTTTTTTGCTAGAAAAACAATAGCTTGAAAACTTTAATTTTGAAAGAAAAACTTGTTTGTAATTTGTTCATAATGCACCCAGTGTCTCATTGTTAATAAAGTAACAAGTGGTCCAAGCTGTAATGTAAATTCTTATCAATGTTGACAGATTGGGTGCTGTTGCAGAAAACACTGAATGTTAAGTGACAGACACATGACAGAAAGATATTCACCCAAAATTCATTCCAACAATTCTTTTATATACAGAAAATTAGAAAATAACAGAAAATGATAAAACACTTTATGTCACCAAGATTTTTCAGGATTTTTGCATCCAAGTTATGAGATCAATAATACATTTTTAATGTATTGATGTTCATCCACAACTGAATCACATTTGATTACATTACATGATTTTATAACATGAGATTGCAATAGAAAAAATAAGCTACACAAGTAAAAGGTCAAACTTCTAAAAGACAAATGTGACGTGTTGTTTCTCAACATAACTGATCAAAATATTAGCAGGTTTTTCTGCTTTTTAACATTACTGATGTAAAAAACAAAACAATTCATCAATCCATCAATAAATAAACTTTTTCATGTTATAGCATTTGAAGTCCGCATTAAAAAAATATAAAAGATAAAACAAAGACAAAAGAAAAGATAAAAATTATTTTCAATAAGTTTGAATGTTGCAGCTTCCAGTTTTGTGTCTTGATTCATTGGTGGTTCTGTTAATGAGTCAGAGTAAAGAAAGCGATGTGCTGCAATCATAATAGTAGTAATAAAATACATCAGAAATGGAAAATAAATGAAGCAAAAGCAAAATTCATCACAATTTGAAAGTGAATAGTATTCTTTACCACAAATGCTATTTTACACACTTAAACACCCATGGTGCATTACAAGAGGTGTTTTTTCTTCCACTGTTGCCTGGTTTAACTCTTCTTGAGGCTATATTGGTGTGAACAAACTTTTCTTGTTTGACATCTCCTTCAATCTCCTGTTGTACATGTCAAAGTAGTTTTCTTGCACAGAAAGACACTTATATTTAAATTCAGTCTTTGTTATCAAAGGTGTTTGTTATACTCCACAGACCCCCTTTCATTTCAACAGTCTGCTGAATGTTTATAGCATCTTTTGATAAGAAAGAAGAAGTATGATTAATCTAATCTGTGTGACTGACAGGAGAGATGATCAGAGGAGCAGAGTTTCTACCATCATCATTAGTACAGGGACTTAAGTATGGAACAAGCTTCTCAGTGAAGGAACAGTCAGTGAAGGCGTAGAGAAGATCTGCAGCATCTACGTCATAAAAACAAATGAGACCCGCCTCATAATCGACAAACACTCCCACCTTCTCAGGGTGTGTCTGCAGAGAGAGACTGACTGAAGGTTCATCAATAGCCTCATACTTGTCTCCATTCCTCAACCACATAGTCCAGAAACCCTTCTCAGGGCTCAGTGTAATATCTCCCTTCCTGTCAATTGACTCTTTGGCCACTCCTAAAGTCCAGGCAGTCTTCCCTTTGACCTGAACCTCATAGTAAAATTTTCCTGAGGAAAATCTCTGCTTTCCTAAGACATTAACACAACTGTTAAATCTCTCAGGGTTGTTTGGTAAGTTCTTCCTCACATCTCCATGACGTACTTGTTTCCCATCGTCAGACAGGATAAGACTGGGATGTGCTGTATCAGGATCCAGAGTTACCTCTACTGCAAACTGCTGGATGCTCTTCAGATCGGCCTTCTTTCTTTCATATTGTTCTTTCTGTTCCCCAACATCATGTGTCTTGAGGTTCAGTGGGTGATTGACAGGAGAGATGATGAGAGGGGCTGAGTTTGTACCACTGTCTTGAGTACAGGGACTGAAGAATGGGTAGAGTTTCTCAGTGAAGGAACAGTCAGTAAAGGCGTAGAGAAGATCTGCAGCATCTACGTCATAAAAGCAAACAAGACCTTCCTCATAATTTACAGACACCCCCACCTTCTGAGGGTGTTTCTTCAGAGAAAGATCGACTGGTGGGTGATCATTAGCCACATACTCATCTCCATCCCTCAACCATAAAGTCCAGTAGCCGTTGTCAGGGCTCAGTGTGATTTGTCCCTTCCTGTTGATGGACTCTTTGGCCACTCCTAAAGTCCAGGCAGTCTTCCCTTTGACCTGAACCTCATAGTAAAATCTTCCTGAGGAGAAACTCTGCTTTCCTAATACATTAACACATCTCTTAAACCTTCTAAGGTTGTCTGGGAGTTTCTCCCATACATCACCATCATGTACTTGTTTTCTATCATCAGACAAGAAGAGAGCAGGATGTGCTGTATCAGGATCCAGAGTCACCTCTACTGCAAACTGCTGGACACTCTCTAGTTCAGCCTTCCTTCTTTCATAGTCTTCATTCTGATCACCAAATTCATGTGTCTTGAGGTTCAGCGTATGATTAACTGGAGAGATAATCAGAGGTGCAGAGTTTTTACCACCATTATTAGTACAGGGGCTAAAGAAAGGGTAGAGTTTCTCAGTGAAGGAGCAGTCAGTAAAGTAGTAGAGAAGATCTGCAGCATCTACATCATAAAAACAAATCAGACCCTCCTCATAATCCACAAACACTCCCACCTTCTGAGGAGGCTGATTCAGAGAGAGACGGACCGGATGATCATAATCATTAGCAACATAGTCATCCTCGTTCCTCAGCATTAAAGTCCAGTAGCCATTCTCAGGTCTTGTTGTAATACTTTGTTTCCTCTTGATCGACTCTTTGGCCACTCCCAAATCCCAGGCAGTCTTCCATTTAACCTGAACCTCATAGTAAAATCTTCCAGTGGAGATACTCTGCTGCCCTAAGACATTAACACATCTGTAAAACCTCTCAGGTTTGTTTGGTAGTTTCTTCCTCACATCTCCATGATGTACTTGTTTCCCATCATTAGACAGGATAAGATTAGGATGAGCTGTATCATGATCCAGAGTCACCTCTACTGCAAACTGCTGGACCCACTTCAGCTTTGGCTTCTTTCGTGTCTTGAGGTCTAAAACAAGGTGGAGTACACACAGTTTTGCAAAACAGCTGTTATAATGTTATGTGTTAGCATATACAATATGTTGCATATTTATAATTCAATTTTATATTTTCGATGAAGCAACTTAAATGGTTACTCTGGGGTTATTGTTACAACTTTTGTAACAGTTTGTAATTTACTTACTTGAAAAGCAGGACTGTTTATTTTTTCTTAAGCAATTTCAAGAGGAAGGTGGCACTCAAATGATAAAAGGGAGGATGAACACCTCGGGGGGGGAGGCATATGCCAAACAGCTGTTTGGAGTACTTATCTTTCTTGGAGGGGTCTTACAGAGATCTTTACCTGTGGACTATAAAGTTCCACAGGAATGGTAATCCATGTGAAGTGGTATCATTGGATTTGTGTGTGTCATAGACTCAACTTAAAAAGCTGTCAGTTGATCAACACCTGATTATAAAATTGATCAGATTTATATCGAAAACTGACAGTGTGATTCTGTAAACCATAAAAGAATTGCCAAAGAGATCCTGGTGGCAGAGTTTAATGTCCCTGTATTCAAGGGGTTATGTTAGTGGGGGGCAATAGGTCCTGGTAGAGTTTCCAAGGACCAGACCAAGTGTGACTAAAATATCCTTATTGACCGGGACCCTCTTCTAGTGCAAGCCCTGAGAGGGACCTGGAGGCCACACCAGCACCTATCTGGCTCAGTCAAACTTGACCCAAAAAACATGCTGGTTAATTGGGGTTTGTTGCATTGCTAGTCGGATTGTGGATGCAGGTAAAGGCCTTAGCGTTCAGACCCCAGACCACTTTCTCATTCACTTGTAAAAAGTTAAATTACCTCTTCTATCTTGGGGTCTTGTTTCCCAGTAAGGGTAAGATGGAGTGAGACTAACAGGTGACTGGTTGCAGAGAGCAACAAGGATGTGGAAGGTAAAAAAAAGGGGAACAGAGATGTTTTTTCATGTTGTGAGCCAGTTAACCAAATTTATTTTAGCTTGTGAATCAATATAGAGATATTCTTTGTCCTGCCACTTTTTCTTTTTGATGAAGGTGGTACCATAAAGAATGACAAATAATCTGTGACATTATTTTTATTATTATTTTGTTTTTGTGAACACATTACTTTTAATTGAATGCTGTAACTCATAACTTATTTAATAATTTATGAAATGCATGTGACACTGCTTTTCAGATTCCTTCCGCTAACTTACCTTTGGATCCGGAGTGGAAGTTTTGTAAATGCTGCACCAGATTATTCTCGCTGATCATTTCTAAAACCTTCATGGTTACCTCCAGAGCTTCAGGATCCTGATATTTCTGTCCCATTGGATCCACTGAAAGGTCTAAAACAAGGTAGAGCACACACGGTCAGTTTTGCAAAACGGCTGTTACAAAGATATTTGTTAACACATGCAACATGTTGCATATTTATAATTCAATTTTATATTTTCTATAAGGCAACTTAAAAGGTTACTTTAGGGTTATAATTACAACTCTTGTAACAGTTTACAATTTACTTAATTGAAAGCAGGACTGTTCCTCTTTCTTAAGCAATTTCAAGAAGAAGGTGGCACTCAAATGATAAAAAGGAGGATCAACACCTCAGGGGGAAGTCACATGCCAAACAAACACATGCCAAACTACTTTTTCTTTTTGATGAAGGTGGTACCATGAAGAATGACAAATCAACCTGTGACATTATTTTTAATTTTGTTTTTGTGAACACATTACTTTTAATTGAATGCTATAACTCATAACTTATGTAACAATTTATGAAATGCATGTGACACTGCTTCTCAGATTCCTTCTCCTAACTTACCTTTTGGTCCTGAGTGGGAGTTTTGTAAATGCTGCACCAGATCATTCCTGCCGATCTTTTCTAAAACCTTCATGGTTACCTGCAGAGCTCCACGACCTGGATATTTCTGTACTATTAGATCCACTGTACGTGTCCTTGCTGCTTTCTCCAGCTGAGCCACTGGGATGCCTTTAGAGCCCTCCAGGATGTCATCCTGCTCCAGGTACCACTTGAACTTTTCAAACTCATCTTCTTTTAATTTTTCCAGAAATATAAGGAGCTCCTCTTTAAGTTTCGCCATTATGGCCTCCTGCTAAAAATAAGAGAAATGTTAAATAGGAAGGACATGTATTCAGTTCTCATCTCATGACACTTTACCAGTATGACTTTTGTACATGTGCATTTTAAATGTAAAACATCTACTGTTTGAACAAACAGGTCACAACTTTGATTATTTTCATAGTTTCAGTCTTTCACCACTGCAAAACTCATGGCAATCCACATTATCACATGAATTCTAGCTGAATACATTTACATCCTTTGTGAGGAAGCAAACAACAGACTTTTTGCTGCCACGTTCCAAGTGTGAGGCTTTTGGTGTCTGTATTTCATATCAAATGAGTATATCTCATTTTTATTGTTGCACTTTCAGTGGACAGTATCATGTTTTTATGAAGTGCTGCCCTCTGCTGGTATTACAGCACATTTAAGGATAAACTTTTATATTTTTACCTCACATACCTCTACAGGAGTTCATGAATGGTCAGCTGATAACGTTGGACGCTGAGAGGAGCTGTTTGGCCTGCGAAAACCTGAAGGCAAAATAATAATGATGAATCTGATGCCGTCTTGGCTGGACACTCCCAACACCTGGAAACACACTATGATGTGTAAAATCAATGTTGTTCTCCTTTAACCTCCATGATATCTGCATTAACCTGGTATCAATAAAGGCAGAAACATCAATCAAAATAGGCCTACTCATCTTACATGTCACAAAACTTGTTTTATGTTTTTTTGAACCAACAGCACTCGTTAGTGAAGTTTACTTTACTCGGACTACATGTGAATTAAAGAGGTCCAGAATATTTTCAGCAAAAACCACAGACATAAATAAAACCCCATAAGTTTTCAATAGCAATAATTGCAAAAACCTCACACAGTCAAAAGGTCACCACATAATTTAACTGAGACTACAGTCATTTAATGGGGCTTTGAACCCATTTAAAAACTTTCATTATTCAACAGCTCTCTGCTAAAACACACTTTGGGTGCTCCACATTGTTTTGAAGTGCTGTGACAGAAGGATAGGAAAAATATTAATCTTTGCATTTTGACATGTGTTTGGTTTGGGCACGAGGATAACAGCTGGGTGTGGAGGGCAAAAAAATGTCACACTAGTACAAAGCATGAGCAGATATCAGTGCGAGGGAGAGGAAACAAGCTATAGGAGTGTTACACACTGTAAAATAAAAGAAAGAAAGAAAGAAAGAATTACAAATACATAGACCCATAGATTAAGAACAAAATGCTGTGTATGTGTTTTTCATTTTCTTTTATGTGTACTCTTTTAAACTGATTAAACTGGATATAGTGTTAGCTCTGACTCGTAGGCCCAAAGTAACATGAGAGAAACTATGGCTTTATCAGTAATGATCTGAAGACAAACCCTGCTGTACACAGCTAGAAACCAGCAGTTAATGTGTATACATTTCTAACGCTTCCTCACTTTCATTTTTGTTTTTGTAACATGATTTATTACTGAGAACTGTTTAAAACTCACACAATATTACAGTATTGCAAGTTTTGTAGACTGGGTTGATTTAACACTGCTGGTTCCTGGACAGAGACAACTGAAAAAAGTAATCTTCCCAAAATACAGAAAAATTAAAGCTGCAAGCAGCGTTGAATGGGCCCTCGCGCCTTTGCGCACATCGGGCCACGGCGCAGTCGAAGGGCTTCTGTCACGGCCGTGTAGATGTCTTCAGACCCGGGCTGTTTTCAGACAGTACAAGAAGTAGATAAACATCACTTCCTTTGTCCACTGTTTTGCCTGCTGCTGGGGCTGCTTTGCTGAAATTCGTAGGGGGCGCTATTATGCCAGTTTGCATCACTGATGGAATATTGTCATTAGGACGTGTTCAGGCTGGGACTCTTATCAAACATGTAAAGTTTGGTGCAGACTGGAGCATTTACAATAAAGTTATAGCAACTTCCTCTGTCATGGCGAAGCATCAAATCTCAACAGTGTGAGGATGAGAATTTTCTGCAGGGTGAGACATGTCTGTCTTGCTCACACCTGTGGCATCAAAATTATGCAAGTTTTGGGCCCATTCACTTGAATTTCAATTAGTAAACAAAACTCTTGATGAGTTTGTGTGTAAAACAAATTAATTTACTAATTTTCAAGTCTATTTTTAGAAAAGTAAAGACTTTTAACCCACATGACCTGGTCAAAGTTTGATTGAAATGTGTACTGTCAGATGTGTAGAGACGATAAGTAACTGCAGCTGGACACAGAAAAATACTCATATATTTGAATGGAGAGTGTGAGTGTACCGCTAGGTGCTGGGCTCTAATAAAGGAAAAACTGCAGTACAGAGCTACAAATTTTAGTTTTGATTTTATTTTTCTGCAGCACTTTATCACTTAACAGTCACCTTCACTCCATTTTTTCCTTTCCCCTCATAGGTCATCCCCACTACTGAATTATACATATAAGACCTATAATTATTGTAAAATAAATTATAATAACCCCAAACTTCATACAAAGTTTGTATATAATGTACTGTAAGTATATAGACCTTTCTGCTAAACTGTCACTAAACTGTCACTCTCACTCAATGAGCTCCATTCAACCCCCACACCCATCCCCCCCTCCTCCTATTCTCTCTCTCTCTCTCTCAGTTGGAGAGGAGAATGTCACTCTTCTTGTGAAATCACCTCATAAATCCCATGACTTTGGCCAAAGCTTACATTAAAAATCACATTTTTTTGTAGGACATTTCGTTGCAAATCCATTGATACAGGTTTCAAAGTGGTCAGACTTATAATTTAGACATCAGAACCATTTGTTTGACACAAAGTCCATCCATGCCTAGAGATTGCCTCCCCTTTGGTTTACATTGTAAGGTGTGATGTGGCACTACAACTTTCAGGGCTTATTATATCTAAACCGTTTGAGTTATTACAAAGTTTTTAACAACTTCTGTTCAGCACAGTGTCATAAGTCATGTATTCAAGTTTGAAGCTGATACCATTAACGCCCTAGGAGGAGATAGCGTTTCTTACACATACAATTTTACATCCACCAGTGTTGAGAGATTTTATACTTGAGCACAGATAAATGTGTTTTGTAATTTATATTTAAAAAAAAAACTCACCAAGCAGGATTCAGCACAAAATTCTTCAAATGTAGAAAGATGAACAATAAAGTTAAATTATTAAATTATTAAACCTCAACTAAAATTTGCCTTTGAGTTTCCAGATTAAGTTTCTGATTTTCAGTCAAGGAGAAGTAGATGCTGTTTTGACCTCAGCTTGCTCTTTCTTCGTCCTGTTGAATTTCCAGCCTCCTCCCCCCTTATGAAGCTTGTATCTGTCACAAACCACCACTTCTTGTCATCTTTCAGTTTTGTACCCTCCCTTCTCTCTCACTCTACGTGAGCACAGACACAAAGCATCAGACCACCTCCAAAAAGATATAAAAGTAGAAAACAAAACATAACACAATTCACATCTATGGTGGGAGATGTGCTTCCTTCTGCTTCAGCAAAATAAACCTTCTTCAATTTAATTATTACTACAATTATAGAAAAAAAAAGTTAGAGAGTTAATCTAATTTTTATGCCTTAATCTCATCCTTGATAGGTCAAAAAGTCAATGACAGCACACTGTGAAAACCACACGGCTAATGCTAAAGATTTGCAGAGAAAGATCTGACTTCCCTTTTGCAGAGTGAAACATGCTCCTGAGAATTTTAGCAGGTGTTTACCACAAATGAAGATGTACTTCCTGCCTCTATTGTTATCATTATTGTCAGGGGACTATATTTCCCGTAAAAGCAAAGCAAGCAAATTAAGATTCTTGTCTGAGAGGCAAGAGTGGAAAGTTAACAGACATGCACATGCACAAAGTTAACAAGCAAATCCACAGACTGAGGCTGGATGCACGTTTAACAATGATTTGTTGCAATGTAGAGCAAAGTTGACTGAGTTGCTTGAAAAGCAAATTAACATGCATGTGATTTAGGTGTGAATTATAAAGAGTTGGATGCTCTAAACTCTACAATCTTGCTCATAAGGGCTGTATGAGCAAAAAACAGAAGTGAAGAAAAGTTTTTGTGTCTGTATTTCATATCAAATGAGTATAACTATAGTTCTATATATATTTCATATATATGTATATGTATATATATAGAGAGAGTGCCAAAAACCTGCATTCTATCTAATAGCCATCAGGGGGCAACTCAAGTCTTCTTCAATACAGCGTGATGTTCATTTTGTAAATTATGGCCCGATTTAGAGTTAAATACATGATAAAGCAGCGTATGCTTTAGGGCGTGGCTACGTTGTGATTGACAAGTTGCTACCACAGTGACAGTGTTGCTTACGTAACGTAACCATGGTGTATGGGAGTAGCTGCTGCTATTTCACAGTGTGTTTTCAGTTCACTAAAGTTTATTGTAACATTTTGGTCACCCAAAAAAGTCTTGTTCAGCGTTTGGTTGTTATAAAAGACCCACCAATGAGTTGGATGATCATCAGTTTTTCCGGTGATTACATTTTGTTTTAACGTTTTTAGGCCTGTTTTTCACTAGCGAAAATTAGCATTAGCATTATCACTATCACTGTTAACCATAGATTGTAAATGCACCGTGCTAACCAAGCTAACAGCTAGTGCTATGGTCAGCTCCACCCTCTCGTCCAAATATGGTCACTTCTGGCTCCAAAAATCAAACATGGCAACGGCCAAATCCAAGATGGCGACAGTCAAATCACTACACTGGAGGCTTCAAAACGGCAGTTTGCAAACCAATGGGTGACGTCACGGTGACTACGTCCATATTTTATACAGTCAATGACTGTATCTAGTTTTTATGACGTGCTGCCCTCTGCTGGTATTACAGCACATTTAAGGATAAACTTTTATATTTTTACCTCACATACCTCTACACAAGGTCATGAATGGTCAGCTGATGACGTTGGACGCTGAGGGGAGCTGTTTGTCTTATGAAAACCTGAGGGGAAAATAATAATGATGAGATACTACACTTCACCATTGTCATTCCTGATGCTTAAACTGGGAGGTCAGAGGTCAGCTGCTGATTATGAGCCAACACACATACAGTGTCTTTGTCAAGGACAACTCAGAAGGAAAGACGCTTGTCAACATTATGATTTGAGGAAACACTGAACCTCCTGTATCACCTACTAGTGCTGCTGCAGTTGTTGGTGTTAAACTCTCATCCTGTTTATTTTTACAGCAAATATTTACGTACAAAGGCATTTTAAAGTGCTTTGCACAATGTATTGAAGCAGAGCATAATGACTGCTTCCTGTGTTCACATTTCTTGGAGTCCACTTGACTTCAATTCAGCCACACACCAGAAAAGAAGCAACTGTGGCTATAACTCACAGGAAGTATTTTTTTGACAAGAAGTGCTTTTTCATACAACAACAACTTTTTGCAGTACGACTCTTCAACACCTGGAAACACACTATGATGTGTAAAATCGCTGAAGTTCTCCTTTAACCTCTATGATGTCTACATTAGCCTGGTATCAATTAAGGCAAAACATTCATTAAATAGGCCTACTCATCTTACATGTCACAAACCTTGTTCTATGTTTTTGAACCAACAGCACTCGTTAGTGACTGAGTTTACTCTACTTGGTCTACATGTGAATAACAAACATAAATAAACAGTAATTACGAAAACCTCACACAGTCAACAGCTCATAATATAATTTAACTGGAACTACAGTCATTTAATGGGGCTTTGAACCACTGTTTAAAAACTTTCATTACTTAACAGCTCTCTACTAAAACACATTTTGCATGCTGCACATTTGATGTGTTTGGTTTGGGTGCAAGGATAACAGCTGGGTGTGGAGGGCCTGAATGTGAATCACATTTACAGAGAATCAACATCACTCATTTCATAGCCAGGTCACTCAGGTATCAATCAGACACCAAAAAGATTGACAGGAACATAATGAAAGCAAATAGAAGAAAATGTGGAAAAATGTTCCACTAATACAAAGCATGAGCAGATATCAGTGTGAGGGAGAAGAAGCAAACTATAGGAGTGTTATACACTGCAAAATAAAAGAGAGAATTACAAATATGTAGTACCTATAGATTAAGAACAAAATGCTGTGTATGGTTTTTTTCATTCATTGTGATTAAAGTTTCTTTCATGTGTTTCAAACTGGTTAAACTGAATATAGTGCTAGCTCTGACTTGTTGTCCCAATTCAACAGTAACATGAGAGAAACTATGGCTTTATCAGTAATGATCTGAAGACAAACCTTGTTGTATACAGCTAGAAACCAGCAGTTAATGTGAAAACATTTCTAACGCCTCTTTACTTGGAAGTTTTGCTTTTGTATCATGACTTATTACTGAGAACTGTTTAAAACTAACACAATATTACAGTATTGCAAGTTTTATAGACTGGGTTGATTTAACACTGCTGGTTCCTGGACAGAGACAACTGAAAAAAGTAATCTTCCCAAAATATATAAAAAAAACAACTTCAGTGAAAGAGATGAGGCAGAGACATGGAGAACTAAGTGTTCACCTTAAAGACCACCAGTTACTAGACTCGTAATATCAAACTGTAAATACTTTAGCACAGAAAAATATGTTAAATGATTTTTTAAAAAACAAAACAAAACTCACCCAGAAGAATTCAGAGCAGAGTCCCTAAAATGTAGAAAGATTAGCAAAATATTGTTATTATTCAAACACCAAGAGTTGCCATATTAAGGTTATGATACTCAGAGAGGTGTTTATATACCTTGAGTTCAGTGGGTCTCCTCACCCCCTGAAAAGTTTTCTGGCACCTGGCCAGCGCTTCTTCTCATCTTTTGTGTTTACATAGGCAACTCTGTGGCCACAGCGTCAGACCAGCTCAAGGTGTAGTAAACAAGTGTCAGTGTACAGAATACAGTAGGGACACATAAGTTTTACCTCATACATATCCTCACATATATTCAATACTACCCATTTTAACACACAGTTAAGTTAAACAAATTCAGTTCAATAATGGAGAAAATCACTTTTCATATTGGTTTTAATATTCTAAAATATATTATTATTATAATTATTATAATTATTATTATGATTGTTATTATCAATAATAATAATGGGAATACAGAATGTGGCGAAACACTTCTGGAAACCAGCAGTGCCTTTCACTACAACTCATGTCTGGTTCAGGCTTCTATACAGGAGGTTCCGTAAATGGTCAATGGACTTCACTTATATAGCACCTTTCTAGTCTTCTGACCTATGAAAGCACTTAACACTCCATGCCAACACTCACCCATTCACAAACACATTCATACACTGATGGAAGGATCAAGGTTGATGTCTTGACTGATAATACCCAATCAGGGAGCAAACGTGGGTGTCTCCACTCATCCAGACTAAAACGCAAACCCTCGAGTGTAATTTTGCTTAATTAAAATACATTTCTAGCCAAATGAAAGACATGACAGTAATGTTACATAACTTGCTAACACACAATATATGTACCTTGTGTTTAGAGTGCATGGAGAAATTAAAACTGGAAGAAAACATGAATGCTTTTAGTCCTATTTAGAACACGGGGTAGTGCTGCACTTCAGCCTTGTGTGGCTGAAATGAGTATTACCAGGCAAAACCTTCTTTTTCATATCACAGGAGAGAAAACAATTTAGATCAAACTTAGAAAACTGATTTTTTTTTCTCACTTGCCTCTCAGGTCTTCCGTATAAATATCTTAAGCTGTTAAACTTTATTCAAAGGGAAGTCCCTGAATATGTAAAACCAAAATAATGAGTTAAAACACTCTAAAAGGATCACTGGACCTGAGGGGAACTGCTACGTGCAACCCCTTTCATATTACATGTACAGTACTCATCTGATCCTTTATCAATATAAAAATATGAATTATACAGATATGGATTTAATGATAAAAGACGATAAAAAGCTTGAGGATTTTCTGTTGTTTTGATACTTTAAAAAATATTTATCAAAGATTTTAAAACCTTTTTCCTGCCGTTAACAAAATGCATCTCAAACTTGCTCCTTCTTCTTAACTTACACAATATGATTTAATTATGGCCTAAGTATCCTTAGTACTAGATGAACATACTCATTTATTGACTAGTTTCTTTTTACATATTATTGCCACAGATGTAAAAAAAACTTGTGGATAATAATATTAATTTCAAATAAACTTCACAAGGAATGAACAGCAAGGATTGGTCAGACAAGACTGGAAAAAGTAATCTTCCCAAATTCAACCTCACCAAAATGTATAAACAAAGAGAATAACATATGCTATTTAAAAACCACCAGTGTCGAGAGATTTTATACTTTATATTCAATAAAACTCGCCAAGCAGGATTCAGCAAAAAGTTCTTCAAATGTAGAAAGATGAACGATACAGTTAAATTATTCTATCATAAACCCAAACTAAAAGTTGCCTTTGAGTTTCCAGATTAAGTTTCTAATCTTCAGTCAAGCAGAGGTAGATGCTGTTTTGACCGCAGCTCGCTCTTCTTCCTGTTGAATTTCCAGTCCCTCCCTTATAAAGTTACTCACGTTTTTCCACAAACCACCACTTCTTGTTTTGTACAGGTACCCTCCCTTCTCCCTTGCCTAGTTCCGTCATTCAGGGACTCTACATGAGCACAGACACACAAAACATTCACATCTATGGTGGGAGATGTGTTTCCTTCTGCTTCAGCAAGATAAACCTTCTTCAACTTAGTTATTACTACAATTATAGAACCAAAAAGTTAGAAAGTTCATCTAATTTTTATGCCTACATCTCATCCTTGATGGATCAAATGGTCGACTACATCTCATTGTGAAAACCACACAACTGATGCTGATAATGTGCAGAGAAAGATCTGACTTCCCTTTTGCAGAGTGAAACATTCTCATGAGAAAGTTTCGCAGGTGAAAAACAAAGAACAAATGAAGAAATGTTTAGTACATGTTGTACTTCCTGCCTCTCACCTTATCATTCTTGTTAGGGGCCTATATTTCCTGTAACAGCAAAGGCAATCTTTATTTATATTACGATTCTTGTCTGAGAGGCAAGAGTGCATAAAATTAACAAACAGATGAATCCACAGACTGAGGCTGGATGTACATTATATGATGATTTGTTGGAATTTAGAGCAAATTTGACTGCATAAGCAACAATCAGAGTTAACAAACATATAATATAGGTGTAAATTATTATTGAAGAGTTGGATACTCTAAAGTTTAAGAGCAAATGTTCAATTCATTTCTACTTTTTAAAATACATTTTTTAAAAATAAGCCGATTTGTTGAATAAATTATCAATTTGTAAACATTTTATTTTAAAAGCCAATTCAGAAAACCAGTAATACTGTTATCAACTCTTTAAGTTCAGAGAAAATTCCAATTTTAACAGGAAACCCGCCAACATGTCCTACTTTGTCATTTTTTTGTTGAATACATTTAATAGACAACATCATTGTTGATGTGTCGATCACAGGAGTTTAGACATTTTTTTGCTAGAAAAACAATAGCTTGAAAGCTTTAATTTTGAAAGAAAAACTTCTAAAAATTCTTTGTTTGTAATTTGTTCATAATGCACCCAGTGTCTCATTGTTAATAAAGTAACAAGTGGTCCAAGCTGTAATGTAAATTCTTATCAATGTTGACAGATTGGATGCTGTTGCAGAAAACACTGAATGTTAAGTGACAGACACATGACAGAAAGATATTCATCCAAAATTCATTCCAACAATTCTTTTATATACAGAAAATTAGAAAATAACAGAAAATGATAAAACACTTTATGTCACCAAGATTTTTCAGGATTTTTGAATCCAAGTTATGAGATCAATAATACATTTTTAATGTATTGATGTTTGTACACAACTGAATCACATTTGATTACATTACATGATTTTATAACATGAGATTGCAATAGAAAAAATAAGCTACACAAGTAAAAGGTCAAACTTCTAAAAGACAAATGTGACGTGTTGTTTCTCAACATAACTAATCAAAATATTAGCAGGTTTTTCTGCTTTTTAACATTACTGATGTAAAAAACAAAACAATTAATCAATCCATCAATAAATAAACTTTTTCATGTTATAGCATTTGAAGTCCGCATTAAAAAAATATAAAAGATAAAACAAAGACAAAAGAAAAGATACAAATTATTTTCAATAAGTTTGAATGTTGCAGCTTCCAGTTTTGTGTCTTGATTCATTGGTGGTTCTGTTAATGAGTCAGAGTAGAGAAAGTGATGTGCTGCAATCATAATAGTAGTAATAAAATACATCAGAAATGGAAAATAAATGAAGCAAAAGCAAAATTCATCACAACTTGAAAGTGAATAGCATTCTTTACCACAAATTCTATTTTACACACTTAAACACCCATGGTGCATTACAAGAGGTGTTTTTTCTTCCACTGTTGCCTGGTTTAACTCTTCTTGAGGCTATGTTGGTGTGAACAAACTGTTCTTGTTTGACATCTCCTTCAATCTCCTGTTGTACATGTCAAAGTAGTTTTCTTGCACAGAAAGACACTTATATTTAAATTCAGTCTTTGTTATCAAAGGTGTTTGTTATACTCCACAGACCCCCTTTCATTTCAACAGTCTGCATGAATGTTTATAGCATCTTTTGATAAGAAAGAAGAGGTATGATTAATCTAATCTGTGTGACTGACAGGAGAGATGATCAGAGGAGCAGAGTTTCTACCACCGTCTTTAGTACAGGGACTGAAGAATGGGTAGAGTTTCTCAGTGAAGGAACAGTCAGTAAAGGTGTAGAGAAGATCTGCAGCATCTACGTCATAAAAGCAAACAAGACCTTCCTCATAATTTACAGACACTCCCACCTTCTGAGGATGTTTCTTCAGAGAAAGATCGACTGGTGGGTCATCATTAGCCACATACTCATCTCCATCCCTCAACCATAAAGTCCAGTAGCCGTTGTCAGGGCTCAGTGTGATTTGTCCCTTCCTGTCAATGGACTCTTTGGCCACTCCTAAAGTCCAGGCAGTCTTCTCTTTGACCTGAACCTCATAGTAAAATCTTCCTGGGGAGAAACTCTGCTTTCCTAAGACATTAACACAACTGTTAAATCTCTCAGGGTTGTTTGGAAAGTTCTTCCTCACATCTCCATGATGTACTTGTTTCCCATCATTAGACAGGATAAGATTGGGATGTGCTGTATCAGGATCCAGAGTCACCTCTACTGCAAACTGCTGGTCACTCTCTAGTTCAGCCTTCTTAACAGGAGAAATGATCAGAGGTGCAGAGTTTGTACCATCATTATTAGTACAAGGACTAAAGAAAGGGTAGAGTTTCTCAGTGAAGGAGCAGTCAGTAAAGCAGTAGAGAAGATCTGCAGCATCTACATCATAAAAACAGATCAGACCCCCCTCATAATACACAAACACTCCCACCTTCTGAGGAGGCTGATTCAGAGAGAGACAGACCGGATGATCATCATCATTAGCAACATAGTCATCCTCGTTCCTCAGCATTAAAGTCCAGTAGCCATTCTCAGGTCTTGTTTTAATACTTTGTTTCCTCTTGATCGACTCTTTGGCCACTCCCAAATCCCAGGCAGTTTTCCCTTTAACCTGAACCTCATAGTAAAATCTTCCAGTGGAGATACTCTGCTGCCCTAAGACATTAACACAACTGTTAAACCTCTCAGGGTTGTTTGGCAGTTTCTTCCTCACATCTCCATGATGTACTTGTTTCCCATCATTAGACAGGATAAGATTAGGATGAGCTGTATCATGATCCAGAGTCACCTCCACTGCAAACTGCTGGACCCACTTTAGCTTTGGCTTCTTTCGTGTCTTGAGGTCTAAAACAAGGTAGAGCACACACGGTCAGTTTTGCAAAACGGCTGTTACAAAGATATTTGTTAACACATGCAACATATTGCATATTTATAATTCAATTTTATATTTTCTATAAAGCAACTTAAAAGGTTACTTTAGGGTTATAATTACAACTCTTGTAACAGTTTACAATTTACTTAATACAAAGCAGGACTGTTCCTCTTTCTTAAGCAATTTCAAGAAGAAGGTGGCACTCAAATGATAAAAAGGAGGATAAACACCTCAGGGGGAAGTCACATGCAAAACAAACACATGCCAAACTACTTTTTCTTTTTGATGAATGTGGTACCATGAAGAATGACAAATCAACCTGTGACATTATTTTTAATTTTGTTTTTGTGAACACATTACTTTTAATTGAATACTATAACTCATAACTTATGTAACAATTTATGAAATGCATGTGACACTGCTTCTCAGATTCCTTCTCCTAACTTACCTTTTGGTCGTGAGTGGGAGTTTTGTAAACGCTGCACCAGATCATTCCTGCCGATCTTTTCTAAAACCTTCATGGTTACCTGCAGAGCTCCACGACCTGGATATTTCTGTACTATTAGATCCACTGTACGTGTCCTTGCTGCTTTCTCCAGCTGAGCCACTGGGATGCCTTTAGAGCCCTCCAGGATGTCATCCTGCTCCAGGTACCACTTGAACTTTTCAAACTCATCTTCTTTTAATTTTTCCAGAAATATAAGGAGCTCCTCTTTAAGTTTCGCCATTATGGCCTCCTGCTAAAAATAAGAGAAATGTTAAATAGGAAGGACATGTATTCAGTTCTCATCTCATGACACTTTACCAGTATGACTTTTGTACATGTGCATTTTAAATGTAAAACATCTACTGTTTGAACAAACAGGTCACACAACTTTGGTTATTTTCATAGTTTCAGTCTTTCACCACTGCAAAACTCATGACAATCCACATTATCACATGAATTCCAGCTGAATACATTTACATCCTTTGTGAGGAAGCAAACAACAGACTTTTTGCTGCCACGTTCCAAGTGTGAGGCTTTTGGTGTCTGTATTTCATATCAAATGAGTATATCTCATTTTTATTGTTGCACTTTCAGTGGACAGTATCATGTTTTTATGAAGTGCTGCCCTCTGCTGGTATTACAGCACATTTAAGGATAAACTTTTATATTTTTACCTCACATACCTCTACAGGAGTTCATGAATGTTCAGCTGATAACGTTGGATGCTGAGAGGAGCTGTTTGTCCTGTGAAAACCTGAAGGGAAAATAATAATGATGAGATACTACACTTCACCATTGTCATTCCTGATGCTTAGACTGGGAGGTCAGAGGTCAGCTGCTGATCAACAAGCATACAGTGTCTTTCTCAAGGACAACTCAGAAGGAAAGATGCTTGTCAACATTATGATCTGAGGAACCACTGAACCTCCTGTATCACCTACTAGTGCTGCTACAGTTGTTGGTGATAAACACTCATGGACAAAAATATAAACATATATATCGAGGCCACGTTTTACTACATCAAGCACTCAAAATGTATTGTGTGCATACGAGATACAATTAATTCCCACTTTTTGGTTAATTCATGTGCACAAGGTAAATGTATATACAGAGAGCCAACACAACAGACCAGCCTTTCTCCCTGAACCATCCAGTGCAGTGCACGTGCTTCAACTATTGGGTGTCAGACTGTGGCTGCCCACTGCTCCTAAATAGTTAGGATGGGTATATAATATAACAGTATAATAGGATGGGTAAGGATAAGATGCAGAGTATAAATTCCTGGTATATAAAATTATTTAAGTAATTCAGTGTGTTGGCTCTCACTTATCTTGTGCGCACGCAGTAGCATTTCAAGTGTTTGATGCAGTAAAATGTGGCCTCGATATATAAATTGTTTTCTCTCTATGGCCCTTCTGGGGCTCCATACACAAAGGCATTTTAAAGTGTTTTACACGATGTATTGAAGCAGAGCATTATGACTGCCTCCTGTTTTCACATTTCCTGGAGTCTGCTCAACTTCTATTCGGATGAACACCAGCAAAGGAAGCAACTGTGGCTACAGCTCACAGGAAGTATTTTTTTGGCCAGAATCGCTTTTTGACCCCACTCGAGACGATTTATCCAATTTCACGCTGCTCACTCTGGAGACACAAAACTTTTTTTCTTTTTCTTTTTTTTTTTTGCAGTAGGACTCTCCAACACACTATGATGTGTAAAATCGCTGTAGTTCTCCTTTAACCTCCATGATATCTACATTAACCTTCTATCAATTAAGGCAGAAACATTAATTAAAATAGGCCTACTCATCTTACATGTCACAAACCTTGTTCTATGTTTTTGAACCTACAGCACTCGTTAGTGAAGTTTACTCTACTTGGTCTACATGTGAATATTGTCAGCAAAAAGCAAAGACATAAATAAAACCCCATAAGTTTTCAATAACAGTAATCATGAAAATATCACACAGTCAACAGCTCATAATATAATTTAACTGGAACTACAGTCATTTAATGGGGCTTTGAACCACTGTTTAAAAACTTTCATTACTTAACAGCTCTCTACTAAAACACACTTTGCATGCTGCACATTTGACGTGTTTGGTTTGGGTGCAAAGATAACAGCTGGGTATGGAGGGCCTGAATGAGAATCACATTTACAGAGAACCAACACCACTCATTTCATAGCCAGGTCACTCAGGGATCAATCAGACACCAAGAAGATTGACAGGAATATAATGAAAGCAAGTAGAAGAAAATGTGGAAAAATGTCCCACTAATATAAATATGAGCAGATATCAGTGTGAGGGAGAAGAAGCAAACTATAGGAGTGTTACACACTGCAAAATAAAAGAGAGAATTACAAATATGTAGTACCTATAGATTAAGAACAAAATGCTGTGTATGGTTTTTTCATTCATTGTGATTAAAGTTTCTTTGATGTGTTTCAAACTGGTTAAACTGGGTATAGTGCTAGCTCTGACTCGTGTGCCCAATTCAACAGTAACATGAGAGAAACTATGGCTTTATCAGTAATGATCTGAAGACAAACCTTGTTGTATACAGCTAGAAACCAGCAGTTAATGTGTAAACATTTCTAACGCCTCTTTACTTGGAAGTTTTGCTTTTGTATCATGACTTATTACTGAGAACTGTTTAAAACTCACACAATATTACAGTATTGCAAGTTTTATAGACTGGGTTGATTTAACACTGCTGGTTCCTGGACAGAGACAACTGAAAAAAGTAATCTTCCCAAAATATATATAAAAAAACAACTTCAGTGAAAGAGATGAGGCAGAGACATGGAGAACTAAGTGTTCACCTTAAAGACCACCAGTTACTAGACTTGTAAAATCAAACTGTAAATACTTTAACACAGAAAAATATGTTAAATGATTTTTTTAAAAACAAAACAAAAACTCACCCAGAAGAATTCAGAGCAGAGTCATTAAAATGTAGAAAGATTAGAAAAAAAATGTTATTATTCAAACACCAGAGTTGCCAAATTAAGGTTATGATACTCAGTCAGAGAGTGGTTAATATACTGTCTTGATCTCAATTCCCTCTATTGACCTCGATTCCCTAAGAGTGTAATACTTTGTTAATGAATGACTTTGTACTTGGGCAAATTCCATGTAACAATACCCAACTGTCCTGATAGTGAAAACAGGCAGACGTGTACCTGTGAGGTTGTGGTGTTGACTGAAGGAAAACCAGTGATCTGAAATTTTGATTTTAAGTGTAAAACTAAAGAATGTGAAAAAATAAAAATTAGCTTATGTCATAATCACCATTTAGTTGAATTGTGACTCATCCAGACATAGCGCCTTCATGACGTATATATTGAATGGGTTTTTGTCACAAATACGTACTAAAGCTTAAGATGTTGAAAAAACAGATTTTACAATCTGCAGCATGAATCAGTTCAGTTTTAATTTCTGGGTCACTTTTGAGTTAATTCAGCAACCACGGTGCTTCAATGATGAAGCGCTTTGCATTCATCTGATTCATGCCTCTGACTGGCTTCTCATTGCAATGGTGGCCGAAGCTCATGGGTATTGTAGTATTCATAGCCGTCTGCCAAAACCACAGACAAAACATGATTTCTCAGAAAGTTGAACTAATTGAAAGTGGTGGTCAGAATATAAACCTATAGGGTCGTTACATCATCCATGAGAATCCTATGTTTCTACATTCATTAATATTCAGGATATCATTTAAAATAAATGTTGAAATGGTTTAGGTGCTGTAGAGGAAAAATGATCATTTAGTGAATAACCTTTGTATTAAGTGTGACTCTCTGTGTTATACTGTTTTGTAGAAAGCATGACTGGCTCCATTTCCACTGAACTTTACTCAAATCCCTGATACTATAAATGAACTGTCTTTCTTAATACAATGCCTGATCTGTTTACCACATTTATGTGCTAAATGATGTAAGGTTGTAATATAGCCTAGCCTGCACATTAACCTTTTTTTATCAGTCTGAGACAAGAGTGTGCCTTCATTTGGGAAATGCTGTGGTTAATCATTGATGTCCATCCCTTAATTGAATGTAACTATTGACTCTTTGTTCTTATGCATATAAAAGCCCTGGTGAGGATGCACTCGGGATCGATTCCTCGACAGTCGCTGACTGTCACTTTGTTGGTTTCGGTCCTTTTGTGCAAAAGCTAAATAAATATACAAAGACAAATTTCTTTTTGTTAGTCTCCCTTATTCAGTCAACTTCCACCACAGGTACAAAGTTAACACTTGTGTGGAGGGCCTGAATATGAATCACATTAACAGAGGAACAACATCACTCATTTCATAGCCAGGTCACTCAGGGATCAATCAGCCACCAAGAAGATTGACAGGAACATAATGTAAGCAAGTGAAAGAAAACTTGGAAAAATGTTCCACTAATACAAAACATGAGCAGATATCAGTGTGAGGGAGAAGAAACAAGCTATAGGAGTGTTACACACTCTGCAAAATAAAAGGAAGAATTACAAATATGTATAGACCCATAAATTAAGAACAAAATGCTGTTTAAGTTTTTTTTATTCATTGATATTAAAGTTTATTTTATGTGTACTCTTTCAAACTGGTTAAACTGGATATAGTGCTAGCTCTGACAATTCAACAGTAACATGAGAGAAACTATGGCTTTATCAGTAATGATCTGAAGACAAACCCTGCTGTACACAACTAGAAACCAGCAGCTGATGTGTAAAACATTTCTAACGATTCTTCACTTTCATTTTTGTTTTTGTATCATGACTTATTACTGAGAACTGTTCAAAACTCACACAATATTACAGTATTGCACGTTTTGTAGACTTGGTTGATTTAACACTGCTGGTTCCTGGACAGAGACAACTGAAAAAAGTAATCTTCCCAAAATACAGAAAAAAACCAACTTCACTGACAGAGATGAGGCAGAGACATGGAGGACTAAGTGTTCACCCTAAAGACCACCAGTTACTAGACATGTAATATCAAACTGTAAATACTTTAGCACAGAAAAATATGTTATCTGATTTGTTTAAAAACAAAACAAAAACTCACCCAGACGAATTCAGCACAGAGTCCTTAAAATGTAGAAAGATTAGCAAAACATTGTTATTATTCAAACACCAAAAGTGGCCATATTATAGTTTTTTCAGATTGCTGAGGCACCATCTTTGTGACTATTGTTGCAAAACTCTACACACTAACCACAAAACCTTACACCAAACCAATTAAACATTACAAATCTTTTGCAATACCAAAGAAGTCTTGCAAACCTCTTCAAACTCTTTTAAGAATTTGTGTTTTTTCATCAATATTGTTCACACAAACCATCATTTGAATAAGCACTTGAAGCACCAACATAACTAACACATAACACATATTCTCACTTATACTCAATACTACCCTTTTTAAGTTCAAATAAACAAATTCAGTTTAATAATGGAGGAAATCACTCTTTATATTAGTTTTCATATTCTAAAATAATAATTATTATAATATAACACCAATATAAGAATTCATTAAATGTTGATCTACTGAGGGAAGCAACTATTTTCTATATTGAGATGTATTCTGTATGTTTAATGCTTTGTTAATGAATGACTTTGTACTCGGGCAAATGCCATGTAACAATACCTTGTAAATCAGTGTTTATGACTTTATCGTTTTTTTTACTACCACTACATGATCCAGTCTGTGCTCTCCTGATAGCGAAAACAGGCAGACGTGTACCTGTGAGGTTGTGGTGTTGACTGAAGGAAAACCAGTGATCTGACATTTTGATTTTAAGTGTAAAACTAAAGAATGTGAGAAAATAAAACATTAGCTCATGTCGTAATTACCAATCACTTGACTTGTGACTCATCCAGACATAGCGCATTCATGACCTATATATTGAATGGGTTTTTGTCACAAATACGTACTTCATCCGGGGTTTTTACTGCAGTTTGCGACACACAGACTCTTGCCTGTTTACCCTTGCGCAGGCAAAATGACACATACTAGAGCAGGAAGGCAGACAGAGGAAAGAGAATGGAGTGGAGAGCTGTTCAGGGTGGGCTGAAAAACAGAACACACCTTCTCCAAGACGGGGACGGAAAAGTTTGGTTATTATCCTGACTGATGGTTATGACTCGGTGTGATGCACCAAAAACACTCAGCAGTGTAGTAAACGTCATGGGACAACCTTGGTACTGGATGTGCATGTAACTATACATTTATATTATCAGTCAGATCAATATCACTTATAAATATCAGGCAGCAGCTCACTCATGATTTTCACCTTGCTGGTTTACTTTACTGTGGAGATCTTGTGATTCCCACCGGAATAGAGGGAAACCCTGAAAACCCCTCTGCATGTAAACAGGAATATTAGTAGAATATTCATTTTCATTAGCCATGTAAACAGCTTAATAGGAATACTGTCTTTCTCCCTTCTAGGCTTCACATCGCTCTAGGTTTTCAGTTTGTTTTGACATTTTTTTCTGCATTCAACAGTAAACACATTTCTCACTCATCCATACATTCCATTCATTACTGATGCAGTTACTCATCACACCTCATGCCTTTTGTAAATATTTATGTTGTTTTATTTCCAATAAAACATATAATTTGCACTTTAGCCTGACAAGTCTCCCCTCTTTGAGGTGACTCTAGAGAATGTGGCAAGCGGCAAAGCAATGCAACACACATCTACAGTCTAACTCCATCCCATTAAAGAGAAAGTGGCACCATCTAGTGGTCCAACCTGGTACTACAAACAAACCACAGTACATTTTCTGACTGTTAGGAAAATAGGCTTTTCCACTGCAGAAACTTACCTACCAGTAACTGAACTTGTACCCATTGTCCCTTTGGAGACAAGTTTCTGGAATTAAATTTTGTCTCCCCTCAGGACTGGTACTAAATCACATTCCAGGTACTCGCTACATAACAAACATTTTTCACATTTTGCTGATGTTGATATTATCTGTACTTTTTGTAGAAAAGAAAATAACTCTTTCAATACTTTTTCAATTGTGACCTTACAGACAAATTTTGGTCAATTTAGTTGAGTCATTTTCAACATAAACATAATTTCAAACTTTCTATTAAAGATGTTAGAACATATTTTAAATGTAAACACCTTAAGATGAATTTTCTTGTAAATGTAATGGTTATCATGGGAACAGTTTTTATTCACAAATGTCTTTTTTCCCCAAAAAGATAACCAATTTTTCCTTCATGATTTTGTACACTTTTACAAAACTCTCTAAAATTTCCTCAAAACAAAAAGAGTGTATGCACAATTAATTACTATAATTACATTTTTGAAAACATTTATAACTTAATCCTCTTTTACTTTATTTTATTTTAATGTGTTATTTTATTCTTCCTCTTATTATCAAGGTCCTTTCTATTTGTCTTTAACAAACTTGATTGTAATTTAATTTTACATTCATGTCTAACTTAGACTTCTGATCCTTCCCGGTTTGTAAAATACAATGGAAAAGCAACGCAGATCCAACCACCTTAGCCTTTTAAGTTCCATTAGGTTTAGGGTATGGGAGGCTCCAGGTTATGGAGTTCGTTAAGTTCCTGAAGTGAAAAAGCAGGTAAAGTATGTCCCTCATCTTCTTTGTTGTTAGTAAACATTATTTTTGTCAGTCAGATCATTAGCAGACACTAACATTACTATTGTGATGATTCTTAAATTGCCAAATAATTTTTTCAAGATGATGCATCCAATCTAAACAGTGTAAGTGACAGGAGAGATGATGAGAGGGGTGGAGTTTTTACCACCATGATGAACACTGGGACTGAGGAATGGGTAGAGTTTTTCATTGAAGGAACAGTCAGTACAGCAGTGTCTACATCATTAAAGGAGACTGAACCATTTTCATAATCCACAAACATGCCAACTTTCTTTGCTGGCTCACTGGGGTTTGTTGCATTGCCAGTCAGATGGTGGATGAAGGTAAAGGCCTTGGTGTGCAGACCTCAGACCACCTCCCCATTGACTTGAATGAGAAAGTGTATCCAATCTTTTGACTAGTACTGTAAGTCTGCTGGTCTCATTGAACCATGATCTTTTGCAAGTACTGTGGTGATTTCTAAACATATGGTGGTGACATTGAAACACAAAAATCCTGGTGTTTTGATAAACGTTGTATACCATAAAGAATGACAAATCAATCTCTTACATTATTTTTATATTCTTTTTTGTTAACACATTACTATTAATAGAATACTGTAACTCATAACTCACGTAATAATTTATGAAATGCAAGCAGCTTTTCAGATTCCTTCCCCTAACTTACCTTTTGGTCCAGAGTTGGAGTTTTGTAAATGCTGCACCAGATCATTCCTGCTGATCATTTCTAAAACCTTCATTGTTACCTGCAGAGCTTCACGATCCTGATATTTCTGTACCATTAGATCCACTGGGATCCACTGGAAGCTAAAATAGAATAAGACAGATAAAACAGGAGAATAAAAGTTACAGTGCAGTGTACGATATTAACCCTGAAATTTGGTGTAATACAAGGCAGTGACAACATTTAGGGAATTCAGTTTTAACAGGCAAACATGTCCTGCTTTGTAATTTTTTTATTTAATATATTTGTTATACAAGACTAGTGTTAATGTGTCAATCCGAGAAGTTGAGGCTATTTTTGCTAGAAAAATAATACCATAAATTTAATTTTGAATGACAACCCTCAAACTCTTTATTCGTAATTTGTTCATAATGCACCCAGTGTCTCATTGTTAATAAAGTAACAAGTGGTCAAAGCTGTAATGTAAATTCTTATCAATGATGATAGATTGCTGTTGCAGAAAACACTGAATGTTAAGTTTCAACTCACATTTTGTTTCAGTATTTGTGTTCATGAATTTCATTTAATTACTTACATTTAAATGACAAACACATGGTGGAATGAGATTCCTCCAAAACTGACTCCAACAATTCTTTAATTTACAGAAAGTAAGAAAATAATAAACTTTACATCAACAAATATTTTTCATGATTTTTACATTTCATTTGAGAGAACGGTAATACATTTTTAATGTATTGATACTTGTGCACAACTTGCTAAATTTACATTGGTTTTAGAACATTGCAATAGAAAAAATAACCTAAAAGGTCATGTCAAAATATTAGCAGGTTACTCTGCTTTTTAACATTACTGATGTAAAAAACAAAACAATTAATCAATCCATCAATCAATCGGCTTTTTCATGTAATAGCATTTGAACTCCACATTAGAAAACTATAAAAGATAAAGCAAAGACAAAAGAAAAGATAAAAATCATTTTCAATAAGTTTGAGTGCTTCCTGTTTTGGGTCTTGATTCATTGGTGGTTCTGTTAATGAGTCAGAGTTGATAAAGTAATGCTTTGCAATCGTAATAGTAGTAATAAAATACATCAGAAATGGAAAATAAATGAGACAATAACAAAATTAATCAGAATTTGAAATACAGTAAATAGTGTTCATTACCACAAATTCTATTTTAAAGGACTTACTCACCCATGGTGCACTCCAAGAGGTGTTTTCTCTTCCACTGTTGCCTGGTTTAACTCTTCTTGAGGCTATATTGGTGTGAACAAACTGCATGTTTGACATCTCCTTCAATCTCCTGTTGCACATGTCAAAGTAGTTTTCTTGCACAGAAAGACACTTATGTTTAAATTCAGTCTTTGTTACCAGGATTGTTTATGTTATATGCCACAGACCCCCTTTCATTTCAATAGTCTGTATGAATGTTTATAGCATCTTTTGATGAGAAAAAGTACAATTAATCTAATCTGTGTGATTGACAGGGGAGATGATCAAGGGGGTGGAGTTTCTACCATTGTCATTAGTACAGGGACTTAAGTATGGAACAAGCTTCTCAGTGAAGGAACAGTCAGTAAAGGCGTAGAGAAGATCTGCAGAATCTATGTCATAAAAGCAAACAAGACCCTCCTCATAATCCACAAACACTCCCACCTCCTGAGGGTGTTTCTTCAGATAGAGATCGACTGGATTTTCATCATTAGCCACGTACTCTTCTCCATTCCTCAACCATAAAGTCCAGTAGTCGTTGTCAGTGTTGTCAGAGTTCAGTGTGATTTGTCCCTTCCAGTCGATTGACTCTTTGGCCACTCCTAAAGTCCAGGCAGTCTTCCCTTTGACCTGAACCTCAAAGTAAAATTTTCCTGAGGAAAAACTCTGCTTTCCTAATACATTAACACAACTGTTAAACCTCTCAGGGTTCTCTGGTAATTCCTTCCTCACATCTCCATGACGTACTTGTTTCCCATCGTCAGACAGGATGAGATTGGGATGTGCTGTATCAGGATCCAGAGTTACCTCTACTGCAAACTGCTGGATGCTCTTCAGATTGGCCTTCTTTCTTTCATATTCTTCTTACTGCTTACCAGAGTCATGTGTCTTGAGGTTCAGTGGGTGATTGACAGGAGAGATGATCAGAGGAGCAGAATTTCCACCACTGTCTTTAGTACAGGGACTGAAGAATGGGTAGAGTTTCTCAGTGAAGGAACAGTCAGTAAAGGTGTAGAGAAGATCTGCAGCATCTACATCATAAAAGCAAACAAGACCCGCCTCATAATTTACAAACACCCCCACCTTCTCAGGGTGTGTCTTCAGGGAGAGACTGACTGAAGGTTCATCATTAGCCAGGTACTCATCTCCATTCCTCAAACATAAAGTCCAGTAGCCGTTGTCAAGGCTCAGTGTAATTTGTCCCTTCCGGTTGATCGACTCTTTGGCCACTCCTAAAGTCCAGGCAGTCTTCCCTTTGACCTGAACCTCAAAGTAAAATCTTCCTGATGAGAAACCCTGCTTTCCTAAGATATTAACACAATTATTGAATCTCTTAGGGCTGTCTGGGAGTTTCTTCAATATTTCACTACAATGTACTTGTTTTCTATCATCAGACAGGATGAGAGCAGGATGTGCTGTATCAGGATCCAGAGTCACCTCTACTGCAAACTGCTGGACACTCTCTAGTGCAGCCTTCTTTCTTTCATAGTTTTCATTCTGATCACCAGATTCATGCCTCTTGAGGTTCAGCGTATGATTAACAGGAGAGATAATCAGAGGTGCAGAGTTTGTACCACCCTTATTAGTACAGGGACTAAAGAAAGGGTAGAGTTTCTCAGTGAAGGTGCAACCAGAAAAGCAGTAGAGAAGAGCTGCTGCATCTACATCATAAAAACAAACCAGACCCTCCTCATAATCCACAAACACTCCCACCTTCTGAGGAGGCTGATTCAAAGAGAGACAGACCGGATGATTATAATCATTAGCTTCATACTCATCTTCATTCCTCAACCTTATACTCCAGTAGCCATTCTCGGGTCTTGGTGTAATATCTCCTTTCCTCTTGATTGACCCTTTGGCCACTCCCAAATACCAAGCAGTTTTCCCTTCAACCTGAACCTCATAGTAAAATCTACCAATGGAGATACTCTGCTGCCCTAAGACATTAAAACATCTGTAAAACCTCTCTGAGTTGTTTGGTAGTTTCTTCCGCACATCTCCGTGATGTACTTGTTTCCCATCATCAGACAGGATAAGATTAGGATGTGCTGTATCAGGATCCAGAGTCACCTCCACTGCAAACTGCTGGACCCACTTTAGCTTTGGTATCTTCTTTCTGGTATCTTCTTCTTTCTGAGCACAAAAAAATTGTATCTTGAGGTCTAAAACAAGGTAGAGCACACATGGTTAGTTTTGCAAAACAGCTGTTATAATGTTATATGTTAACATGTGCAACATGTTACATGTGGTAACACATAATCTGTGTCCAAAAATTTTGACTGGTACCTTTGGTCTGCTGGTGTCAGACCACTAGATGTTTAGAAATTGATTTCTAAACATCTAGTGGCATGGTTCCACCAGTGACAGGGACACTTCTGGGTCTGGAGTTTCCCCAGTGAGGAGGTGCAAGTATCTTGGGGTCTTGTTTCCCAGTAAGGGTAAGATGGAGAGAGACTAACAGATGACTGATTGCAGCGAGCAACAAGGATGTGGCAGGTAAAAAAAAGGGGAATGGAGTGGTAGTTTTTTCGTGTTGTGAGCCAGTTAACCAAATTTATTTTAGCTTGTGAATCATTAAAGAAATATTATTTGTCCTGCTTCTTTTTCTTTTTGATGAAGGTGGTACCATAAAGAATGACAAATCAATCTCTAACATTATTATTATTATTTTGTGTTAACACATTACTTTTAATAGAATACTGTAACTCATAACTCATGTAATAGTTTATGAAATGTATGTGACACTGCTTTTCAGATTCCTTCCCCTAATTACCTTTTGGTCCTGAGTGGAAGTTTTGTAAACGCTGCACCAGGTCATTCCTGTGGATCTTTTCTAAAACCTTGATGGTTACCTGCAGAGCTCCACGACCTGGATATTTCTGTACCATTAGATCCACTGTGTCCTGCCTTTCTGCTTTCTCCAGCTGAGCAACCGGGATGCCTTCAGAGCCCTCCAGGATGTCATCCTGCTTCAGGAACCACTTGAAAGCCTTGAACTCATCTTTATTTAATTCCTGAAGAGTTTTCCAGAGCTTCTCTATAAGTTTTGCCATTATGGCCTCCTGCTAAAAATAAGAGATTTTATTAAATAGGAAGGACATTTATTCAGTTCTCATCTCATGACACTTTACCAGTATGACTTTTGTACATGTGCATGTTAAATGTAAATCATCTACTGCTTGAACAAACAGATCACACCACTTTGGTTATTTTCATAGTTTCATTCAAACATTATCACATGAATTCCAGCTGAATACATTTTCATCCTCAGTGAGTAAGAAAATAATTAACTTTCTGCAGCCACGTTCAAAGTGTGAGGCTTTTGGTGTCTGTATTTCATATCAAATGAGTATATCTCATTTTTATTGTTGCACTATCGATGGACAGTGTCATGTTTTTATGAAGTGCTGCCCTCTGCTGGTATTACAGCACATTTAAGGATAAACTTTTCTATTTTTACCTCACATACCTCTACAGGAGTTCATGAATGTTCAGCTGATAACGTTGGACGCTGAGAGGAGCTGTTTGTCCTGCGAAAACCTGAAGGGAAAATAATAATGATGAGATACTAAACTTCACTATTGTCATTCGCACAAAAAGCGTTATGAGGCGCGTCAAACTGTCTCGACGCCCCAATTCCGACTTTGCTTCGATTTTGGAGCGTCAAATGCGGACCCAGCGACCAAAGCTGTTTTTCTCTGCAGCCGAAAAAGAGAGAGCTAGTGCAAGATACGAGAGAGAGAGAGAAGGAGGGCGCTCTCCCGGTGGTCGTGCCGGGAGAGCGAGCGGGAGTGACATCAAAGTTTCACTTTCATTTCCCTCCTCTGCACATTCATTCATCACATCCAACTAAAATGCAGCGGTTGATTCAATTCAAAGAACAAAAGGACAAACCCGTGTTGCTTCTGTGGTGTTGGCATTTCAAATCTGATGCGTTCATTGCGCGATAGGAACATCAATTGGCGCCTCATTTAATTATACACTGTGGTATTGTTTTAAATAGCCCCAGTTGTGTGGTAATATTAACAGTAGCAGTAAGAATAATACTGGCAGTAATAGCAACAGTTGCAGTGACACTAGTAACACTAACAGCGATATAATAGTAACAGTAATACTAACAGCACAAGTAAACCAGTAATCCTGACTTTGAACTCAGAACACAAGATTCAAGACAAACAAGTCTGTGTCACAGTGTCACACCCAGTAGTGAGAGAACAGGAAGTTCTCTTTGGCTTTAAACAGCTTTTAAACTCTGCCATCTTGACTCAAACATGAAGCACAAAATAGATTTTTTTTAAATTTTGTATTAATTCATGAGTCAAAAGAAAGTTTTACATTCTCTCAACAGCGTGGCAAATGTTGAAAATGTTCTTTGAATCAAACACAAAAATGTCTCCAACAGACGTCTTCTCTCTACAGTCCTCAGGGAGACACTGACTCAGACACTTTGAATATTAATAGTAATGTAGTATTAACACTCACCCTGTCATATATGTCCTGTTTTCCTCCTTTTGCTCTGTTGGCTGTTAAATGAAGTCTGAACTGAATGATTGCATACTTTCACTTCCAGTGTTTCCTCCCTTCAGAGCTGCTCCTCCCTCTACATCTCCTGTACTACAGTACTGTGGATCTGCAGCATCTATGTCATAAAAACAAATGAGACCTTTCTCATAATTGACAAAAACTCCCACCCTCTGAGGGTATTTCTTCAGAGAGAGACTGACTGAAGGCTCATCATTAGCACGTACTCATCTCCATTCCTCAACCATAAAGTCCAGTAGCCATCGTCAGGGTTCAGTGTGATTTGTCCCTTCCAGTCGATTGACTCTTTGGCCACTCCTAAAGTCCAGGCAGTCTTCCCTTTGACCTGAACCTCAAAGTAAAATTTTCCTGAGGAAAAACTCTGCTTCCCTAAGACATTAACACAACTGTTAAATCTCTCACGGTTGTTTGGTAAGTTCTTCCTCACATCTCCATGATGTACTTGTTTCCCATCGTCAGACAGGATGAGATTGGGATGTGCTGTATCAGGATCCAGAGTCACCTCCACTGCAAACTGCTGGACGCTCTTCAGATCGGCCTTCTTTCTTTCATATTCTTAGTGAAACTTAGTGACTAAGTTTACTCTATTCGGTCTACATGTGAATTTAAGAGACCCAGAATATTGCCAGCAAAAAGCAAAGACATAAATAAAACCCCATAAGTTTTCAATAATAATAATTACTAAAACCTCACACAGTCAACAGCTCATAAAATAATAGCTGAAACTACAGTCATTTAATGGAACTTTGAACCACTGTTCAAAGCGGCAAACTTTCATTACTTAACAGCTCTCTACTAAAACACACTTTGCATGCCACACATTTGACATGTATTTGGTTTTGGAGCAAAGATAACAGCTGGGTGTGGAGGGCCTGAATGTGAATCACATTTGCAGAGGAACAAGATCCCTCATTTCATAGCCAGGTCACTCAGGGATCAATCAGCCACCACAAAGATTGACGGGAACATAATGTACACAGGGGGAAGAAAGTGTGGCAACATGTTCCACTAGTACAAAGCATGAACAGATATCAGTGTGAGGGAGAATAAGCAAGCTATAGGAGTGTTACACACAATAAAAGAGAGAAAGTATTACAAATATATAGACCCATAGATAAAGAACAAAATGCTGTTTATGTCTTTTCATTAATTGTGATTAAAGTTTCTTTTATGTGTACTCTTTCAAACTGGTTAAACTGGGTATAGTGCTAGCTGTGACTTGTGGGCCCATTTTGGCAGTAACATGGTAGAAACTATGGCTTTATCAGTAATGATCTGAAGACAAACCCTGATCTACACCGCAAGAAACCAGCAGCTGATGTGTAAACATTTCTAACGATTCTTCACTTTCATTTTTGTTTTTGTAGCATGACTTATTACTGAGAACTGTTTAAAACTCACACAATATTACAGAGACAACTGAAAAAAGTAATCTTCCCAAAATATAGGAAAAAAACCAACTTCACTGACAGAGATGAGGCAGAGACATGGAGGACTAAGTGTTTACCTTAAAGACCACCAGTTACTAGACATGTAAATAAAAAACAAAAAAAAAAACTCACCCACCTTTTTGTACTATTTTGGGATGTGCTGTATTATTTGTACTATTTTTCTCTTTTCTAGAATTATTTTTAAAAAGGTTTTTGTGTTATTTGCCAAAATTTGGATGCATGTATTGGGACCTGTTTTGGGCTTGTTAGGTTGCAGCTGGTAGTATAGCATTAGCTAGCTAACTTGGAAAACCTACTGTTACGACCCCTCCCTTTCTGCCTGCAGTGGTTCAACTGGCCACTTCCTGCAGGAGCTGGCAGTCAGGGAGGGTCGTTAAGGTAATATGGTGACACCTGGGTAGGCCTCCACCAAGGCTATGGGTACATCCCAAGTTTCTCATTTGATCTTTCCTTGCTCGTTTCTCCTTGCCTGAACCAGAAGCTGTTCTGGTCCATCATTTTGACGGGCATCCCAAGTTTTTCATTTCTGCTCCGAGGATCGAGGAGCGAGGAAACACTAGAGCAGCCTTCACGCTGGCTGACATGCCTCCTTATTGGATATCAGTGATTGATTGGACACTGCAGCTGACCGGACTGATCTAATACATCACAACATCGCTGCAGTTTCATACCAACATGGAGACAGATAACAGATTAAATTTAAGCATATCACTTGCAAGTTTTATAAATTATTTGTTTTCTGATTCATCATCTAGTTAAAAATATGTGTTAATTGTTGGTCTGATCAACAAAAGAACCAGAAACAACTTTCTTCATTTATTTAAAAGATTTTTCCTCTTCATGATCTTGTTATTTCCCCCATGAACTGTAATTATGGATAAAGTTGATATGTCTTTTACAATGTCTAACACTGACTAACAATGACTCCCGATCCTTCCTGGTTTGTAAAATAAAATGGAAAAGCAACACACAAGCAACCATCAAAGCCCTTTAAGTTCCATTAGGTTTAGGGTATGGGAGGCTCCAGGTTATGGAGTTAAGTTCATTAAGTGGAAAAACAGGTAAAGTATGTCCCTCATCTCCTTTGTTGTTGGTAAACATTATTTTTGCCAGTCAGATCATTAGCAGACACTAACATTACTTAAATTCTTAAATTACCGCATAACATTTTTGAGATGATGCATCAAATCTAAACAGTGTAATTGACAGGAGAGATGATCAGAGGGGTGGAGTTTTTACCACCATGATGAACACTGGGACTGAGGAATGGGTAGAGTTTCTCATTGAAGGAACAGTCAGTAAAGCAGTGGATACGTTCTCCGGTGTCTACGTCATAAAAGGAGACTGAACCTTTCTCATAATTCACAAACACGCCAACCTTCTTTGGCTGACATTTTACACTAAGATAGACAGCAGAAGCTTTGTACTTATCTCCATTCCTTAAACATATAGTCCAGTAGCCATGCTCAGGGCTTGCATTGATTGATCCCTTCCTAGCGACTGACGCTTTGACAACACCTAAATCCCAGGCAGTCTTCCCTTTCACCTGAACCTCATAATAAAATCTACCTGAAGAGAAACCCTGCTTTCCCAAGACATTGGTAGCAGGATTAAATCTTTCTGGCTTGTCTGGTGTCTTTCGATTTACTACATTATTACCACAGTATACTTGTTTCCCATCATCAGACAAGATGAGGTAGGGATTTGCTGTATCAGGATCTAGAGTCACATCCACTGCAAACTGCTGGACCCTGATTAGCTCAGATTTAGCAAGGAACTTCTTTGTCTCTTTGCTGAATTTTTCCTGCAGCTGATCCACAGCTGTCCTAACATTTCCCTTATATGATGGAGGAGGGATGCTGACTTTTGTCCAGCTCTTTGTTGGTGGGATAGCATTCAGTGACGAGAAGTTTTGGAGGAAGTCAAGGTGGTCTTTGACGCGTGAGAGCCGCTCCATCTCAGTGCTTCTCTTGGTTAGGTCAGAGATTTCCTGCTCCAGCCCTTGGATGAATCCTTCGGCCTGTTTCTCTGTCTTCTTCTGCTTTTCTTCAATAATATCGATGAGATTGGCCAGACTACTCTCTACAGACTGCTGCAAAATAGTAAAGACCCGCACACTATCTGCGATCTGTTTGTGTGCAGATTTCTTGCTGAGCTCTGCTGAGTGTTTGACCTCCAAGATCTTCATCTGTCTCTCCTGGATCATCAGCTTAATTTCAGCCTCTGTCTCCACCAGCACGGCCTTCTCGCTTTCATATTGATTTTTGAGAAGAACAGAGTCAGTGGTCTTTAGGCCTGAAACAAAGCACAACAGGAATTTATTAGATGAAACATCTTTGCTGTTCAGATACTCCTGATTTTACCTTCCCTCAGCTTACCATTCATTCTTGTGTTGGCGCTTGACAAATGTTGCACCAGATCATTCCTGCTGATCTTCTCTAAAATCCTTATGGTAATCTCCAGGGCTCCAGGGCAGCTGTATTTTTGTACCATCAGATCCACTGTATCCTGCCTGTCTGCCCTCTCCAGCTGGGCCACTGGGATGGCTAAGAAGCCTTTGGGGATGTCATTCTCCTTTAGGCACCACTTGAACTGCTTGAATTGCTCATCTGTCAAATCCTCCAGAGTTTTCCAAAGGTCTTCTTTAAGTGTTGTCATCTTGGTTCCCTGGTTAAATTACGGAATACTGATATATTCAGTTTGTTCAGTTGGAGATTTACATTGCATATCAATATCATCAGTGCGGTGATGTTTACATGTACGGACTGGAAACAAATTAAAGGAAAAACCAACCAGACTGAGTTTGTCTTTGCATTTGTAAAGCAAAATGAGTTATGAAGTCATTACAGAAGGCATTCTGTAATACAGTATTTTAAACCAGTAAAGAACAGCCAACAAGTTATGTTACCATATCGATCGTAAATATGGTGGAAACGTATATTAAATATGCTTGTAAACATAAAAAATTTCAGTAAAGTAATTCCAAATTATCCATAAACATTGAAATAAAAAATCCAATGAAAAATATTTATAAAGATTTAATTAAGCTTGCCAACTAAACATAAAGTAACCCTGATGAGGTGTCTTGAGAAAACTTTCAGTTGTGTAAAAAACAGGTTAAGACATGTGATTGAATGACGTTTACAGAACTCACTTTTATTTAATTATCACAAAATGAGTCATTAGTTCTGACATTAGTCTGACAAATGAAAAGATGTACTATACAACAGCAGCCTCATGTCTGACATCTATTAATCCAGTAAGTGACCAAATACATTTGGAAGTGGTTATAAATCAAAGGTCTATGTAATGTTTTGTATGCAGACTGAGCAAAAAGTTGAAAACTGGACCAACTTTAGTCAAAAGAAACGAAAAAATCTCCGCTTTAAAAGGATTCTGAGACCAGTTCTGACATGCCAGATCCCACCCAAGAAAATAGTTGTGGTGAGATCAGAATGAAAAAATCTAATACACAAACCTTTAAGATCAGCTCTGTTTTTGCTCACACACTATAGCACAATTAACTTAATAATTAATAAACATTTGAAATTCATCAGTGTTCATATAGGAGAATGTTTTATACTCAGAATGAATTATGACATTTCTTCAACAGTGTCTAGTTTCCTTGAGGTAATCTTACTTGTTAAACTCGTCCAGATGAGGTCACAGCAACTTTCTTCCTTCTTCCGACAGACGTTGCGGCTTCTCAGGCGTTAGGTGTCCTACTGCAGTTGAGTCCTCAAACCTTCACAACCTAAAACGTCAGTATGACATCAGACCAGACTGACCTATGAGCTGTGCTTCCATAATAATAGCATGGAAATTAAATTACAAAAGAGTGATGATAAAGCATGGATGGAGCTGTGTGGAGCAGACAGCCAGTTGGGTTTGAAGTTTTGAGGCTGATAGTAATTTTGATAGAGTCAATATTTAAACTAAATAATTTGATAATGAAAAACTGGGTCCACCTTAAAATGTCAGTGTTCAGGTACAAAAGACAATATAGCTGCAACAATTATTTTCATAATCGATTAATCCCTTAGATTATTTTCTCAATGAATCTTTTAGTCTATTAAACATCAGAAAACAGTGGAAAACTTCTATCAGGATGTCCACAAAGTGACGTCTTCAACACACAGCCCCAAAACCCAAAAATATTCAATTAACTATCATGTAGTAAAAGTAATACATTCTCAGTGTTCTAACAACCTGGAACTATCAAATCTGTGGCATTATTGATTTAAAGATGACTTGTTGATGACTTACCATTATTCATTTTTCAAAATAGTTGCAGATTAATTTTCTTTAGTTTGACTAATTGTCTAATCATTGCAACTTTAAATAGCAACAGGGTAGTGGACCCACAAAACAAATGTAGGCCAAGCAGGTTGAATTAAAAGGACTTTACTGGAAACTATGATCAAAAACGGCTTACAGTTCAGCAACTATTCAAAGGCAGGTAGCAGGAAGCAGGTCACAGGCTGACAGGATACAACAGAATATTGACAGACATGAATGGCTGAACACAGTGGCATCGAGGATTAAAGGAAGTAGAGTCTTAGAGTCAAATGCCTATATGAACACTGACACATTTTTCTTGCTGTAATCATTCCTCCTGTTCATACTGACCATTAGAAGATCCCTTCATGATGGACTTTCAATATAAGTGGAGGGGGACAAAATCCACAGTCCTCCTTCTGTGCAAAAATGTATTTAAAAGTTTATCTGAAGCTAATATGAAGCTTCAGCATCCAAATGAGTCAAATCAAGTAGATATATTTCAATGTTACAGTCTTTTTAGTACCAAAGTTCCTCTTTTTGTTACTATACTTCCACCACAGCTCAACCGGGAAACACTGTCCAAGGACACACAAAGAGGGAATTTGATGCTAAAAAGACTGTAAATGTGTCAGATATCCACTTGATATGACTAACTCAGACTGCTGAAGCCTCATATAAGCTTCACATCAACTTTTAAATGACTATGTGGACACACTGGACACACTGGACACACTGGATTTTGGCCTCCATCACTTTTAATCTTTTAATATCCAGTATGAACAGGAGGAATGATCACAGCGAGGAAAACCTCTTTCACTGTTCATATGGACACCTGACTGTTGATTTAAGACAGACTTGAAAAATTGAGAAGAGCCGAGATGCATCAGCAGGTGACGATAATTAACCAATCTAGGGCTGCAACTAATGTTTATTTTCATCATCAATTAATCTAGCAATTATCCTATCCTACTAATATCAGAATATTGTTGAAAATATTGATCACTGTTTCTCGAAGCCCAAGGTGCAACATAAAATGTCTTGTTTTGTCCCGACCAACAGTCCACAACCCAGAGATATTCAGTTCACTGTCATAGACGACTAAAGAAACCAGAAAATATTCACATTTAAGACGCTGGAATCAGAGAATTTTAGGTTTTTTTGTCAAAGAATCATGTAAAAATAGTTTGTGATTAATTGTCTGTCAATCAACTAATCATTGAAGCTCTAGATCGATCTCAGCACATGTTTGCTTTGTGGTCATTAATCAGAGCAACCATCCCTCACCTATTTATACTTTATTAACACTATATAATCAATTAATAATTGTTTTTTTAACACACTATAACACATTATAGTGTAGTTGTAAACAGATATAAGGACGTTTTTAAGTGTTAATGTCTTTGTTAACAATTATAACTCCTCCTATGAAGCATTGATAACTGGTGTATAAACAGTTAATGAATTCATGTTAGCATAGTAAAACAGTTGTAATTATATATCTTTAGTTATAAAATGCATGACAAGGTTCTTTTATGTCTGTTTTGAACTCTTTCTACAGTCAAAGTGTGCTTGTCATTTCTATACTGCAGGTATAATGTTATAGTGACACAACAACTGTTTAAGTTTGGAAAGATGTTAAAACTTAAAAAGCTGCTTTGCGTAATTTTGCTATGCTCGACAACGTGTGACTTAAAACTCACAAGCAAATGGAGAACAAACAGTAAAGCTGTTCAAACAATTGGCTCAAGTTAGTTTCATAATCACTGGCTGGACAAACAGTGTAAAAATAAGACCTGCCACAAATAATGTTTTAACAAGCTGGGTTTTAATGTCAGTAAGTCACCGCTGATTGCTTCAGTGACTGTGATAAGAGATGTGGAGACTTACCTGTGTTGAATAAGATGTCAGGTAGAAACATATGCTCAGCTGGTTTTCTCTGTTAACAGCTAACAGGTGGTAAGATGGAAACTTTGCATGTCAGACCATAAAGCAATAAAAAATAAGGAAGGGACTGTAAAGGGGAGGAGATGTTTGCTGATTGTCTTGTAGTTTCATACAAGTGTCACTAGATGGTGACAGAGAGTCATATTTCACAGATTGTAATGTTACATGGCATTGTGTTGATGCTGTTGTTTTTACCAGTTGATCTTTCATACATGTTTACATAATGTGCTCATATTCTGTGACAAGTTGAAAAGACAGTAAATGTATAGTCTGATGATCATAGTGTCATGGTGCTTCATGGGGCTGCTTGTCTATAAATCACATAGTCGGTGATTCGATCCCCATTTCCTCCTGTCCACATGGTGAAGTGCCCTGCATGGTAAATTGTAAAACACTTTGGATAAAAGAGGGGGTGTCATGCATTCAATTGAGGGGAATAATGCTGCTCATGTTCACACCAAACCAAGATGTCAGCAGTAGGGGAGAACGGGGTGAGTCGAGCCAGTTGGTAAAATGAGCCACCCCCTGTATCTAGGTAACCATAAACAAAAGTAATCATGTGACCACAAATTAAGGAAGTGTAGTTCACATTGCTCAGTACATCTTGGACTCAAGCACATGGAGAGAGTGAGAGAGTTACGAAAGTTCTCAGTCTTGTATCTTAATTAAAACAGATACATTTTGGACATTATTACACGTTAATTTAAGGCAATGTAAGCTACAAAACAAGGTCATGAACTAAGCATAATTGTGGATCTGAGCTCCCAGTTTTGTCAAAATGGAGGTTGTGGGGTAAAACATGCCTGTAATGTTGGGGCAAGTTGAGTCGATGGTTCAATTTACCGCTAAAAGTTTAAAATGGCTACATATGAACAGAGTAACCTGTGTGTTTAAGTATTATTTTCTGACATTCTAGAGACTCTGTTCATGTTAATGTTTGATCACTGTTACAAATGTTAGAATGTTGATGAATAAATACCTAATTGTTGACTAATGTTAAGTTTAAGCCAAACACAAACATGCTGTACATACAGATGATTGACTGTAGGGGTGAAACATTCAGACCTGGAGCAGTTTTTCCTTTAATTTGTCACCTGTCTGTTTACACAAAAGCACATTTACACACATAATTTCTGTAGCGCACACACAGTTTAATCTTTACTGAAAATGTTTAGGTAGGATTTTACTTAAAAGTCTGAGTGTTTGCCTTTGTTAAATTGATGGTATTAATAAAGTTCAAAATTATCTCAAAATTGTTTGATTTTGTGTAATTTTTATATCAGTATTTAACGGTGGCACAATTTACACCTAGAGCGCTCAATTTATTTATTTTTCATTTTACACTTTTTTTGAGGGGTCATTGTTCTAAAACCATAATAATTAGATAACTTGTTTTAATTTCCATGGACACACAACAACCTGAGGCATTTATAGTAACTATTATTTGAAACAAATACACTTTTATTTTGTGGTGAAATCATCAAATGTAAAAAGTGACTCATGTTACCCCATTCTCCCCTAATTATATGGGGCCAAATTTGTATCACAATAATTGAACAAAATCTCCCAAGAATCAAACAAAAGTTTGGTTATGTTGCTGTTCTTTTCAGGGTTTAATACTTCATCTTTCAGTTTAAAATGTTATCTTTTTGTTTAACATTTTGTCTTTCAAATTGACAAAACATTTGGCTTCATACTTGTAACTGTTAAAACTACTGATGCGAAAATTCTGAAGCTCTGAGTCATTTACAAATTAATTGCAATAAAGTCAAACTATTTGGCGTGAGCTTGGATAAATTATTCATACCTCAAACTGTGGTTGACACGACTGCACTTTTCAATGTTTTGACACTGTTATCACTACAGCTGAGTGGCACTTCTTCTTCTTCTTGAGGTTTATTGTCACGAAACGCTCAAATGATAACTTGCCTCCTTCGCATGTAGGCAGTAGTAGCATTATAAAATGCAGAATTTAACTGCACAGACAGCTGCTAGCATAGAAAACAAGGTCAGCGACGCCTGTAATTCGTTATGCATGTTGAATTAATCACTGGTTGTAAGGCTGATGTTGTTTGTTTTCTTCCAGAGATGGGTCACGTGATAAGGGTGTGACAAATCATCATGACTGACAAGACCCAATCACGAAGAATGTGGGGTGTCTGCATGGTTTTCAAAAGTCTTAGTTTCCGCCTGTCCAGACCAAAATTTCAACCTAAAATGAGTCAGCAGTGTTTTCAAACGTCTCCATTTTAGGGATTTGAACATGCCGAAGTAGTATGGGCGCTAGATGTAAACGTAGCAAAAGTTATGTGTTTTAAAAGCCTATGTAGCCTATGTTTGTGACCACAAAAATAGTAAAACCTCGCAAATGTGAGAACAGGTGACATTTATGAGGCTGAAACCAGAGATTTACAATAAGTTTGTGCAGTTAAGAGTTAAATTGCTTAATCTGAACTCTAAGGAACAAACCTCACAGAAAGCAAGAGAGGTTAAGGATAAAAATACAACATGTAAATGCAACAAGTGATCACCCATTTGGACAGTTAAATATCAAATATGAAGTGTCATACAATTAAAACAAGAGACTCTAGAGATAAAATGTAGGTAAGAAAAGGAAGAAATAAAAAGGGAAAAGAGGAAGGAGGGGTAGGAAAATTTAGTGACAGGGAAACAGAAAGTAGAGAAGAAAAAGGAGGGTGTGTCCTACACCCTCCATGAATGGAAACAGGAGGAGCAGGCTGGTCTGTTCACTAGCCTGAGGCAGCTGGTTTCTGTCTGCCTTCATTCTGCAGGAGGCCTCCATCAGCAGAGGACAGCGAGGCGAGTGCTAGAAGCTGCTGAGCAGGAGCGAATAAAGGAAAAAGAAAACCATGGCTGTTAATAAGTGCATCAAATACCTTCTCTTCTTCTTCAATTTCCTTTTCTGGGTGAGTCTGAAAAAAAAAACAAAAACACATCACTATAACAATGTATTTCTATTACTTAACACAAGTATTAAAGTCACACAGAAATGTCTAATAGTGTCATTATTAGGAATGTTTCTGACTGTGAGGTTATGTTTGAGTCTGAATCTGTTTATTTTCTCACTTAAATTGTTTTAATTTTGCCACAGTTTGATGCAGAGTTCATTTATTTCACTCTTGTTCAGTGTTTTATCCTTGCATTTGAATAATTTTGTACATTTGAGAGGTGTCTCTACCTTTCCTTAGCCTGAAACTTTTCCTAAAGTGACCCAGAATATAGAAAAAATGAAATATGTAAGCTTTTTTAGTCTGGGTTAAATTTGACCCTTATATATATATTCAAACATTATAAAATCACTGTTGTTGCATCCTTCATATTTAGTAAAATTCATTTAAATCATCATGGCTGTTATGTTCGCCTGTTTTAGGTAACAAAGAACCATAATATAGTTTGATTGTGAATATTTCACTCCATAAACAAATTGTGTAAACCCTAAAGAATACTCTCTCTGCTCTCTTAAAGTTTCATTATGGATTAATCACCCATTTAGTAAATGAAAAGTAGATTTTAGGCTAATTATGAGGGTTAATTGCAGAAGTGACATATTAGTGTCATTGGTAATTCTATTTTTAATTCTTTTTTGTTATTTTCTACCTTTTTGTCTGTTTTTGTGCCACATGTTTTTGATTCAGTTTTTTTTTTACATTTGACATCTTTTTTTCTCTTTTATGCATTTTTCTATCTGTCTGTCTATGGTAAACAGGTGTTTCTGTATTTTATCTTTTTTAATATGTGTGTTTAGTTATTTAAACTACTTTAATTGTATTTAATTTAGTTGTTTCTGTGAGCAGCTGCTCTGGTATGACCACCATCTGTCTCCCTCCTGCACTTTTTTTTGTTTCTGTAATCCTGTCAGAAGTGTAGAACAGGTTGTGTCGGCTTCTTATTCTCTTCTCTGCCTCTCCCTCCACAAACAAACACTCAGGTCTCAGTTTCAGGGCGTGGTCGACCACTCGGCCTCGTCCTACGCATCATATCACTCATAGCACTCCTCCACCTGTGTTTAGAGTTCAGGTTGCAGTAAACGTCATTGTTGGACAAAATCAACAAACATTTTGTTTGGAGTATTTCCTAATGTAGTCAGTATTTGCATTAGTTTGAGTTGGCTTCATGTTGGGAGGTTCCCCATTAACCAAATGTTCCAGGTCGGTCAATCAGTAGCTCTGCTTGGTCATTTTGGATTCAGCTTTTGCTCAACACAAACCTCATGGTGCTTCTTCTTGAGGGAGGGCAGAACAGTTGAATAGAAATGCACATATCGTTGTTGTTATAATAAAAGGTGGAGGTGCTGCAGGGAGTTTACCAAATGAAACATGGTGGTTTTATTTGTTTCATGGAGTATTTGTTCCCCAATAACCGCTTAAGAGATCCTCAATTACACAACTGTTGAGTTGCAGGAAGGTGCCTTGTACTGTCTTGACCCTGAATACTAATAATAATAATAATAACTTTATTTGTATAGCACATATCAAACTAAGAACATTTACTTAAGTACTTAAGTACAATTTTGATGTACTTGTACTTGAGTATTTCCATGTGATGCTACTTTATACTTCCACTCCACTACATTTCAGAGAGAAATATTGTACTTTCTACTCCACTACATTTATTTAACAGCTTTAGTTTTCAGATGAAGATTTGACACAATGGATAATATAACAAGCTTTTAAAATACAACACATTGTTAAAGATGAAACCAGTGGTTTGCAACCTTTTTGGCTTTTGACGTCTTACAAAAAGCAGTGTGTAGTCGGGGTCACATTTCACAAGTCTATGAGTTGTTAACAGCTCCACCAAATAGTGATTTTTCCCTCTAAACTTCTCACATGCTTTCATTTCAATAAATGTTCAAATGATCCAATATTTCAGCAAAAATCAAAGATTAGAGAAAAAGTCCAAAAACTGAAAACAGATTTGTGTATCAGAACTTTGTTTTTTCTTCTTTCCTCTCCCATTAATCATCTCACGACCCCTCAGATTTATCTGCTGACCCTTTGGAGGGGCCCGACCCCTAGGTTGATAACCACTGGACTAAACTAGCTAACTGTATATAAAGTAGTGTAAACTAGCTCCACCTCCAGCAGCTACAACAGTAACATGCTGCTCTAACACTGATGCTTCACTATTAATAATCTAATGATGTCATATATAATAATATATCAGTCAGAGGGACCAAACCACTACTTTTACTGCAATACTTTAACTACATCAAGCTCATAATACTTATGTACTTTTACTGCAATACTTTAACTACATCAAGCTCATAATACTTATGTACTTTTACTGCAATACTTTAACTACATCAAGCTCATAATACTTATGTACTTTTACTGTAGTAAGATTTTTCATGCAGGACTTGTAATGGAGTGTTTTTACTGACTCACATTGTACGAGACAACAAAGACAGAGTTGTTGGTGAGATCAGGGAAGCAGTTGTGATGCAGCCTGGTTTCACTCTGCTGAATCTGATATTGAACTTTCAGAACAGGATGACTTCACTTTGGCCTTTAGATGTGGCCGTGCTGCCTAGTTTCTGTTGAAACACTTCCTGGATGACCTCCTTCTATACGGAACATACTGAGATGAACTCGATATCTGTCATCTCATCTTGATGCATCTGAGTGTAAAAGTGTAAAATTTGCGTATTGATGATAGTATTGAAATAGCATATTCTTTCCCTTACTGATAAAAATGAATTAATAAAAAAAAACCCAGAGATAATAGTGACTAATAGCAAACGTTACCCATATTTGGCTACATATTGCTGAGTAAGTGACATTACTGAGGCAGCTGACTAGTATTACACAATGTTTGAGCATCAAACATGCACATACCAGTGGTTTTATTACTGGAGTAAAAGAGGAACTAAATACCGTAGCTCACCACAGGAGATGTTGTCGTTTCCTGCTTTTGGTCTTGTTTGGCTCGCTCTTAGTCAAATAATGCACCTGATGATGACATCATTAAAGCAACTGAACTGAGAGCATCCTGGGAAATGTAGGAACATTCAGTGAGTGTGTCTTAGAGTTCTGCACAGGCCTAAAACTGGGACCCGAACCCGGCGTGAAGTTATATATTGTTGTTCATATTATTTCTCCTTCAAAGACAAAATAGCGTTATTTTAAACCACTGGTTCCCAACCTGGGGGTCCTGACCGCTAATGCTTCACGGGAGGCATTCTTGATGTTAAGGGGTTTTAAATATGTAATTGTTACTTTTAAAGTTTATATTGTTATTTAAGATATAAACTTTAAAAGCTCCCACAAGGTTCAGGGCGTGGTGTAGACAGGCAGCGTATTCACAGAGCCTCCACTCTCTGCTAAATAGCCTCGTCTTACATCAGAAAAGGTACGCAGTTAAAACACCCAAAAGCTAATAGATCAATGGCCAAGCATCAGGGGGAAGAGAACAGCAAATGTGTCCGAAAGAAGCCTATTAATTATGTATGTTAGTTAAAAATAAAATAAATAAATAATACAGACAGAGAATTGTATAGAAAGTTGCTAAAATATAAGGAAAATTCATCCGTGATGCGCTGCAACATTCACAGGAAATAATCTTCTCAAAATTCATCTAAATTACTAGTTTTACACAAACTTCCTGCAGTTATTAAGTTCACTATTTGGGTTAATTTTACAGTTTTTCTGTACAGTTGTTGTTATGCATTGAACATAATATTAAAACATTCAAAAAATATGTTAGTTTGTCAGGGATCATCAGTTTACTCAATGGTAAAATAGGGGTCCCTTAAGGAAAAAGATTGGAAACCACTTTCAGCAGATGGATGTGTAAACAGCCTTCTAGTGTCTCTGTACAATCATCATTCTCCTCCATTTCTGAATGGATGGAGGAGGACTTTTCATCACAGATACATGTCTTTGTTCAGCAGTTATGGGTGCTGAAATTTGTTGGGTGTGGTTCAGACTTGTGATTTCAAGACTCTACACCAGCATTTACATGTACTGCAAAATCTGGACCACAACACACCAGAGACAAATTCCACTGATTACAAGGTTCATTCATAAATTACATTAATTTAAAATTAGGTTTTCATACTCCTGGAACAAAACCTGGAAAGTCCTGGTTCATGTTAGCTCTCTAATTGGGGTTCTGCTGATCTTCTCATCTCACCTCCCTGACCACCCAAAATTAAAATTTGTAACTGACAGAGATGGAGGTGAGGCTGTAAAACCCAAACTCTAGCCTTCAAAACATTCTCCAAAATACCAAATGACATCCTTCCTGTTTTTCTGTCAGGAGGGAGTGTGCCAGAAATAATTCAAACAAATCAAAAGTCCAGCTTTAGCTCTGTCTTCTGTTTAAAATAAAGTCAGCCCTCCTGCCTGCTGAGATCATCTCAGTCCGTCTCATGTTCCCAAAAGTGCTGTTAGATCAATGTTAACTTGATTCTAACCACTCAGTGGACATGGTGGACATGATGCATTTACCTAATGATGATGATGATGATAGTGAGGGTGGAGTAGGGTTGTTGTTTACTATAAAGCCTGTTTACCATAGTTTTTAACTTGTGACTCTACAGTAGCTTTTAGTTGCTAAGTGATGCTTCCCATCTGCTGAAATACATGGTCATGAACCTAAAAGATGAACAGGAATCAAATGCGAATGCTGTGAAGAAGATCATGTGAATTTGGTGGATTTTTGAATTAAAAACAGCAGAAAAATGACTGTTTATGCTTAAAATCTATTTTCCTTTGTTAACTGTATGCTTAAATGTGCAATCACAGATTTTTTGGCCACTTGGGCACAGCAGAAACAAGATGCAACACTGACATATCATCAGCTTTTAAGCTGATATGTTGAACTTGTTAGCAAACAGTTGCTTATTTCCACATCCAGCAGTTACGGAGCAACATTATCATTCATTTGGAGTCGTGTTTCTGTCCACCTGGTGAATGTAAGTCCAATATTCACTCTCTTTTAGCTCTGTTTTTACTCTCTACCAACTCCTGAGGGAAATATCTAGCTCTTTAGCAGCTAAATGCTCCACTATGTTCACCAGCTAATCTACAGCTAACTGTGTGTGTTTGCCGTTTGGTGCTGAGCAGGTAGTGTACAGTGGCTTTTTAGAGCTGAAAATGACGCTATGAGAGCATTGAGAGTGAACCAGAACAGTAAAGTTGCAGCTGGACAGCTAAACAATTAGCTGAAACTCGATATAAAGCTCCATCCTTGGCATCTTTATGGCCTCACCATCAGTGGTCTCTGTGGCACTATACAGACAAACAAACAGTGTTGATTTACATCCTGCGAGAGAAGAGAGATAACCAATTATCTGCAGCTCTTCCTCTGTACATTAACGCCTGTTAGAGTGCAGAGTGCTCATATCCTCCATGAATAATAGATGCTGTGTTCAGGGACCATCCCAGCAGAGGAAAGAGATGATACAAACAGAAAGAAAGCATGTTTTAGCTCTGCAGCAAACCACAGTGGACAGTAACTAAATACATTTACTATAGTTGAAGTAGCAGTACAGGACTGACGTGGTCCATGTATGTTGTGGTTGTTCCTGTCAGAAACCAATTTTGATGAAAATACTTAAACATATCAAAAGATTAGCAGACTTCAAAAACTTGTTTTTTGGCGCCTTATCAGTAAATTGGTTTTGACTTTTTGACGTTCTGGTTGGTTTTCATCCTCTGTATGATTCATTTGGGTAGATCTGAACAGAACAATTATACTCAGACCAAAACAACTGCACAGAGACCCTTTAGAGGTCCAGTCACAAATGAGCCCTGGAGAGGTTTGTTTGTGGTGGGAACATGATTTGACCTCCATCTGACCGACTACAAGACTGCAAGTTTGAGCTAAAAGGCTCCCATAGCCAGAAGCTGTGTGAAAATGAACCAAACCAACAAGTTTACCAAGAGCAACTGAACTATAAGTTTGAAAACACCCTATAACATAACTCCTTCTACGGATTCAGCACAGAAACAAACCAGATAGAGAACCTTTCCGTGATTATGTAACTTGCTGCATCTTCAAACTGTTGAACCTCGTCGGAAACTATTTATGTGAGATGGTTTAGATGTAAAATGAAGCCTGACTCATCAGCTGCATGGCCTGTATCACCTTAGATTGATTCATAAACTGATTTTGGTGGATAGTTTAAGAGAAAGACAACATTTCCAGAATATTAGGTGGCAATCTGGATCTATTTTGGATACAAAAATTAAACACACTATTGCCACATGGACTGAATGAAGAGCAAGACTTGAGGTGTTTCCTTTCAAGCTGAGTTTAACTGTTATTATTTAGTTTTGATACAGTTTGTTGGAAATTATATTGGAATTTGATTTTTGGTTTGTTCTTTCTTGCTGGATTGGTGTAAAGCAAACACAGGTGGCAAAGCAGGTTACACAGATGATGGCTTGATTATCCAACAGGATGCTTTGTGACATTTGGAAATGTATAAAATGTGGTTTTCAACCCTGTTTAGCCTCTGATGAAGGCGTAAGTCGAAACGTTGAGCTTTGATGCAACAGGGTGCTGATTAAATAAAGAAGTCCTGCTCCGTTCTTCCAGTTTGAACATTAGAGCCCAGCTAGTGTGTGTCAGGTGAAGGAAAAGTGCATATTTGTGTAGGTTGTACAACCTACTGAATGATGTTAATACCTGATGAGTCAACCAGACTTCAACAAGGGCACAAACACTGTGGGATGACTTTGTAAGGTTTGGTGGGTTTGTGACTGTACACACCTAACTGGTTATTACCTGCGTCTCTGCTGTAATTGTGTGTGTGTGTGTGTGTGTGTGTGTGTGTGTGTGTGTGTGTGTGTGTGTGTGTGTGTGTGTGTGTGTGTGTGTGTGGGGGGGGGGGGTGATTGTGTAATGACACCATCTCGTCAGCTCGCTTGCTTGGTGGATTTCAAGTTAATCCAGTAGATCAGTTTGTATCTCAGTTACAACTGACTGCCTGTGAGTCACTGCTGAGGAACGAACTGCCCAGAACCGGTTTGATCTGATCTGATTGACTTTTGTGATCATTATTGTTACTATGGTATTTATAAATTGTTTCCCAATTTCCCATATATTGAAACACTATAAACATTTTTTATCAGCTGTAATTCTAATTAGATGTGATCTTGATTTAATGTATTGTTATTCTTATCAACTGGAATCCAGATTTACATAATCTTGATGAATTGTTATTGTAATTAGCCGTAATCCTGATCAGAAATTATTAATTGCAACCAGATCCTGATCAGGTGTAATCCTGATTAACTGTAATACTAATCAGACTTAATCCTGATTAACTGTAATACTGTTCAGAAGTAATCCTGATCTGTCAACTGTAATCTTGATAAATTATAATACTGAACATTAGTTTTAATTCTGATCACTTGGAATCTTGAGCTTTGATCCTGATTAACTTTGATTAGATGTAATCCTGATCAAACATAATCTTGATTAAATGCAACCTAATCCTGATCAATTTGTGATTCTGTTCAGAAGTAATCCCACTAAACTATAATTCTTTTCCACTGTAATCCTGATCGATTGTAATATTGACGAGTTTTAATCCTGATAATATGGAATCTTGATAAACTGCGATGCTTTTTAACTGTAATCCTGATCAGATGTAATCCTTATCAATTGTAACAGTATTTAGAGGTAATCCTGATTAACTGTGATGTTTTTCAGATGTAATCCTGATTAGGTAAAATCTTGATTGGCTGTGATCCTGATTAACTTTAATCTTGATCAGACGTAATCCTGATTAACTGCAACCTAATCCTAATCAATTTGTGATGTTGCTCAAAAGTGCTCCTGATCAATTGTAAATATAATCCTGACCAACTGTAATTATAATCCTGATCAACTGTAATTATAATCCTGACCAGGTGTAATCTTGAACAACTGTAGTCATTATCAAGTGTAATCCTGACTAGTTTTAATCCCGATCACGTGTAATCTTGATTAACTGTGATCATGTGTAATCTCGATACCTGTGATCCTGATGAACTATAATCCTGAGTAATTAAAATTCTGATTATATATAACCTCGATTTACCATGATTCAAATTAACTTTAATTCCCATGAACTGTGAATCTGATTAATCCTCATCTGCTGTTATCATGATCAACTGTAAGAATGATAAACTGTAAATCTGATTATAAACTAGAAACCGAATCCTAATTAACTGTAATCCTGATTCACTGTAGTCCTAAACAACTGTAATCCCAAATAAATGTATTGCTGATCAGTTGTAATATTGACTAGTTTTAATCCTGATCACATGAAATCTTGATTAACCGTAATCTCGGTTAATTTAACTTCTGATCAGAAGTAATCCTGGCTAACTAGATCAGCTGTTATTGTCATTAACAGAAATCCAGATTTACTGTAGTCCCAAATAACTCTAATCCTGATTATTTGTAATCTTAAATAATCCTGATCAGATATAATCCTGCTTTCTAATAATTTGCTCTGATTCAGTCTATAAAACTGCTGTGAGTGCAAAAGGGTGTGTTTGTTTTTCACACCCGTTGACCTCTGATTGCTATGTAGCTCTGCAGGTTTGGCTCTGTGTGTGTTTGTGTTTCTGAGCCATACAGTGATGCAGGTTTTAATCTCTCAGTTTAAACCTGCCAGATGTTTGGGTGATAACAAAGGTCCACAACTCCGTACTGAACTCTGAATGTTTGCGTTGCTCTTTTTCGCTCTGGCGTGACCCGCCTGTAACCGCTGGCAACCACTCTGAATGAGAAAGAAAAACGTTTTGCGTGGGTGTGTTTTTTTTATTTCCACTGATAAAGATTCAGAAACAGGTTTATTGCCATTTAGGTTTGCACATAAAAGGAATTTATCTTGTTGTTGTGGTGCATTACAATCAAAAAATGGAAGGTAAAAAAACACAAAAAACAAGTGATCATAAATATATAAATAAAACTGGAAAAAAACACATTTTAAGTGATGAAAAGAGCTGTTAGAGTTTAAAAATATAGTACAACATATTAGCAGGTAATAGCAGCAAAGCAGGAAATCACTCCTCCCACGTCCAGTAATAGACTGTTTCCTGTTTCCAGTCAAAGACAGGACACTCATTTTCATTTACCTGTTTTTTTTAATATATTTAATATCTTTACAATTCGCCATGTGTTAACAGATGACTGACAGAAAAAGAAAGAAGCTGTGTTTACTTTGTCGTGAAACAGGTTTGATCCTGCAGTCGGAGCAGTTTCTCTGTTATCTTTAAACTCTGTATGAGGGCCGACGTCTCAGCAGCAGCAAAGCTGGTGTGAGCAGAGTTATGAGGGTTGTCTTTTTTTCTCAGGCGATGTTACCACCAACAAGCTGTTTGTCTTTGTGTTTGTCGTTCAACCAACCTGAATGTCAGCAGTTCTCTCTCTCAAGTGAAAATAGTCAACCGCCTCCAAGAAAGGACATTTATATTGTGACAACTTTATTTTATTATCCGGCCTGTTGTGAGGACATTAACAGAGCCATAAAAATTCATACTTCAGTTGCTGTGACTAGATTTTTGATTAAGAGTGGATGTAGGAGCCAAAATATGTTGTTATTTCTGTTTATATATTGACGTGGGCATCACGTATTGCGTCACTTATGTTGCTTTACACATGGGTGTGGTTTCCTATTATTTAACCTGTTCACTTAGGTGGTGGCGGGAGTTTTTGGACAAAGGGAGTTGGTAGAGCTCTGATATTTTCTGTTGACCATCACCATTGTCACCATCATTACTATCATTACCATCGTCTGTTCATCACTTTATTTTCACAGTCAGATTGCATTTTTTGTGCAATAGCTGATTGACAGACTCTTTCATTTTTGTTTATTTTTTCAATAAAACATCAGTAAAACGTCATCTGGACTTGGGGATGGTTTTGTATGGACGTGTCACATATGGGAGACTACTAAGTCTCTTAGCAACCTTTTTTGAAAAGTAGTCGCTACAGTGGATATTGTAGGAAAACAAATCATTAATTATTCTGATCCATTCATTAGGCCCTGAGGCAAAAGTTTGTTGTTGGTTCCCCTGTTGACCCCCCATTACACATGGTAGTACTCTAGAGCTGAGATGATTAGGTGATTAGTCAATGTATGACAGGAAATTATGCCAAAACAACCATTTTGATAACTGATTCATCCTTCAAGTCTTTTTTTTTTAACACAAAATGCTAAAAATTCTCTGGTAGCAGCTTCTCAGATGTGAATATTTGCTTGTTTCCAGTTTTTCATGATAGTAAACTCAACATTTTTGTGTTTTTAACTGTTGGTCGGACAAAACTTCTGAATATGTTCACTTGAGCTTTTAGGGACTAACGATCAGCATTTAATGGATCAATAGTTGGTTGCAGCCTTACAGCGCTTCTGTCCCTCAGTTTTCTTTGTGCAATTTGGTAAAAACACAACTTCACAACAAATGAGCTCAATAGAAACTTAAAACTATTAAAGTCTTCAAACTAGATACTGACACAGAATCCCTCTTCAAGACCAGGACCACAAGACGGAAAATGGAGGACCTGTCAGAGTTCAGATTGGACATCAGTGCTGCTAATTTACAACAAATTGTGATTAATCAGATTATTATTTAAACCCAAATGATCTGAGGTAAACCTGTGTTTTGCATGTTTGTTAATCCAGCCTCGGATCTGGTCAGTATGAACATTTTGCGACTTTTCCTTTCATTATGATGGGATATATGGAATTAAATGCCTTACAAAACATGCTCTCTGCTGCGAATCAGTTGTATATAAATGCAATTTCTAAATAAAACTGCAGAGAATGTCAATCTTGACCCCATTTATAAGAGGCCAGGGTGTTACTGAAACTGTCATTACTGAATAATTGATATTTTTATGACTTTTTATTTGAAGTTTTAGCTTTATTCATTCATTATTTATGTCCGTAAAATTTGCTCTATAAAAGTTCCTAAATGTATCTAAATGAAAATGCTGAAAACTGTGTGTGAGGATTTAGATGGAGACCTTTAGTGAGTGGTCAAAAACATCATCAGACTGTGACTGCACACTTTCATTGGTCATGTGTGTGTGTGTGTGTGTGTGTGTATGTGAAGGTGTGACTCAGGACGTTAAAACCTCAACACATTACTCAATCAGCCTTTCAGCCTGAATAAGAGTATAAATAGTCTGAGGGTGTGGTGGCATGATGTGTGTGTGTGTGTGTGTGTTACCATTGAGAGTACAGAGGTCATGTCCATTTTTTCTTTATCACATCGGTTTCCGTTCATTCAGAGGTGGAATGAATGATTTATCACTTTTCCTTAAATGTAACCTCAGTGTTTATTTAGAGTATAAAACACTTCATGTACAACTGCAGCACAACATGATTTACATTTTAAAGTATGATAGAGAGGTAATGTTTAAGGTAAATCACAAGTGTTTTCATTATCGATTGATCTGGTGATTAATTGGTTTATAAAAAGTGTCACAATAGTACAAATTTTGTCTTAAAGTCAGAAGTTTAAAAGCCTGAGGGGCTGTCATCACATTTCAAAACCTAAAGATATTTAATTTAATTTTAGACGTATGAGACAAAAAAAAAAAAAAGGAATAAAATCTGGACAAAATATATAATTCTTAAACATATCTATGTGTATCTTTCTATACATTCACATATATTTACAATGGATTCAGACCCCTCAACACTTTATTCTGTAGTTGATTTAATTTTAAATGGATAAAATTACCATTTTTTTTACCCATCAATCTACACTCAATAATGCATAATGACAAAATGATTTTAGATATGTTTTCAAATTTATTAAAAATCAATAAGTGAAATCTCTCATTTACAAAAGAATTCATGTATATTGGTATATTATTGGCCTTTTTTGTTTGATTCAAATATTAACTGTTTACTTGATTTTTCTTAGTTTTCTTATAACATGTACAGCTTTTATAATGGCTCGATTTTGATAAGTGCTGTATAACTATTATAATTATATATATATAATAACTATTATTATGTTGTTACATAATTAAGTAAATAATTAAGATAAACAGCAGAAGGAAAGTTAAAGGTCAGAAATTTAACTTTGAATTGTAAACTTTCATCTCATTTTACCCAGATGATAAAATATAGAGAGAGGTTTTTAAAAAAAAATTATGGTGAATTATTATTTTTCTTATTGCATTGTAATGTGCAGTTTAAAGCTTTTTTGTAAATAATAACAAATTTGATTTGAAGTGCCTTTCACGTAACCCAAGGACCCTTAACATAAAGAAAACAGCAAAAACTGAAAATTAAATTAATTTAAAAAACATATAAAATCAATAAAACACATTTAAAAAGTATATTTGTACAAATAATGACAAAAAAACATCTTTTATATTCTGATAAATACACAGAAAACTGCCTGTATGCTCAGGCCGGAGGAGTGTATCTCTCTATTTGTCTTCATCCATGTCATCAACATCAGCTTGTAATTAGCTCTAGTTTAGTCTCCATGGAAACGCTGTGGTCTGGTCTCTGTTTTATGGCTCTGTCTTTTCTCTCCTGCGTGTCAACAGCTCAGAGGATGAAATATTGATGGCAGACGATTACACACAGTAGCGTGTTTGTGTCGGCTAATTGTCTGAGTGTTGAATAATGCAAGTCACTCAGCAGCCCTCCTGTAAACCACCAGAGTCCTGATCAGGATCAGCTGGTGGTTCTGTCTTCTCAGTTTGGTTTATTGCAGTGGTGGAAAGTAACTAAGTACATTTACTCAAGTACTTAAGTACAATTTTGATGTACTTGTACTTTACTTGAGTATTTCCATTTGATGCTACTTTATACTTCCACTCCACTACATTTCAGAGGGAAATATTGTACTTTCTACTCCACTACATTTATTTAACAGCTTTAGTTTTCAGATGAATATTTGGCACAATGGATAATATAACAAGCTTTTAAAATACAACACATTGTTAAAGATGAAACCAGTGGTTTTCAACCTTTTTGTCTTTTGACGTCTTACAAAAAGCAGTGTGTAGTCGGGGTCACATTTCACATGTCTATGAGTTGTTAACAGCTCCACCAAATAGTGATTTTTCCCTCTAAACTTCTCACATGCTTTCATTTCAATAAATGTTCAAATGATCCAATATTTCAGCAAAAATCAAAGATTAGAGAAAAAGTCCAAAAACTGAAAACAGATTTGTGTATCAGAACTTTGTTTTTTCTTCTTTCCTCTCCCATTAATCATCTCACGACCCCTCAGATTTATCTGCTGACCCTTTAGAGGGGCCCGACCCCTAGGTTGGGAACCACTGGACTAAACTAGCTAACTGTATATAAAGTAGTGAAAACTAGCTCCATCTCCAGCAGCTACAACAGTAACATGCTGCTCTAACACTGATGCTTCACTATTAATAATCTAATGATGTCATATATAATAATATATCAGTCAGAGGGACCAAACCACTACTTTTACTGCAATACTTTAACTACATCAAGCTCATAATACTTATGTACTTTTACTGCAATACTTTAACTACATCAAGCTCATAATACTTATGTACTTTTACTGCAATACTTTAACTACATCAAGCTCATAATACTTATGTACTTTTACTGTAGGAGGATTTATCATGCAGGACTTTTACTTGTAATGGAGTATTTTTACATTGATGCATCTGAGTACTTCTTCCATCACTGGTTTATTGTTGGACAAAGAACCTGGTCAGAAAAATGAAAGTTCTGCAGAATTTAGTGTTTTAAGTTTTTTTTTCCACTTCTCTGTCTATTACATACAAAAACTATGTGGGACTGGGTGATCGGGGTGATACGGCCAAAAAATGTAATCTCAAGTTTTTTCAGGCTTGCACACTGAAAACCACTGGGTTAAAATTGACCTAGTTTACAATTAATTTCATTAAATTTTATAATTTAGGTATTTTACAAATCGGACAAAACAAAAATTCAAATTAATGGAATAAATTTGAGACATCTAGTTACATGATAAGAGAAGCTCTTCGATATAAAACAGTGACTTTTCATCTGTTGGCTTTTACAGAGCTGCTAATATAAAGTGCAAAAACAGTTTGTGGAAGCATTTTCCTTTGAACAGGAAACTATCTTGTTCACGCTAGAAACTACAACATGTCAGAAAAACTACTGAACGAACAGTCTTGGTGGTCTTGCAGGTTACCTGTAGGGCTGCAACTAATGATTGTTTTCATAATGGATTAATTGTTTGGCCTATAAAACATAAGAAAACAGTGAAAACTGCCCATCACAATATCCAAGAGCACAAGGTGATGTCATTAAATGTGTTGTTTTGTGTGATAAAGACAATATACAGTTTACCATCATATAAAAGCAGGAAAAGCAGCAAATTCTCACATTTAAGAATCTGGAACCATCAAATCTTCTGAATTTTTGCTTGAAAATGACTTAAATCATTAAGTGATTATGAAGATAGTTGCCCATTAATTACTAATCGTTGCAGCTCTGGTTACTTGTGTGCCGTAGAGTTGTTTGCACTTCTTTATTTTTCTAGAGGGCACCACAAACAATCTTGTGTGAGGCAGAAATTTTCATGTGAACCCTAGAAACGATGTCATAGTGAGCACTAGTTTCTTTTAGTGCACTTCAGGTGAGATCTGGTGCGCTGTTTAAATCATTTAGTGTGCAGTAGTTTTTCATGGTTGTTGGTTAAATGTGGACATCCAAAAAAATGTGGACAACCCTGGCCAGGTTGAATGTGAATGTGTCCATATACTTTTGTCCATGTAGTTTATTTGATGTTGTTTAGAATCTATGTATCTGGAGTTTTAGAGATTAACTCGTGTGCATCGTGTTGTAGAAACTGAAACCTCCTTTCTGTGCAGCTGAAAGTGTCTCACACACTAGAACATTTTGGATTCATTATTTATGTGAAAGTTGACATTTTTCCAGATTCAGCTGATGCAGGTTTTCTCCACCAGGTGTCACCAGATTTTCACCAATAAACTCATGTTGACGCTTCTTGCACCTTTTTGTAATTTAAATCTCCTCTGTCTCTCTGCAGGTGAGTGGCTGCATCATCCTGGGTGTGTCCATCTACCTGAAAGTCAGCAAGGATGGAAACCGGGTGAGAGTTTATTTGAATGAATGCACCTTCTGCTTGCATATAAACCTCAAAACTCTGCCTGATTGGAGGATTTTTCATCCTCTAAACCCGTATAAATCTTCACCTACACCTCAGAAAAAAAAAACATTTTTTAAGAAACCAACTTTCTGTCTCTCAGTAATCTCTTATTTCAACATTGATTGACCGTCTCCCTCCTTCAGATCACCAATGAATCTCTTCCCGGCATCGACCTGATGATCGCCATCGGAGTGATCATCATGCTGCTCGGCTTCCTCGGCTGCTGCGGCGCCATCAGAGAGAACCGCTGCATGCTGCTGCTGGTGAGGATCATCACATTATTGTTTATCTGTTATTTGGATATTTTCTGACTTAAATTATGATTTTGTTTTCATTTCATACTGAATTATCTTATAAAAAGTTTCATGTTCAGACTAGGGCTACAACTAACGATCATTTTCATCTATTGATCCACAAAATTTGTCCACAAAATGTCAGAAAACAGTGAGAAATGTCTCTTATAATTTCTTAGAGCTCATGATGACATCTTCCATTTTTTTCCTGATTTTCTGTTTATCATCATGTACGACACAGAAAAGCTTCAATTCCTCACATTTGACAAGTTGCAACCCGCAAATGTTTGCTTTCATTTCTTTCTTTCTTTTTTTTTTTTTTGCTTAAAAGAATTACGAGAAGGATATTTATTTCATGTCAGTCGACTAATTGATTAATTGAGTTATTGTTGCAGCTCTAGTTCAGACAACATAACAAACACAGATGCATTTGCGAAGGTTTTTCTCAGGTTTTTGTAGAAACAACAAAGTAAGAAGTCACAAAAAAGTCTTGTTTTAGTATTGAGACTGAAACCAGTTTCTGTATTTAAAAATATATATAAATATATATTCGTCTCTGGCTGAAATTAGTGAAACCAAAACTTGATATTCTTCCCTGAGTTTAGCCTTGCAGGCAGCTCCTCCTGCTGGACTGTGTCTCACCTGTAACTAGATCTGAAATCTTACGCTTACAGAAATAATGCAGATTTATATCAATGTAGCAACATATTTTGATGAAGTTGTACTTCCCATAATAAAGACAGACTAAGCAAAAGTTAGAAATGTTTTAGTTTTAGTTGCTAAACCAACATTATGGCACTAACTCTCTACATTTGAGTTAAAGAAAAGCAACAATCTGAGAATTTACAGTAATAATTTTTCTAAAACAACATCCTAGTATGTGTTTTCATGCTGTTAATATAATGTAATAATGTGTTTAGAGGCTGTTTTGTCAAAGATAACAGAACTATGAAAAATGTCTTCCGTCTGTATCCCTCAGTTCTTCATCAGCCTCCTCGTCATCTTCATCCTCCTGCTGGCGGCGGGCATCCTGGGAGCCGTGGGCGAGAAGAAGGTAAAACAGGAAGTGCTGAGTGTCCTCGTGTCACCTGCGGTCTCGTCAGTTTGTTCAGACGACCGCTTGAAGCTTTTACGTTGCTTTTTGTCATGCAGGTGAAGGATTGGGTGAAGGAGCGTCTGGAAAAACTGACCCCGTTGTCCAAGCAAACAGACGATGTGAAGAAAGACCTGGAGAATCTGCAGCAGAACGTAACACACACACACACACACACAAACACGCACACACACACACGCAGTCGTGTTTCCATCACTTCAGGGGACATTACATTGACTCACATTAATTTCCTGGAGACTCTAGTAATCAAAATATGAAACCCGAGTGATTGATTTGTTATTTAAGGGCATAAATCAGTGAGTTGTGTGACTCATTTATCTGCAGTGTTCATCATGTGCAGACAGTGTCAGACAGAATTATAGTTTCTATAAAAATGTATTTTTAATAGTATTATAAATAAATTCTTTTCCCTTTTTTATGATTCACTCTGAGGGAGATTCAGTGCTTTGGACATTTTATGTTTCCCTCCTGTGATGTCACAGATACTCTTGTAGTATCACATGAAATAAAACTAGATTCTGGCACCTTAACGGGATAATTCAACATTTTTGGGAAATATAATAATACACGTATTCAATTAGATTAGTAGATTAGTAGATTGATACCAGCTCTCATCTCTGTGTGAATGCAAAGTTGGAGTCAGGTAACACACCTACCAGCACCTCTAAAGCTTGTCAGTCAACGTAAACATATGTGGCTTTAGGGGGAGTCATGTGTGTATCAGTCAGACTGTAGTCACCATGGAAACCCACTAGAGGGCGCACATGCATCAGGCTGCCACCACGTTTGTCTCATAGACACTGACACAATACAGATACTACATAAATATACATCACATTGATCAAATCTACAAGTGAAAAAGTGCAGCTGTTTCATTAGTTGTGAACAAACCAATCAGGAGACAGAAGTACCTCAACACAGTCAAAGCAAGTTTATTTATACATTTATACATTATATAATTTATATATATGTACACAAGATCAATTCAAACATAATATACATAAATAAAGGATAAACAACAGACTAGACTTTTAACTAGACAAGCCTTTTAAAATAGGCTTTTAACTTAGATGTGATAACAGATAAACAACTGTTTTTTAACATTATGGAGAAATGTGAAGTTTTACTTGAAGTTTTACTCCTTTTTTTGGTGTATATATATACGTATGTATGTATTTGTAACTTTTTTTGTTTTGCTTTGTTTTTTAAAGTTTGTTTATTTATTTTTTTTGTTTACCTTTTTTATTATTATTATTATTCATTTTATTCACTTATGCACTGATAATGGCTGTATGGATGAACGGACCCTTAACATTGCTTCATTTACACCTGTATTAATGTAAATATTTGAAAAGCTGATTGTACTGTACGACTGCACTTGAGAAAAAGAAATAAAATAAGTTAAAAAAAAAAATTATTGAGAAATGTGGAAGCAAATCAGGAACTAACACATCATCATCAAGCTTTATTTCAGTCTGTAGCACATAAAGAAAAATGTAAATGTTATCAAATCAGAATACATACCATAAAAATGTCAATAAATCCTCTTAGATAAGAACAAAAAGGTGCAGACTGAAGCCAGAGCTTATTATTCCTACAGTATCCACCGCTTCCTTCAAGTAGAGCAGTCAATAAATAAAACACTATTTCACTGAACAGCGTAACGTCCATAAACACAAAATACCACATAAGACCTTATTTGTATACATGAACAGCTGATGAGTAGCTGCTGTTGAGTCTGTTGAACAGCTGAGTCTCATGTGTTGTTTTGTCCCTGCAGCTGAAGTGTTGTGGACTTGTGAACGGAGCGTCAGACTGGGACGTAGTCCCTAACTCCTGTCGCTGCAACGCCACCGATACAGACTGCAAGTCTGGCGTCTACTCCACGGTGAGACTGAAATATCACTGTAGTCCACAGACACCCATCTGTAAACTGCAACTACAGTCTCTCATGTTTTTGAATATTTTAGATTTATGTCCTTCCTTAAGTTTCAAACCTGCAGAGAGATGGAATTTCTTTAATCACATTTAATGAAATGATGTTAAAGTGGACAAAACGTACAAGCATGTGATGCACAGTAATGATGATGTCATGGTCTCATCCTGCAGCCCTGCGCCACCCAAATCATCCGTCTGATGGAGAAACACATGGAGGTGGTGGTGGGAATCGCATTCGCCATCGCCATCCTGCTGGTCAGCACACACACACACATGCAAACACTGTTTTACACTGCTAAAAATGTTTGTACATACAGTATATATTTTGCAACTAACAGTTATTTTCATTACTTATTAAAGTGCTGATTGTTTCCTTGATTATTCGGCTCTATAAAATGTCAGATAATAGTGAAAAACAGCCGTTACAGTTTCTCACAGCCGTCTTCAAATGTCTTGTTTTGTCTGATCAACAGTGAAAAGCCCAAAGTTTACTAGTTTACTATCATGTACGACACAGAAAAACTTCAAATCCTCTCGCTGGAGGAGCAAATTTTTGGTATTTTTCCTTAAAAAAATGTCTGAAAGGATTCTTTGATCATCAAAATAGTTGCTGATTAATTTTCTGCCGATCGATTAATCGACTAATTGTTGCAGACAAACTCGTTTTTTAAGCCGTTTTTTACATTAGAGACAGTTCAGGTTAGTCTTACAGCGGGGCCTAGCATTAGAGTTGATTACAAAATTGAAGCTGTTTATATGATAAATTACTGAATTATAAAATTGGGGGAGCTGGTGGTTCTGGAAGAATTATTTCCCCACTGCAAAGTTTCCCTTTAATGTTCTCCTGAATTAACGTAGAAACGTAGAATTTATACAGATTCATGTTATGACTACAAATTTTCAATGTTTAAACTTTGCCAGAAATCAGGATTTTTCTGTCAGTTTGGCATTTTGAATGATTTTAATCACTACAATACCAATAAGTCTTGGCTCAGTCAGTTGCCATGGGAATAAAACATGACGCTATAGTCACCAAATTCATGCTTAATTGCCCCCAAATTCAAAAATAAACATATTTAAAGGTTTGTTTGATCAGGTTTCTGCTTTTTTTTTTTTTTAGGTCTGATGGTTTTTTCCTGAAATGCACCTTGGGAGTTGTAGTTAACTTCTCTATTTAAGTTTTTTTTGTCCACAGACATACATTTATTGACTCTTTAATCAAACATTTTCTAATATCTTTTCAGTTGCTTTAAGTAGAGTTTCCCACCCTTTTTGTCTTGTGACCCAAGACAAAAAGGTAACATCTACTAAGAGGCAACGTCTACTTCATCATTATGTGATTTTTTGAGGCTGTGGTTGGGAACCACTTTATGATGAGCACTCATACAACCATCAAACAGAAGTAGATTAATACAAAACAAACATAATTATAATATTCAGTGTTTCAGTGTTCTGTTATCTGACGTGTCGTCTCTCTGCAGATCGCCGGCATGGTCTTCGCCATGATTCTCTACTGTCAGATCGGCAGGAAGGACGCCGCCACCACTGCCTGAACACCTGAACATGGCCAGGACCCCTCCATGTCTGGCAATGGCCAATCAGCAGTGTCCAAATGACCCACCATATAACATCCACCTAACCTCAGTGCTACTGTAGCTTAACCTGCGCTTTTATGGAGAAGGAACACACTGATATTTTGGCTGATCAGCTTTATCAATAAACAGATTTTTCACCAAAATTGTATCCCATTAATAAACAGCCTAATGTGTATGGAGTCCTAGAAGTGACAAATAAATGTAAATACATATATATATATATATATATATATATATATATAAATGTTTATGGCAAACATGGTAAGTGCAAAATGAGGAATATAGATGATTTTTAATTGTGTTCCTGGATTGAGAAAACAAGAAAAGTGATAAGAGGAGGTTTTAAATCAAGCTGTAAAATATAAATGGGAGAGTAAAATAAATATATATTTTTAATTAACTGATTAATCAATGAAACTGAAAGCTTTAATTATCTCCGTACTGCATGCACAGAAATGAAACTGATACTGATCTTCTAGTGAATTAAAATTTACAGAATTTAAATATCAAAATATCAGAGTGTCCCTTTAACATTACAGATAAACCTGTGATTACTTTGCACTCAGTGTTTTCGTTCACATTGAGGCCTGAAGGAACAAAATTTAGAAACACTGTTTCTGTCTTCTTCATATTGTGTGGTTTTTATTATATACGGAAGCCCATTACTGCCCAAAAATAAAACAGAAGAGTTAGAAATGTATAAAAATGAATATCTCGTGATAATATTGGAAATCTCATATGAATTATTAATTAACTCAATATAATTACATATTTTCTCCTAATTATGACAAAAAAGATACTCGGATACTAGGCCATAGTTCTGAAGTATTTCTGCTTTATTTCATTTTTTTGTATATGTTTAATTTCTTTTTTGGCAGGAATGGGCTTCCATACTTTATACATAACCATTTATTGCTGTAACTGTCTGTCATGATGCCTGGAAAATATTTCAAAAATACTCATCGTCTCAGGTAGCTGAAGTTGTGGTGTTTCTGTAAAATGTACAACTTTCTCATCTTAAACTCGCTGTTCCATAAACTTCTCAGAAATAAAGATACAGAATATTGATATTATAAATCAATACGCCTTCAATGGGACACTGCTGCACAGATTTAATATATGAGATCACATTGTTTTATTACTATCATATTTTGTGTAAGAGCTGTGGTTTAATCTTGTGCAACAAAACTTGTTTTTTTTGCACTCTGAATCTTGTTGCTGTCGCATTTATGAATTATTAATGAGTTTTGGATTTTAGTTTTTTTTTTACTGGCACTGGTTGAAGTCCTCCAGTATGTGTTTATTTTTGTGTATTTTTTTTAACCTTTTTGGGATAAGTGTCATACTACATAAGAGGTTCTCCATCATTTATATCTTTTTTGTTTTTCCACTGCTACTGTTCCAGGGAAATAAACATTTGAGCAGATTAAGAGTAATTAAAATAGAAATTTCTGTGAGTATCTCATAATTATTATGATGTTAATGTTATATTTAGTTAGTTAAAAAAATATAAACATATATATATTTTAAAATTTTAAGGTGCTAAGTCATAATTTTGGGATGCTTGAGTTGAATTTTTATTTCTATTTTTCTATTTTTATTTGAATTTTTAAAGGACTTCCATATTCAAAAAAAAGTATATGTAAAAGTATACTTGAAAACTCAAAAACAGTATACTGAAATTACCGATGGAAAGAAACCTCTGCTGTGGACCCCCTCTACCCCAAGCAGGACCTCCGAGGGTCCCTGGACCAAACTTTGAAGGACTTAATCTGCATGTCGTAATGAAATATAACAGAGGATGTTGTTTGTTCGCTATCTTGACATACTGAGCCTGATGTGTTCCTGTGTGAGCGTCTGCAGCCTGCTGTTTAAAATGGTTTTATCACTGTTCCAGCTGTCTAAATACAATAAATGATGAAGGGAAGCTCTGCCTGCAGCTGTCTGGCTCTCTGTCTGTGTCACAGGTGAAGTGGTTAAATGTTGAAATTCTGATAAATGCCAGGACTCAGTTCCCTCCTTCCTCCTCCTCCTTCAGATAAATCTAAGCTGTTCTGTTATTGCGGGAATAAAAACGCTCAAGTAACTAAAGTTCACTCTTCAGCATGTAGTCAATCAAGTTACTTGTTATATATCGCAAAATAAACTCAAAGGTTACTTTCTTTTGGAGGAAGGCGCCTGGGCATAATAGAAAAATGAACACCAAAAGCAGACAACATGGGAAGGGGTGAAAGGTCATCGACAAGGACTCAGTAGACGACCGGAGAAAGATCAAGGAGGATATTCACATTCGACACCAGAGACGTATTCAACCACCTGTGATCACATAACAAACGTTCCACACTTCAGGGAAACCTGAGCCGGCTCCATTTTCCCAGTAAGTTGTCCTTTTAGCTTAGATTATAATGTTATATATTCTGTTCATTGTTAAAGAGCCAATTCACACTAAATCTTGTATGGAGGACAAAGAGTGCTGCACTGACCTCTGTAGGTGATGAAATACTTATAAAGTGTAGGACAATAGTACATTGTTAGGTGCTGTACTGTATTTACCTTAATTGAAATATGTCTTTAGAATAAAAAGCTGAACAACTTACCTGAAAAAATACTTGAAAATAGTCACACTGGGGGGCAAAGACCAAAGATAATGTAAAAAAAAACAACTTAAAACAACAAGAAAATGTACACACAAAACTGTCAAATTACTGTAGTGACATTGTCTGTCAAGTCTAATCTTACTTGATTATAATACCTGCCCTGTTAGCGCCATTTAGCTAAAGTAGCTACACCCTGCACTCCTTATTTGGAGGGTCCTGGCTCCAAAAAGAAAAGAAGATGCTGACTAAAAACTGCAACTCTGTGCTTCAGTGTGCAAACCAACGGGTGACGTCACACCTTACTACGTCTGTGTTTATACACTGTTTATGGTTTGAAGGCTGTTGGTAACAGGATGAAGTCTTACAAGCGCCATCTGGAGGCTGTAATGTAACTCACATAGAAACAAATGTAAGTGCTGGAGCTGAAGCCTTGTGAAGTGTTTATGTAACTATGTTCTTACACATTTGTTGCATACTGTATGATGGAAAGTGATGGATGAAATAGTTCCAGTCGGTCACTGTGTATGATCATTATCGGTGTGGGCTAATGTCTCTGATTCTAAAGATAGTTTCAGAAACACCACATGTGTTGAGAAACCAGCAGAGAGCAAGAACTTTGTTTATGACTGTTGCTCACACACACACACACACACACACACATGCACACATATGGACATAAACACACACCCAGACAGTCGGTCCGTCCCCCTCGGTTATTTTTAGTCTAATGTCAACACAGCACTGTGGTTAAATTCCTCTCTGCTCTATTTTATCTTAATATATCTATCCAACAGGGTTCACTGGCATGACACGGTACATAAACTGGCCTTCAATTAACATCCATCTATGTATGTTTATTGCACTAAAATGTCTAAATTTTAATGTATTTTCATGTTTTATTTGCTTATTTTTAATTTATCTTAATGTTTTGATTTTTTGTTTCTGTCCACCTGTCCAATATTCACTCTCTTCTACCTCTTGTTTTTGCCCCTCAGTTCAGCCTCTGTTTGAAACAGGCCGTCTCTTTAAGGCCCGCCTCCTGATGAGCCCGCTCTGTTCTGATTGGCTGGCAGCATTTCTACATACGTTCACCTCAAGTTTTGGAACTTTGACCATGTTGTGTTGCGCCACGCCTTGGTTGATGGAAGAAGTACTCAAATTGTTTAGTTATGTAAAAGTACCAACATAGAAATGCAAAAACACTCCCTTACAAGTAAAATTCCTTTATGAAAAGTCCCACCTAAGTAAAAATAGCAGCAAAATTTAGTTAAAGTATTGCAGTAAAAGTACATAAGTATTATGAGCTTGATGTAGTTAAAGTATTGCAGTCAAAGTACATAAGTATTATGAGCTTGATGTAGTTAAAGTATTGCAGTAAAAGTAGTGGTTTGGTCCCTCTGACTGATATATTATTATATATGACATCATTAGATTATTAATAGTGAAGCATCAGTGTTAGAGCAGCATGTTACTGTTGTAGCTGCTGGAGGTGGAGCTAGTTTACACTACTTTATATACAGTTAGCTAGTTTAGTCCACTGGTTCCCAACCTAGGGGTCGGGCCCCTCCAAAGGGTCAGCAGATAAATCTGAGGGGTGGTGAGATGATTAATGGGAGAGGAAAGAAGAAAAAACAAAGTTCTGATACACAAATCTGTTTTCAGTTTTTGGACTTTTTCTCTAAACTTTGATTTTTGCTGAAATACTGGATCATTTGAACATTTATTGAAATGAAAGCATGTGAGAAGTTAAATACAGTACTTGAGTAAATGTACTTAGTTACTTTCCACCACTGGAACCAGCATCACACCACTGCCGTGTTCACACTGGCTTCAGCCTCAAACCGTAGTAGTTGCTGCTTCGTAGTGACTCAGGTTGTGAATGAAACTACAGATACGAGCCTCTGAAATCAGCTTCCTCCACAAGGTGTCAGAACTCACCTTTGAGGAGAGGATGAGGAGCTCAGACACCTGTTAGCGGCTGACAGTTGAGCCTCGGCTCTCTCACTTAGAAAGGAGTCAGTTGTGGTGATTCTGGCATCTGATCAGTGGTTTTTCCAGTCACGTCCAGTTGGGAGGGGAGCAGGAAAAGCTGGAGGAAGTAGTTAGGCAGAAGGGCGTCTGAGCTGCTTTGTTGAGTCTGCTGTTGCCATGTTTTTTAGCACACATTGTTTTTGTTCTGTGGGGAACTTTGGCACTGTGTTTATGAGACGTGTTGTAGGAATAAACATGTTGTTGTACCGCAGATATTCTGCAGGTTCTCTCGCACTTGTTTACCTTCAATCTTTCTTGTCTCTGTTTTTCTTCACTTCCCCTCATATCTCCGTCTCAATCACTCTCTCCTCTTCCTCTCCTCCCTCTCCTCTTAATTAGATATAATTGTTACCTGCAGTAACCTCTACTTTCCTCTCTTGTTTCCTTCTTTCCTTTCCTCCATTGTTTCTTTCTCTCTCCTTTCCTGTCTTGTTTCCTTTCATTCTCTCCTCTCGTTTCCTTCCTTCCTCTTGTCTCTTTTCCTCTCTTCTCTTGTTTCCTCCTTTCCTTTCCACTCTTGCTTCCTTCTTCTCTCCTCTCCTCTCCTCTTCTCTCCTCTCCTCTCCTACAGCTGATCTTCCAAACTTGGTCATGTTCTTCGTTCTGCAGCCAAACACTCTGAGCTTTAAACAACATCCATCACACACACTCACACTCACACTCACACACACACACACACACACACACACACACACAGTCGGCTCTGGTCTTTACTCTGTTTCTATTTTAGCTCGACTCTCTCGGGCGGCGGTCATGGCTCGCTGCAGGAGTTACTTGCGAGGACTCGACATCTGTGTCACTGTGCTGCTACTGGTAAGCTAACCGCTAATTGCTAACTGCTAGCAGCATGTTTGTGTTGGGCTGTGATGGATGTGATGATGAGCAGCTGGAAACTTCAGCGGCAGAGGCGTTAGATTGATCACTGAGGAAAATAACAATAAGGAAAATAAAATGTAATAATTCCTTAAAATACACCAGATTTTTTTTTGTCTTTTAAATTGTATTAAGTTTTATTCAACACCGTCTTTACTTTCCATCGTTGGAGATTTATAGTTTGGACAAAATAAATGTAATGTGTAAATAAGCCAAATAACCAGAATGTGAGGATCTGAATGAAGCTCAATGATGCTTCTCTTTACATGAATATTAACACATTTGTTGATCATTTTAGAAAAAACTTTGATTAACAACTGAAAATATATTCAATACTTTCATAAACTGAGTTTCAAAGTTTATTCTTGACTTTGCTGTACAAATTAAAAAGTATAAAAAGTATAAATAAAAAGTATATAAAGTATAATATAAAAGTATAAAAAGTATAAATAAAAAGTATATAAAGTATAATAAAAAAGTATAAAAAGTATAAATACAATAATACAAAAAAATACATAAATGCAAAAAATACCAGTATATTTATATCTATATTTATATATGTATATGTATAATCAAATTGAACTTTTTTTATTTGCTGTTTTGTGAAACTAAGACTTTGACAACAGCAGTTGAGAAAATAATCTTACCACAAAGTCCATTCAGTAGATGTTCTGGAGCTTTCACTCATACCACATGATCATCATCAGATGTTTGTCCAACTGTTGTTGCAGATGTTCAAATCTCCATTTTTTTTTGGGAGCACTTTTAAGACTTCTTGTCCATGTTGGCTTCATACGGTAAATTTATACTTAATTAATTAATCTGTAATGATTTTATTTATTAATCAATTATAATTAACAATTGAAAATGTTTATAATTATATATTATATTTCTGGTAGCAAACTCCAGGCTTCATTACTTCTATCTAATGTTTTGTGTATATTTGAGCAACTGGTATTTTAATATTCAATGTACTTATTTATATGTATTTTTTACTTCACTATATAATAATAATCTTTATTTAAGGAGCGATTTTCAAAATCTGCTTTAAAAAGTGCTTCACAAAGGCAGCAAAATAAAACAGACAAATCATAAAATGATTAGGTTTTAAAAAACAGATAAAACCAGTTCAATATAAAATAAAACAAAGAGACAATTTAAAAGAAATAAAAACAGAAATAAAAGAAAGTTCAAAGAAAATACAAACTCTAGTGAATCACAAAAGGATCTCAGATAAAAGTATGTTTTAAGAAGAGGCTTAAAAGAGTTCTTGTAGATAGTTACAACATTGCAAAGTAATTAGTTACATACAAAACAAATTACATCATCAACTGAGACAATATGATGCACTGTTATAGATTAATATACTCGACAGAATGTGAGACATGGGACCCGTTCACCAGCTACAACATGAAGATACATCAGTGACAATTACATAGAGCCCGCGTGATAAATTGGGAAATAAGCTTATCACAGATATATCGATGTCAGCACATGAACAAAAATTTGCATCACAGAGATACAAAAGATTTATTGGATGTCATTTAGAAACCACCATATAGAGTTTATACTGAAAGTGTAATATTCAGTGTGTAATGTGTTGGTCGTGGCTCATAGTGATGAACTTACAGAGAATTATCAGTGACTCTGCAGCTTCTCTCGGCTTTACGGAGCTTTATAGTGAGTTTTAGCTTTCAGTGCTCTCATAGTGTCGCTTTCAGAGTAAAAGCTCTAAAAAGCCGCTGTACACTACCTGCTCAGCACCAAACAGCAAACAGACACAGTTAGCTGTAGACTAGCTGGTGAACATTGTGAAGCATTTAGCAGCTAAGAGCCAGATATTTCCCTCAGGAGTTGGTAGAGACCAAAAACAGAGCTAAAAGAGAGTGAATATTGGACTCACATTCAACAGTTGGACAGAAACACGACTCCAAATGAATGATGATGTTGCTCCGTAACTTCTGGATGTGGAAATAAGCAACTGTTTGCTAACAAGTTCAACACATTGTATCAGTTCCCCTTCAGCTCTCTTTCAGCCAATGGGATGGCGTATAAATAGCACGCCACTTTTAAGGACATTTCGTGTGTCATTTAACACCATTGGTTAGGTTTAGGCACAAAATCCACTTGGTTGGGGATAGGGAAAGATCATGGTTTGAGTTAAAATGCTCAGTAAAATGCGGTAAAAATGTAAAAATTGGCTCCTGCTACTTTTGTAACTTTTTGCCATTTTGCTGTGTAACCATCTAGCCCTCCACCCACACCAAAAGCAAAAAAAAACACATAGTGATAACTTAATAAACTGGCGAGTTATTCATACACCATTTGGTGAGACCAGGCTGCTTTTAGCATCTTTCAGCTCATTGTTTTGCTTTTATAGCTCACAACTTTACTGTTTGCTAACATGTTAGCTTTATTAAGTCATGTTTGTGTTGACAGCTCAGGTTTGCTGCCTCCAAGTTACCAAAATAATCTATTAATACTACTTCAACAAATCCTCATCAAAAATATTTGTTTCTGTTAGTGTTTTTGTGAAATAAAAAGTGAATAAAATATTATTAAGTAATATGTGTTTAGTTGTGATTAGTCTGCATAATATTTTGTTTTATCTTCCTCCCTTCAATCCTTTCTTTGTTTCTTCCTCTCTGTTTTCTCTCTTCCTCGTCTCCTTTCTTCCTCATCCATCTCCTGGTTTCTTGCCTTTAGCAAAAGAGTATCAAGTGCAAAAATTCACTTTATCTAATGAAATGATAATGATCAATGTTATTACAATAAGCTTGAAAACAGCGTTTCATTTGTAATATTGCCAGTTTTAGTTCTGCACAAACTCTTAAATGCTACATTATGGTGTTTTCCTGTTTTGGCTTCTGTGTTGTTGTTGTTGTTGTTGTTGTTGTTGTTGTTGTTGTTGTTGTTGTTTGCACTACATCAGCTGATTACAGTAATTAGTAAGCTGTAGTTGAACTCAACCCAAATAAGTTACAAATACTGTCAGTGTTGGATTAAATCAGTATTTTTTCTTAACACTGTCAATTAATCAATCAATCAATCAATCAGTCAAACTTTATTTGTAGAGTTCCTTTCATACAGGTTAGTGCGATTGAAAGTCAATAATAAAATGGAACAAATGTAAACATTAAAACAATTTGAGACTCATGCACATGAGAAATATAAAATCAATCAAATTGATTAACATAATAATAATAATTAATAATAAATAATAATATTTATTATGACTATTTCAAAAACAAAAAAACTGACAAATAAACTCTGACTTTGAATTGCATTGTTGTTGAAAGATGTTATAATAGAAACAATAATAATAATAATAATAATAATAATAATAATAATCATCATCATCATCATCATCATCATCATCATTGTAACAACCACAACAATATCACTAATAATAATAATAAGAAGAAGAAGAAGAAGAAGAAGAAGAAGAAGAAGAAGAAGAAGAAGAAGGAAAAGGAAAAGAAAATAAATAATAAGAAGATAATCATACCAAAACTAAAAAATCTAATCAGTATTTTATTTGCTGTTGCATCAAACTATAAACACTGATGATCCTCAGATGAAGCTGCAGGAAAATGTTTCATCATGAGAAACTTTGTTGAAGCTGCTTCTACTGGAAACTTTAAACTGCAGCCAGAGTTTCTCAAAGTGGAGGTTTGTGATTCCGAGCCGTCAGAGTTCCCAGCTGATGGGAGTCTGATGAGCGTCCCTCTGGGGAGGTGCAGTAGTTTGAGAGGAATGTCGCTGCTGTTACAGACTTCCTCCTACGCAGGCTCAAACCCAACAAACAGCACTTTGATCCAACTCCTGTCCTAATGTTTCCACTCATCATCATCTCTGCAGGTGTCTGGTGTGGTCATGATCGGCGTCGGCTTTTCCACCATCCATAGCAGCATACCAGAGGTAACTCTGACGTCACCACACAGAAGACTAAACGTCCATTTAAAACTTTTCACCAGAGCAGATGTGACTACATTACTTTAAATTTAGAAAAATGTGAATACACAAGTGATTAACCCTTTCATGCATGGTGTCCACTACAGTGGACAGATATTTGGAAGCCATCTTGAACCATTTAAGTTGTAGTACCATGTCCCAACTATCAGGTGGTGAACCCCCAAAGTGTTGTCTACAATTCCATCTGAATATCATTTTTGACTCTCTCTGTGATTTTGAGATATTGAATCATAAATTCAACATGGCGGAGAGTGGAGAAAAGGGACCAAGTAGCTCAGGAATATCTGTTAAATACTTTTATTTTCAGAGAAAAAAACAGGTAAAAAGTATATTTTTCAACGAAATAAGATGTTTGAAATACTTTTATCAAGTTTTTAATAATATTTTTCCTGTACATTATTTTCTGTGACTGAAAATACATCTGTCCGCTCCAGTGGACGTCATGCAACAAAGGGTACATTCTGTCAATTGGGCCTAGGTCTTGTTTTTCAAATATCCTCTCTATTGTTGTTGTTATCCAATGTTCCTATGTGTATTCATACCATTTGCTCTTAGTAATAAAATAATATATATATATAAACATGTATATATATATATATTGACTATATTGATTTCCATAAATCACTTTTTACTCCGTTGATGCATGGTGTCCACTACAGTCGACACATTTCAAAATTCAATATATTAAAAAAAAAAGTTACTGACATGATTTTTCACTTGTTTAAGAGTAAAACTAAACAATAAAAAAAAATGTTACTCTGTGATTTAATAATTCATGCATGATAGGCTTAAATATATATCAATAAGAAAATAATTAAATAAATAAATGTAAAATTATAAATTAATTAACACTGATTAATGAACTCTAAATTACGACTGTATTATTTAATTATTTAAATTATCATTAAATTACTGTAAATCTCTCATTAAATTAAGTAAAACTGACAACAAATGAAAACAGAATAAGCAATGAAATGTGTATTCAAAGACATAAATCATTTTTTTTTTTTTTTTTGCAACTGTAAATATGGCGGTACTTTTAAATATAAAATTTTTACAATTTCATTAATCAAGAGCAGCGTGTTCCTGCCACCAGGACAAAAAAATATTTGCTTAGTTTCTCCTTATTAGGAGAAAACTTTCATTACCCACAACTGGATATAATGAGAACATTTTCTCATTTTTCTCATAACTTGAAAAACAACTTGTTATATTATGCAAGTTATCTATAGCTCAATGCTGCTCTTAATGTGCTCAAGAGCTCCTGATGAAATGATGATATTAACAGCAGACAGGATGAAGAAGAGGAGCCTTTATCATCATATTTTTAGTTATTTTAACTGCTTTTCACTTTAACTTCACTTTAATTTTGTGCTCTGACTGTCAGTGAGGATGTTCAACATAACAACACAGGATCTGACAACTAATGAACATTCACAGATGTTTATTTTGGCTCACTAGCTGTGTAGAAAGAGAGGAGGAGGCAAATAAAGCTTGATAAAGCTCACAAATAGTGCCAAGTTAACTAGCAAGATGATAAAGTAAATAAATCTGGAGAGACTCAGCAGCAAATTGAAGTTTAACAGACTTACACAGAGTTGAACAGGTTGAGACTACCCAGCTGGATGGGTGGTGAAGGTGTACAGGTGACGGTATCCTCCAAAAATGGCCGACTTGCTGATGATGTCACATTCCCATCCCCTATACGCCCTGACAGTTAATGTCCAGAGGGTGGATTTAATGGCAGTTCAGATACATTTCAAGCGTTTTGTTTCACACCAATCAGAGGTAGACGGGGTTGTTATTAAGGATATTGTTCACTCTTTCATAATGAGGAAATGCATTTTCTCATTACAAAGAGAAAAATTTCTCATTATACAAAAAAATACATAAAATATTTTCTCAGTTACTCGATATAACAAAAAAATGTTCTCATTTAAATATTTTTTCCTCAAAATCCTTTTCATACACAACTCTTTTTACTTCAAAAAGACAAATTGAAAGTGTGCAGCCAACATTAGTGAAGTTTAAAGTGTTAAACTAAATATACATGTTTTAATATGTGAGAGGAGTGTTCAAGCTACAGTTATGTGTGAAGTATTTGATCATTTCTCTCTCTGTTTCTCTCTCAGCTGTTCGACCAGCTGTCCAGCAGCGATGGTTTACTGGTCCTGCAGGTGTTTGGCCCGCTCACCGTGCTTTTGTCTGTTCTGGGCGTCTGCGCTGCTTCTTTGGACCTCAAACCTCTTCTGCTGGTGGTGAGACACACACACACACACACACACACACACACACACACACTCAGTTGCACAAGCCGTCCCCAATCAACTGGTCTTAAGTCTGGTGTGTCCCTGAAAGTGACTTAAATTACACCCACACACACACAAACACACATACTAACCTGTGATTGTCCTCTCCAGTTTTCTGCTCTGATATTCGTGGAGTTTGTGGCTCTGATGGTTGTTGCCTCACCGCTGGTTCAGGTTCAAGCTCAGGTGAATCTACCTGTCTGTCTCTCTCTACCCATCTGTGTGTCTGTCACTGCTGCCACGTCGCCCCCTAGAGGCTGCAATTATGAAAGTTTTAGATAGGACAAATATTCCTAGAGTGCAGTTTCTCACCCGTTTCTTGCTTGTGACCTTATTTGTAGCTGCAGAAGTGTAATTGTAAGGCTGTTTAAAAGGCAGCATCAATGAAAAAAACACCTGCACACTGACTCTGAGCCACAAAATGTATTCAAATAGACAACATGTTGATCCAAGTTGGATCCTTGTCAGGTCAAAATGTATAAAAATGGTTGGCACACCCATATTTGTAGCTGCCAAAAACCTCATGGCCCCAACAAATAGCATAAAAGGAGCCCTTTATGGCCTATATATAAATAATGACATGCCTGTATTTTGCCTATTTACTTCTAAACAGATAATATTGGGGGCCTTGCAAAAATCAGAATGAATAAAAAGAAAAGCAATGGCCAAAACTGATGCAACAGAGTCTGACATATCCTGACTTATAAGTCCCTTATACAGGTCAAGGTCCAAGAATGCCCATAATGCAATTCAACCGTGTCTTTCATAAAACCCTCCCTCCCTGGTAAACATCCAGGTCTTTTAGATTATGTAAAAGCCCCAAGTTTGATTTTTAACTGAAGAGTTTCTGTTTATTTTTGATATAGAATAGTGACCATCTGTAAAAGAAATGTCAACTTTTTAACATTTTGGGATCTTTAAGCAAACACAAACAAACAAAATGAGCAATTTATAAATTTCAGTACAGTATTGTTTTTTCATGTGGATACAGGAAACACATCACATATTAAATTCAATGATTAGAAATGACTTGTTCATAAAAAGAATAGTTTTTTGCTCTTTAGACTAACTCCTATTACTGTCTCCATCACTCTTCTACTGTTTGGTACTCTGTTCTGCAGATGGACAGCGAAGTGGAGGAGGTGTTTCTCAACAACACTCCTCTTCACAGAGCAGAACTTGGCATCCAGGAAGAACTAATAAAACTTCAGAACTCGGTAAGAGAGACGGAGAAATATAAAGATTTAAGCAGTAAAAACGAAACCGGATCTGATTTAATCCAGAAGGAAACATGTCTGTGTGTGAGAAGCCCTCCCACTTAGCTCTGTTAAATATTCATAAGATTTTTCTTTGCATTTTTAATATTCTCTATGAGGTCTTACATCATGTTATTCTCAGCTGCTCGATGTTAACCTGAACGATGAAATGCAAGTTCAATTCATGAAAACGATGCACCAAATGCATTTTACAGACAAACACATAAGCAACTAGTTGAGAATCACAAAATATCAGGGAAGTTGTGTCACAAGGAGTTTTCTTCCAGTTTGTTGGACTAAACATTTTACCCATCACTCACATCAAAAGCACATTTGAAGGGGATCTTTGAATATCCAGTATGAACAGGAGGAATGATTACAGCGAGGAAAACCTCTTTCACTGTTCATTTGGACACCTGACTGCTGTTTTAAGACAAACTTTAAAAATTGTGAGCCTTTCCTTTAAGTTTTGCCAACTCATAATTATCTGAGATATCTGAGATTCACATTTCATATGGTAAAAACTTGTAATTGTTGTAAGATATTTAATTTGATCCTCCCATAGTGTATTTATTAATATCTTAAATTTGAATTTTGACAGTCAAAATTGTTATTAGAGGTATCTTACTGTTCTGGCAGTTCATGAATGAATTGTAGATATCTGTCAAATAAGATGATTTAACACGTCTTCTTAGGATTTCTTATTAATGCAACAATGATTGAAATTTGCTGTTTTGTGGTGGACAAAACAAATATTAACTTTTGTTTTTTCTACAGAGAAGTTGTTTTCCTGTTCACTCCAATATAGTTTTCTGTCAGCCAGCATCTAGTGGCGATCAGAGGAACTGCAGCTTATGTCTGTGTTTTTGTCAATTTGTTTCTCAGGATTCTTGTTGTGGTTTGAGGAGTTTTGATGACTGGGAGACTCATCTTCCTCCCTCCTGCATCTGCACGCCTCCCTCATCCCACCCGTCCACCCTGCTGAGGTAAGACAGAAAAACACAAAAACATCATGTCCCTGTTAGATGTTGATATTTCTGGTTTATTTTGTGGTGAATGTTCAATCACTGCTCCGTTGGTTTCAATTGTAACTGGAAACGTTTCAGAAGCCAAAAGTCTGTTCTCCAGCAACCACGTTTACAATATAGTGTAGTGTAGTTTAGAGTAGAGTTGTGCTGTCATTTCTGATGTTTTACAAGCGTAAACACACTTTTACAGCTCATTTAGATGAGATAACAGATGCTTTCAATTTTCTCTGTGATCGTCAATAAGGCTTATTAACCTGTGTTTTTGTTTGTCTGATGATGTTGTGATCTAAACATAATGATTATATCTGCAGCTCAGCAGCCTGGTAATGACTGCTGGTTAACATGGTACTCATGAGCCACAATCAGATTTCATACTTCTGTTGTCTGACAACAGAAACAGAAAAAAAAATGTGAATGAGAAACATATTTATGATCACACAGAACAGAAAGAGTTCATTTTACGTCAATTGTCAATAAATACAGGCATTTACATATGTTTCACCTTTCTCAGAAAAGGGATCTGAGAATGCTGATCTGAGACTCTAGAGGAACCAGATTTCTTGAAGACTTTTTAAATTTCTCAAAAATCTTTTTTAGTTTCTAGACAAATTTCTAGATTTCAAAAAGAGCTTTTGAATTTCTTAAAGAATTTATGAATTTCTATAAAAGTTTGAGTTTCTCTTAAAGCTTTTGAACCTCCAGAAGAATTTATGGATTTAAAGAAGATTTTTTTATTTTCTCAAAAAGCTTTCAAGGCTCTTGAGAAAATTCTAGATTTCTACAAAGCTTTTGAGTTTTTGGGAGAGCTTTTTATTTTCTAAAATTTCTGGATTTCTAGAAGAGTTTTTAAGTTTCTTAAAAATGGCTTTTGACCTTTTAAAGAATTAATTTCTAGAAGAGTTTCTCTTAAAGCTTTTAAAACACTAGAAAAGACGACGTGTTTCTAAAACAGTTTGCTTCTGGAAGAGCTTTTGATCTTTTGAAGAATATCTGGATTTGGAGAAGATTTTTTGATTTTCTCAAAGAGATTTTGAGGCTCTAGAAGAATGTCTGGATTTTCTTGAAACATTTTTTAGCTTCTCAAAGAGGCATTCTGGATTTATAGAGGAGTTGATCAAATTCCCAAAGAGCTTTTGAGCTTCTGAATAGGTTTGACTTATAAATACACTCCTTCTCTTTGTCTTACAGCTCTCAGGCCGGTAACTCCAGCTCACAGGAGCCCTGTGTTTTGGTGGATAATGACCTTTCACCTCTGACCCCACAAAACACAAATAAAGTGTGGGTTCACTCCAAGGTAATTACACTATCACATTCCTTTCATTCTTTGTTTTATTTTTTCATCTTTCCTTGTTTCCTTTCTACTTTCAATAGATGTCTTAACACTCCTCTCTCTACAAGAGGACAGGTCACTTAATGTCCATCTATTGTGGTAAGAAACATTGTTTTTCTTAATGTTGAATGTTGACCTTTGACCTCTGTGTCTTGCAGCCATGTGGTCCCATCCTGAAGAGCTACCTGAGCTTCCCCATCAAACTCAGGATAGGAATTATTTCAGCCTTCGCCACCATTGCGGTACACTAATATTCACTATTCTCAGTTGAACTCTAGTTACCTTCTCTTTGTTTAATTAATAATCTTCTTTTTTTTGAAGTTGAGAAATATTTTGTCTTCACACTGCAGATTTTATTAATTAAAAAACAAAAATATCATATTTATTTCTTCAGTTCTTCAATATTTTCTAGTTTACAAGTTTGTAGAAAAGTTTATTATGAGTTTCCAGAAGTATCTGAGTTTATGATGAAGTATAATATAAGATAAGAACAGAGAGAAGTTTGCATGTTTTACAATGAATTTCTAGAGTAGTTTATAAATGTCTGAAAGCATTATCAGTTTCTTGAAAAGAACATGAGTTTCCAGAATTATTAAAAGTTTCAAGAGGAGTTCTGAGTTTTTGGAATAGTTAATTAGATTCAAAACAAGTTTCAGATGTTCTTGAAGACTTGAGTTTGTAGAAGTTGCCTTGATTAGAGAATGTGTTGCAAATTTTCTGATTTGACTTTTTAATTCAATAATTAAAGATGGCGGCCATAGCTCTGTCCCTGGCGTTGGGTCTGGAGGAATACTGGAAGACACCTCCAGTAGAAACAACAGTCGACGACTTCAACAGAGTGAAATACCAACCCAAACCCTCCATGACCTGACCTCTGACCTCTGACCCCTCACCCAAAACCTAGGCATCAGTACGCACTGCATCAGGATGCTGCCTTGGGCAAGGTGATTAATAAAAGAATCATCCGTTCTTTCGGGAATTTCAAAACAGCATATTTATTTTTGATAAAACAGTGACTTAAATCTGTGACTGGGCTGTAATTATTTTATGTAATTATTGGAAATTTTTTTAATTTTTGAAGGTTATGCCAACTTGCAAAACATGCAAACCTCCTGCAGAGCACCTCCTGACTTTTGGGCTTCTGTCATAATAACAGCCTCACAGTCACAGTCGACAGGAAGTGTAGAAGATAATGAGGCCGCTTTAGGGAGGTTCTCACGATGATGTTATTCCGACAGTGTTTTTTGTTGTTTTTTTGTTGGGGAGGAGGGTATCTGTGTTTTGAGATGTTGCTGTGGAGTTGAGTCATTGACCCTTTGAGGCTCCAAACAGTCGCCTGCCTTTCCTGTCATCGGCTTTATAATGATATTTAAACTGGGTAGGGGTCCAAAAACATGCCTGAAATGCTGGTGTTCTTCTCACTGACTTTGCAGAGCTGTTATCCAATCACAATGCTTGTTTTATTTTTGATTTTTGAAAGCCAGTGACTCTAGACTCCTCTCAGAGAGCTCATAACTTGCAACTCAGGACTGCTGAAAACTTTAATCTAAAAAAGGAGGGGTGGCTGATGGTTGGGATGAAATGTCTCTCGTCCTTGAAAAAAGTGCTTTATAAATAAAGTTTACTCTTGTTTACGCAAATGCATGCATCAGTGATGTTTGTGTGGTCTTTGTAGTTTCCATCTACAGCCACATGATGGCGGTAGTAATACAAATAACTGTGCAGCATGTCTGTGTGTGTAGGGGCTGTTAGTGGTTAAAATGTGGCCACAAGTTTGAGCCTCACAGCTTCATAAAATAAAGCTTTAAAGAAGGAGCTGCCAAAACTTACACAAAAGAAAACAAAATGTTATTTACATGACGATATGTGACATTAGAAGAAGTGGTTAAGGAGGCCCACAAATACTCACACCCTCGCATTTAGTTACTAAAACCTGTTACTCATGTCACAAAAAATCCAATTAGCTTTAATTAAGCACACATTGAGGTGTCTGGGAGTGCTGATAAACATGTTCAATCAAATTACAATGGAGGTTTTAACTGTATTAGGTTTTAATATTATCTGTTTGGTGTTTGTTTCCTTTTGAAGATTCCAAAGTCCCTTTAATATATGTAAGCATTAATCAATAAAATAAGTATCACAGTAATTTATTAGTAAATGTGTATAAATACAGATTCTGGGCTCCTTTGTCACTTATTTCAATCAGGAGAGACAAGTGAAGCAAAAAGAATTATTTATTGTACAGATGATATTGATATTGATTGATTGATCATTAAGTCTTGTCAAAAGTCTTTCGACTCTTCGACTCTACAAGGAGATTTTGTAATCGAGGGACATCAGTCCTGAGCAGCAGCAAGATAAATCCCCCCATGGAGTCCAGTCACTGGTTCTGGTGGGGGATGATGACTTCTGCTGAGACTGGTAAGGTTGATGATGACTTGATGAATCTGCGAAGACTTGGCGGTGATGGGGAAGTGGCGGGGCATTGTAACTGCGGCATGAAAGCACCGAGGCAGAGAGGGAGAATAACATCATTTAAAAAGACAGCTGCAAATGATAGGCTGACAATGAAGTTCTGTCACCGTGCTATTGGTTAGATGTGACCAGCTGATGTGAACAGATGACATCTCAATTGATGCCCCCGGGGCAATGACAGCCAGGAAGTTCTTTAGTGAGCATGTGTGAGGGATGAGAATGACAGATGGTTTGAGAAATAAAACCACAGACCTGAGCATGCAAAAGATAGTCTTCCTGACTGAACTTTTGCTAAAGCTCCATATAACATAATTGATCTAGACATGTACCCACACTCCCATATCAACTCTTGCCAAGACAACATCCTGATGAAGTGACCGGATACTTTTCGGCTATGTAAAACATTTTTAAACACCATGTTTCAGCTACAGCGAACATCCTCAATTCTCTCATTTGGCAGATTCTTTTGTCCAAAGATAGTTTACAATAAGTGCTCTCAACCTCCACAGGAAAAAGCTTAAGATGTTATTGGAAACTGTAAGGAGAAAGGAGAGGAGAAAAGTGGTTGCACTGCAGTGCTGAAATTATGCGGCACGCCCAATCTATTGTTTGTTCCATTTCCTTTTCTGTCTCTATCCAAGAATCAGAATCACCTTTACTGGCCAATTATGTCTATGCATACATGAAATTTTGATGATGGGGTACAAAATCCACAGTCCTCCTTCTGTGCAAAAATGAATAATATGAAGTGATGGAGGACAAAATCAGCGTCCAAATGAGTCAAATCAAGTAGATATCTTTCAACGTTACAGTCTTTTTAGTGCCAAAGTTCCTCTTTTAGTTACTATACTTCCACCGGAGCTCAACAGGGAAACACTGTCCGAGGAAACACAAAGAGGGAATTTGATGCTAAAAAGACTGTAAATGTGACTTGATATGACTAACTCAGACTGCTGAAGCCTCATATAAGCTTCACATCAACTTTTAACTGTGGATTTTGGCCTCCATCACTTACACTGAAAGCACATTTGAAGGATCTTTTAATAGCCAGTATGAACAGGAGGAATGATTACAGCGAGGAAAACCTCTTTCACTGTTCATATGGACACCTGACTGATGTTTTAAGACACATTTGAACAATTGTGAACCTATATTTATGTATATACTATATGTTCTTATATACATATTTATCAATAATATAATTAAGAACAATCAGCTTGTTCCACAATAACAATAATGAGGCCGTGTACACTGTGTGTGATATTAAAACTAATGTGCAGAATTTAATGAAATTTTACACACTTCTGTAAGGTCACCTTGTGTACATTATTCCCAAATTTGGTTGCAATCCAATTCAGTATTGAGGAGTTATTGCCCATTAAGTGCATTAGGCCACGCCTTTAAATGTTTGCTAACCAATTACAGACAAACTATAAGTGATATCCAAAATCAAATGAATAACTTTAGTTTGGGTGCTCTAAATATGGTATGCACCAAGTTTGGTGAAGATTAGATGAAATATGTGCCAACAGAAGCAAAACACATGTTTATCAAAAAATCCAAAATGGCGGAAACATTTTTTAGGCGCAAGTGGACGCGGCCTATATCAGCCTAATCAGCATCATCCAAGGAACATCCTGTCCAAATATTTTTTGATAGGACTTACCGTTCATGAGTTATTAGCCAAAACACAAAACATGTAATAACCGATCACATGGTGGCGCTGTTGGTAACATGTTTCAATATGTTAAGCATTTCCACATGGGACACCTGTACATCACATATGAACAGTTTAGCACTTTTAGTTTTTGAGATATTAGCTTTTAAACATTCCTCCCATGGACCTACCATTATAAATTTTAATATTTAAAAAAAAAAAAAAAAAATCACTGGAATATGCTAGAAAGCTGAAAATGAACGGTTGAATGGTAAATAAAGAATAAGATAACACACTAATAAAAATAAAACGTCTGTCTGGAGTTCTTTCTCATTGCACTTGTACCTGGTCAGCTATTTGAGAATTTGTATTCCAGCTCTGTTTCAGTCGCTGTCCTCTAACGCTTGATTGTCTTCTCTTGCATATAAGTTGCTTTGGATAAATGCCAAATGACTAAATATAAATGTGTTTTGCATGTTTTTGAACGGCAACACTCAGACACCCTCATATCATATTGTCAAATACCAACACATTGCGAGCAGTCACTAAGACTATGATAACAGTAACATGAGCAGCTGATCCCGGTGCTGTGTGGGAGAACTGATTTGATTAGCACCGCTGTGTAAATGGCAGTCGATGCTTTTTTTTTGAGACTGCTGTAGAGGAAATTCTCATTTTCCTCGAGCTTCAGTAGGCTCAAGGTGATGTTGACAGGAAATTAAAGTCAAAATAATGGAGTTGGAGCACTTTCTTCTTGCTGTAATGCCTAAGGTCGGAGGGTTTGACCATGGCTTGGATTTAGGAGGGAGCAGTTCTCAACTACAACAATGAGCCAGTGTAGTGAAAAGGGAGTGGTGTGGGGAAACATAGGGAGGTTGAACACTCTGGACCAGTTGCAGGCGTCTCGTAGCAGAAACCGGATAAGCATTTGGGCCACCTCCCCAAAGAGGAAGCTGCAAATTTTGTTTTCTGGCAAGTCTAAAATATCTTGCATATTAAAAAAAAGGTTGCAGGTGAGTATTGTAAGACTGTGTGCCTGCTCAGTCAAAATATCATATTCCACTACTTGGCTGTCATCTTCCACGTCTCTCCCTCACAACTTCCTGCTTTCACAGGGTTATCCAGTTCAAGATCTGGGCCTCATTTCCCAACAACAATTGATCTTAAAGAGCATTTCCTCAAACGCTCTTAAATTCCTATACGCATTTCCCAAAGCAGTTCTTCAAAGTGAGTGCACCCAGTTAAGAGCTTCTTAACGTCAGCTGTGTGCAGTGATGTAGATGATGCTGAATATGTAGCTGAGCTTTATCATGAAAATATACAAATGTTTTTTTTATTTGAAATCCAGCATTCAGTATGAGAATGAAGCTTATTGCGTCATCATGTCTGTATCGGACCTGCTGTATGTAAATGTGAGACAAACAACATATATACACATCATAAATAGAAAGAAAAGATGTTTGGATTTTACTTTCTAATTTAAACTTGTCACTTAACAAACATCAGTGTTCATGAAAAAAAAAGTATAGATTTAAAAATGTAGAAAACTTGAATAAAACATGTAGTTTTTGGTTCCTCCTGCAGGTTCTTAAAGGGAAACTTCTGTATTTTTTCCAATTATTTTGTTTCTAAGTGAGCAATGGGGAACCTTAAAGACATATTAGTCCATTCAGCTTGCCTCTATACACGACTGCTGTCACCCTTACTAGAGGGTCATTTTAAATATAGTTGATGAACTCAATGTAAACATGCAACCAAGTGCTTTTCCTTCTTGTATCCTGTAACAGGAAAAGAGTGCATGATTCTGGGCTTTTCCCGTATAACCACTGGAGTCACACCTCATTACGTGTCCTTGTGATAATGTATACATCAGCACGACGACCAGATCTTTGAAGACTAGAATGGCAGAACATTGTTTTTCTATAAGAAATGCAAACAAATACGGTCCATTTGCCCTTCATTATGCACATATGACACATCCACCAACCTCATACTGGTATACTGGTTTTGAGAGAGTTCAAATTTCCAGACGAGGAGGTAACTTAAAGGAAGCCCTCCTGAAACATGAAGCATATTGAATTAGAGACTCTCACATGAGTGGGAAGGAACAAGGGCTTTGATCTCAAGGTTTCTCTGTAAAATGTCCTGTGAAACTAATCCAACCTGCTGCAAAATCCCCAAAACAGATTTATTTATTTTTTATTATTATTCTTTATTTTAATTATTTTTAATTACATATATGTATATTTTTTTTAATTAATTGATTAAATAAGATTATTAAAATAAGATTAAGATTAAATAATTACTCTGAAAAAGATGTTTTTGTTGTTAGTAAGAACAAAAGGATTTTTGTGTAAGTTATAGGGAATTCTAAATGTTATGTGTGTAATGATGGACATCAATTATCAATTATGGATTGTATTTAAGCACTATGTCACTTTATGATATGTTTTGCGACTCTACCACCAGTAGGAACGAGGACTTGGATCTCAAGGTTTTCCTATAAAATGTCCTGTGAAACAAATCCAACCTACTGCCAAATCCCCAAAAATAGTTTTGTACATAGATCAATCTAAAGTTTTGATTTGGGCTTATGCAAAAAAAAAAAAATGTTTTAAAAGGATTTTGTGTAAGATTATAGATATTTTCTGCTTTTGACAGTCGAGGGAATGCTGAATGAGTGACCTGCTGTGTGTGATCAAGCACACACTCACGCACAACACAGCTGCGGACTATCATGAGCGTTGAGTTGTTGTCAAAATCAGCTAAATATTCAGCTATTGCAGGGTTGGAGAGAGGAGGAGTGCTGGGAGGAGTTTGTTGTGTTGGAGAACAGGAAGTGTAGCTTAGTTATAACACTAGTATACAATAGTAATAACAATCTGAGCCTGTCAGTGACAAAAACAAGCACTTTTAGTGGACATACATTGACGAGGCAGTACATCCACTAAATACTGGACCAATACTCAGTACTGGACCAATTTCAAAAAGTGTTGTTCCCATTAATCACAAAATGATGGTAAAATAGAGTCCAGGTTGAAAATACCAAAGTTTCCCTTTAAGAGCCTCTTGTGAGTGTTTAGGAGTCTCTTGTCAATCAACCGTCATTATTAAGAGTTTAAGTGTGATGGATGGCTGAGATGTTTACAACTCGTGGGTGTTCACGTTGCAGGACAACTCATGGATGTCGTATGATTACAGAGTTGGTCCAGCAAAGGTTAAAAATATCCAGTAAATGGCTGACGTGAGGTGAGGCGTCGCTATGTGCTTGACACCACTGAGATTTATCGGAGCTTTCCTTTTTGTAATTATAACTTGGATGTGTACATGAACGCTACTTAAAAGTCGGAATCTCGTAATTCCGATAAGACATGAATGCAGCATCACCACTGTAGCCTCATTGGTTTTTGGTTTGATTCACTGAACGTTAAAGCTGAGATGCTTAAGCTTACTTACACACAAATATACTGTATGTTACTACGCAGTCTTACATGATTATAGATATTTTTTTAACATATATTTATTATGGCTTGATTGTCATAAAACTGCTTTGAACAGACTGGACTTCAGCACCGTGCCAAACATTAATCATACCATCCAAGAAACAGAGGGAAACAGTGGAAATCCCAACACATCAGCAAGTTAAATGTTGCCAGTGTTTTTATGATATAGAAAAACAGGAGCTCAGCTTCATGTGTTTGTGGGTTCATTTGTCTCTGTCTGACTCAGCTCTATCACAGGATGCAGGCTTTCCTCTGGAGGCAGGACCGGTGATTGAAAATTTCATATCAAGGTTCAGCTTAAAATGTTAAGAAAATATCCTAAATGTCCTTAGGAGAGAGAATCACATCTAATCTTAATGGTTTGGATTTTTAGAAATGCATTTGTAAAACTAATAAAACTAGGAGCTTTAAAAATACTGTATTGATAATATGTATAATATTACTGTTGTATTTTGATAAATAATAAAATTATATCATTTTAAACACAAGGGAAAAAAGGAAAAATAAATAGAAGTAGTATTTATATTGTATTGGGTTTTGTTCATATTTATACTGCACTATACTGTACTTTAACTTTATCTTTTTTTTCCTTTTTTGCTTTTTAACAATGTTAACATTGCGAACTATGTGAATACTCATAAAGGGCTTGGCAAACTACATTTGAACTAAAATATGGAAGAGATATGGAGGGGGTGAAAGAAGAGAAAGAAGGAGGTTACATTAAAATTAGGAGTAGAAAATACAGAGAAATAAAAATAGTGAGTGTGAGATACAAAAACAAGTTTAATTTAGCTAGTATGCCGTTAGTATAGTACATTGCTAATAAATGCTAATTTGGTTTGGCTATAAGTTGCTAATAAATGCTAACCTGGCAGAGATTAGATGGTAACACGTGCTAACTGCTACTGTAGGTTTTATAGCCTCGCTAACAGCTCTGTGATGCTGTACTTTAGCACAGTGTTGGTTTGACTTATGCTAACTTGCTCACAATGACAATATTAACATGCTGATGTTTAAACTTTATTTGTATAAAGCCCCTATACCCTCCGTTTGTGTGTTCACATGGAAGTTCGCCATATTAAGGGCCATCCCAATCAAATTAGCAGAGTGTAAGTGGACTGTGAAACCCTTAAATAGCGAGTCTGCATTGGTGCAGGCTTACGTTCATCCTAACAGGATGTACACATGCAACAGGAAAATGGAGGAAACACCATACAAATGCAAGAGTTCCGTTTTTCTACTTTGTCAAGTATTTTAGATCAAGCACACGCATCTTTGTTTCCCTCTCACCAACTTTACAGTCTTAAACAAAATCTCAGAATGTGTCGTGTGAAAAGGTAAAACAAAAATGAGGAGAGTATCACTTTGTCCATAAGGTCGCTTGACTTGTAGCAAAGCCACAAATGCCTGTATGCATGCATAGCCTACATAAAAATAAATTAAAATATGTCAGATTTACCTCATTCTCATTGTTTTAGATGTTGTGTGTTCAACAGGGACAGTGGAAAAGACAAGGCAGCTCATAAGGCTGCAAATGGAAAATGAACATCTATTCACCAAACAGGCATGGGGGTAAGTAGTTGCCCTAGTCTTAATACATAATGAAGTTGATCTGTCACTCATGGTATCCCAGGGGGGTTATTTAAAAGGGCTAGATACTTACAAAGACAAACAATATTTTCCTCTCCTTACATTGTGTTGTACTATCGGTTCGTGATCAAAGAGATGGAAGCAGAAGGTGTCATAACCCACAAGCAGGCATTTAAAAGGTGGGAAAACCTCAAACACAAAGATTATTTTGTCTCTGGTCAAAGGTTAGTGTTATTGCTGCTGAGAGCTGATGCACTGCACATCAGTATCCACAGGACCTGAGAAAGTCTCTTACAGAGTCAGGAACAGACAATGGAGAAGTGACCCTAAGCACCGGGCCCTACTATAAAGACATGTATGAGACGCCGGAGCCAAGGCCAACAACATTTCCCTTTGTTCTAGTTGCCTCTTGCTTCAACAGTCCTGCACCTTCATGCTCCATCAGCCCTCCTAATTCCCCCTTTCTGATCGGCCCTTCCAGGCCAAGTGGACCATCCATATCTACAGCTAGCCCTTCACCCGACTCACCCCCTGCAACCAGCTGCCAAGAGAAGGAGGAACACACTTGAGGGAGTATTGGAGTTCCTCAAACAAGAGTTGGAAAAACAGGACAAGCGTCATGATGAACTGACTCAACAAACTTAGAGATTTATTAGTGCTTTTGAAAGAATGGTTGACAAAATCTGATTTGGCTTGAGTGTTATGTTCATTAATTATCTTTTAAATAAGGATTATGTTGGCAATTTCTCTTTTTTTCCTTTAGATGAACATTTGTTTCAGTTATGAAATGCATGTTTTTGGGAATATCCAGATAACTTAAGTTGTACACGACAAATAAAATGTTTTATGTGCTGAGATCTTGTTTCACAGATTAATCAGCATTAGTTGTCATAGTGGCAGCTTGGATATACCTATAAAATGAATATAAGCATGGATCAGTAGCCATCATTACTTTAAGAAATGGGTGTGAAGATTGTTTTTTTCCCCATCCCTATATCTTCATTGTACATTGAGCATATGATCAACAATGGGACATTCAGTTAAGTACAGATGAAGGACTTTATCGTCCCTAAATGGGGACTTCGTGTGGGACAGTGCCAAAAACAAAAAAGTAATAAAAATATGACTAGAAAGACAAAAGAAAAGAAACCCAGATAATCTAACAACATAAAAACAGCGGTCACAGGTAGTCATGCTCCTGCAGGTGCTGTGGAAAGAGGGCAGGTGCAGACAGGAAAGCAGCCATCCTGTCTCTGATGTGATTTCCAGTTGTTTCCTGTCCGCCTTGTGCGTCACGGTAAGGAACCTGGAGATCTCCAACAGGATTGATGTTGTCTTCTAGCTCCGTGATGTCAACGGTCTTGAGGCACAGATTGTATAAGAAGGCACAACAAGCAATGATATCTGGAGCAAAGGCTGGACTGACCTCCAGTGCCTTGATACATGTGGCCCTCCATCGTGCTTTCATCAACCCAAAATCACGTTCAACCACTGAGCGAACCCTTGAATGGTGATGATTGTACCTCTGGACCCGTCCTCGTAGAGGGAACTGGTAGGGTGTGATCATGGGGATGGGTTTTTACAGGCATGTATATCCCCCATCTGCCAAAAGGAAAAAGCCGGACGGTGGATATAGTGCCTGGCTAAAGATGGGGCTATTCCTCGGGACCCTTGCGTCACATATAGACCCTGAGTATCCCACTAATATGACAATCTGCCTGTTGTGTTACAGATGGCTTGCATTTGGATAGATGGAAACAACTTGTAGTTGATAAAGACAGCTTGATGCAGATTACCCGGTGGTTTGATGCAGATGTGACATCCATCAAGTGCACCAGCTGCACTGCTGAAAGACTGGACTTTGTGCAAGCTGGCAGAATCCTTGACTACTGTTTGGCAGTTAATCCCTTGTTGGCACTGAAATCATTGTGCTCAGCTTTGATCTCACCAGCTACTCTGTAGATTACCCGGTGCACAATGGACCGATGGCCTTCAAATGCACGAAACACCACTGAGAGGAAAAGCTCATGTGCTATGCTGTAGAGGAAATGAGGACTTCCAACTCCTGGTCCCAGCCAAGGTTCCTTGTGCCACAGACTGCCAGGTGAGACAAAAATCTCTCATTTAGCAAGCCTCTGGGTTATTGTACACAGAATAAGCACTGCTGGGTTCAGCTGCATGTACAGCATTGCGCCTCCCTGGGAAAAGACAGGACATATTTTTTCAATATCTTAATGTCATCAATTTCTGAATCCAAACAGCTAATATACACCAGAGTGGCTATTTGACTTTGTACATAACTTGAATAATAAATAAATAATTGCTACATATGTTTTCATTAGTATTGTGTTTGCTGTATTGATAATGTAGCCTACATCAGAGATGTGAATACAAATCATTGGGTAATGGCACTATCAACAATGGACACATTATATTTCTATATTATTGGTTTATCATCACTTCATCATTTCAAGTAGCCTCATAGCAAAAACCTGAATGATAGCAAAAACAGAACTGTGGAAATTCAGATCTATTGCAGTTGGGAGAGACATTAATTAGCCTGCGGTGGGTTGGGAGATACTTGTGGAATAGTAATGTTGTGCCTGCTTATTGCGGTTTGCGTGTAACTGACAGGAGTCACTACAATCACATTTAACCTTACCTAACCATATCTGTAAAAATCAGCGAAATTAACATTACCGTATTGACCCAAATATAAGACCCCTCCCTCTTTTCAAGACTCATTTTTGCAAAAAGATTTACAATCACTCTTATTGGCTTTTTACCCTCAAAGCTTTTATTGCACTGTTACTGAAGGTAACAGGCAGACTGGAGCCGCTTCATGAGACAGACAAATGAATCAGAGCTCAGAGGATCATATATGACATTAACATGTGCAGCATAAAATAATAATGTCAGACAAATACAATGAAGTAAGTAGCTGGAAAAGCTCCTCAGTGAAGCTTATGTTTGTTAAATTGACATAAGTGTTGTTTTAACCGTCCAGTTTATCTGCTGCTGCTTTACATCACAGTAATGTTAATGTTAGCTTGATAGTTTGATAGCTTGACTGCTGATGCGTTCCAACTGTGTGTTGTTTGTCCACAAGTAGTTCTGCCTCATGCTCTGAAAATATAAAAAGCTTCCTTTTAAAAATCTGACAGAGTGAAGGAATCAGGAAAGAGGAGACAGAAGTGAGGAAGAGTCGCAGGATGTAACTTAATGGTGTTGAAAGAAAAATGAGGAGAAGTGAAGGAAGAAGGAAGAAGGTGCAACTGATTCAAGATTTAAAGAAACAGTTTAAGGAGGAAAGAGAAACACATAGAAGCAGCCCAGATGTCAGGTGATGGAGAGACATGAACACATTCAAAGCAGGAGGCAGAACAAACTGCTAAGGTCTGACTTCCTCCTGTATCTAGATGAATTACTGTTCTGTAAATATATTCAAAGGCACCCTAATCCTAACCCTAACCCTAATCTGTTATCCAAATGTAAACTAAAGGACATCCTAACAAACAAAAGTCAAAGCACAAGATTAAAACCTGCTATAAAAGGACTTACAGATCTTTGAATATACTCACACTCACACTACACAACAACTCTGTTAACATGATGTTTTCTTTAGCTGTTGAAAGGTTGTTGACCTCAGTAACTGTTGTAAACACAGCACTAACCCTGAGTTATTAGGAAACACACAAAAAGCTGATTCTGTAAGTCAAGCTGTTTTGATTTGGCTTTAGGTTTGAGCAAATTAATTCCCCATAAGTCAGTTCTGTTATTTTGTTATATTACAAACATTGATCTATATTAAGGAACATATGGACGGTGTGAGAATCATCCATCCATCTATCATATATAAGGCCTACGTTTATTTATGTGTTGTAAATAAATATTAACAATATTTAGTTACAGTTACAACTTATGTGCACTCATTTCATTTCAGCTCAGTGTAGAGAAATACACCCATGCAGACAACCACCTTACTGGGCACGTCTATGACGACACAGTCGACACCACAGTATCTGTGACTATACCAGTAGTTTCAGTGGGCCGCCCACCCAAAAAAAATCCTCCGGGAAACACTGGAGAGAAAGACAGACAGCAGCATGTGATGGAGAGGTGAACAGCGCAACAGTGCTCTTTTTTTCTGGTCTGGTACTGTAGCCAATGTCAATATATGTTTAATGATAGCAGTTCTACTCAATACTAATACTAATAACTAGCAACTACTAATATTTTTAACATCACAATTCATAATTAACCCTTTCATGCATGAATTATGATAACCTCAGTCAGGATTTTTTTCTTGAGTGTTATTCCCCTTTAGGCATGAAAAAAATATTTGTGTCATCCCATGTTTACAAAAAATGTAAACATGGGATGACACACTAGAGTCCACTGTGGTGGCTGATGTGCAACTATACCATCACAACCCATGCATATCTAGGAAAACGGCTTTTGAATAGCTGTCCATTGTAATGACCGCTATGCATGAAAGGGTTAATCTGGAAAGTAAACATCTTTTGAGGTACACGTTTCAATTTTTCAATGATTAAGACATGTAAAATTTAAATGTAAATAAGGTGCCAGAGTGCATAAAAATGCATCAAAATAGAGCTTGGACTTCTGTAGCTGGACCCCCCTACAGGGGTCCAGGCTAATCCCTGAATATCCTCAAATCCCAAAAACACCCCTGGAGATTGTGAATGTATTTACTCCATAAACGAATTGTGACAAACCTAAAGAAAACACTCTCTCTGCTCCCTGAAACATTAATGACGGATTAATCAATAATTTATTAATGACTGATAGGATAACCTATGGATGCAAAAGACAATTTTGGTTCAAAATTTGGTATATACTTGAGCCAGATCAAAATAACCCGCTCCATACTATGAGGGGTCAGGATATGAACAGTATGTAAGTGTTAACCGTCTACCTGTGTGTGCTACTAAATTTTTCTTTGTGCTACTGAAATCTTTAGCTTGCTAGCACCTAATAAAGTAAGTCTGCAGCCCTGCATGGAATGTTTTTGCCTTTGCACTTGTTGGTCTGTGTATTTCCTAAGAAAATCCAGTGTTTCACTGTGGTAAATAGTGAATGGACTGCATTTATATAGCACCTTTCTAGTCTCCCAACCGCTCAAAGCGCTTTTACACTAAGAGCCACATTCACCCATTCACACATACATTCATAACCTGCTCATCAGGAGGATGGCACAGTCATCAGGAGCAATTTGGGGTTCAGTGTCTTGATCCAGGACACTTCGACATGTGGACTGAGGAAGCCGGAGATTAAACCGACGATTTTCTGATTAATAGACAACCCGCTCTACCTCCTGAGCCACAACCGCCACCCTGTGTCCTCTTTTTTTTATGGTATGCTTGGCTGGTTGAGGCTTGACTGGATGAGGCGGCTGCAGATCGTGATACCAGCGGTTCTGGTGGAGCTCTGGCAGTGTTCAGCTGCAGAGGGGTCTGGACTGTAGTGTCCTTGATCAGAAGGACTTGCCTCACAGTATGAGGTAAATCCCCTCATACTGGCTCTGAGAGTTAATGGTTGTATGCTGTGTTGTGTTTGTTTTCCATGGCACTGTGCATGGCAGGAAAGAATGTCCAGCTTGCACTTGTGTGTTTTTATGTTAAGTAACACGAATACCATTAATAGGAAACTTTCACATGGGAACTTACAACTGTGGAGGAAAATACTTCTGGAACCAACAGCTCCTCCCATTTTACAACTCTTTTTTCCAATGTCATCAATCTTTCCACATAGTTGGTATAGATGTTATATAATTTCCAGGACTGTGAGTGGAAATAGTGAAAGATCGTGTGTATTGTACATGCTTTGCTTGGGTGGAATTTCCTGGATTACATCATGCTGTTTCAGGCTGCTGAGTTTTCTAAAGTATCGTAAAGTGGGTTGATGGGAAAACTGGATGATGATGATGATGATGATGATGATAATGATGATGATGAGCCACTCTCTGATTACTCTCTATTTTCTGAATGACCTGTCTGAGCATATTCAGCTGCTGCAGTTCAAAGATGTTTCTGTTATTCTCTCTCTCTTTTCAACTGTTTGTCATTTATGAACAGTGACAGAGTATTAGGGCCACTGTTAGAAAAAAAACATAATCTGAGATTTTGATAATTAAGTCAAGAAAAAAATAAGTTTGAGAATAAAGTAATTTTTTATTTAAAAGTTGTAATATTTCTAGAATAAATCATAGCTTTGTGAAAGAAGTTATAATAATCCAAAAAAAGAGAACAGAGAGAGAACAAAGAACAAATGAAATTGAAATTTTTTGAGAAAAAAAGTTGCAATATTTAGAGAAGTCATAATATTTTGAGAGTAAAGTTGATTTTTTTTTTTTTTTTTTTTGAGAAAAAAGTTCATAATAGAATCGCTCATTTCGATTACATGTATGTTTTAGCATTTCCTGACATTTCCTCTACAGGCTACTGCAGCCTATTTTAATTTTTAAAAAAACGTGTGTGTGTATGTCCACCTTTGCTCTGTTTGGAACTCTCAGACTCCAGGATGTTTGCATTGAAAAGCTCGAGGAAGCGGATGTGTGCTGTACTGTTTCTGAGGTGGTGAAGTTAAAGCCCAAAACCGGTCTTTAGGTTTCAGTCTGAATGGGATAATAAAATATGAGCAGAGCACAGAGCGCTAACGTAATGCACAGCAGACTAGAACTGGTAGATTCTGGCTGCCTTTCATATCATTTGCATAAAGCTCACTGAGCTTTAATCACTTTCAGATGTCATGACTGCACCCTTGGCTCTGCTCTCTGGAGACAAACCAGGTCCCACGCTGTACTAGACTCCAACTGCTGCTTCAACATACACTCACCGAGCACTTTATTAGGAACACCTGTGCAATCTAATGAGATCCAATACAACAGTTCTGCCATAACTTCTACTTTTACGAAGTTTATACATTTTCAGTTTTTGTTGACATTATCAGAAAGGTGATAATTCTACTTTATGTTCATTATTGAAGTCGTAGTGGGTGATGGTGGTGGTTGTTATATTGAAAAGTGTTCCAAGTATTTTGTCTAACGCATTAACATACATGACGGAGGTCAAAATATTAGGAGCATTTTTTGAGAAAAAAGTTATTTCAAGAAGTCATTGTCAGGGTTCAGGAATTCACAACAAAAAGGGAAACCACACCACAGCAAACATTTAAACAAAGTAACTTTATCACATAAATAACCAAATCAGACCACATTAAATCAAATTAGATGTGCCAATTACACAGAATTAAGGAGGCGATGACTAATTAAAATATGGCATGTGAATGTCAGTTAAATCAGTCCTGTGAGTGTTTTAATGGTGGGTGTGTGTGAATGTATGGGTGTGTGTGTGTATGGGTGCAGAACGCAAAAAAAACCTAATTAAATGGCAAACCAAACCAAAAGCAGGTGTCTGGAAGGGAGAGCAGAGAGAGAGACTGAATGACTACAGCTGTGGCTTAAGTAACGTCAGGACACCGAGCCCAGGTGCACTGAGTTACTGTAATTACCTGTAAGTCACCTGCAGGGGAGAAACTCCCAGATGACGCCACAGGGCCCATCACAGTCATATTTTGAGAATAAAGTTGTAATTTATGAAAAAAAGGTGTAATACATCGAAAATAACATAATTTTTATATATATATATATTATATAGAGAATAAAATTTGTCAATTTTTGGGAGAAAAGTATAAAAAAGAAAAATGTATATTTCGCAAAAAAAGTTGTAACTGGATTTTGAAAAAACATTAATACATTAAGTTGATTGCACCTTTGGCTCTGCTTTCTGGAGATAAACCAGACCCCGCCCCTGTGCTGTGCTCCAACTGCTGCTTCAAAACGCATCATGTACCGGTTTAACGGGTTCATCATAAGATAAGTGAAACTAGAACTTCAGGTCATCAACATTGGTAATTTGTCACAATAAAGCTAACAGTTCTCATATGTTTAATCTCAAAATATTCAGACTTAAATTACGATTTTATTCTCAAAATATTACAGTTTTTTCTCATTTTCCCTTTATTCTCTGTTGTCTCTCTCAGGAGAACCATCTTTGAATAAGTGATATTTCCTTTACTTTACTGGCTCAATAACCGCATGTAAAAGTATAATTCAAATCAAAAACCAACTGCTCTGATGTTATATTTCTTGTTTTTTTTGGTCTTGAGCCCAGCTGCTGTCTGCAGGTGACGTTTAATTTTGGTGTAGAATTTGCAGTTTCATCTTATCAAACTCTGACTTCCCCTTCATATTCTCCTCATCTGCCCTCTGGAGATAATTCTCCCTGTGAGGAAATCAAGAGTTGCATCAGACAGACTCTGTGGTTTGCGGTTCACAAATTACAGTATGTTTATTCACACTCTGGACAACAGTTGAGTAGCAAGTTAAACTGTGTTCAGATCCTTAAAGGGTGGGTCCATTATTTTTATATCATTCTGTAGCTTCAAATCTGAAAATTTAAATTTTGGTTGACGTACATATGTTTTAGTTGCAAAAATGTCATTTTCCCAAGCCCTTCTCGTTTCTGCATGATGACGTTGCTACATATAAACCGATATAACCCCCCCCAGCCTGCCTAGCCAATAGCCACAGAGACGGATTGAGCTCTCACTGCTGCTCAAAGTTTAAAACTCTGAGCTCTCTTCCCACCAGTAAACGTCTGTCCCCTCCACAGCTCCCAGCACTCAGCAGCTGTCTGTCCCTCCGCTCTGTCCGGTGCATTTATAAATATCTTACACATTCAGACTCAGCACTGTGACATAAAGGGCTTAAAGGGTCATTACAAGATAAATAAGGAGTTTTTAACTGTAAATCATGCAAAGATATTCCAGTAAAGCCCCAGAATATAAACATAGAGCTGGAAATGTGCATGAAACGTCCCCTTTAAAAATGTAAAACAAATAAAAGTTAAGACAAAATACAATAAACGGGAAGAGCAATGAGGTACTTTATATAAACACATCAATAATGGATTTGGAAATGTAAAAGAACTAATAAAACCCCACAATTAAATTTTTTGAGGTAAAAAATCCAAAATGCCTCTCTTTTTTTTTTCTATGACCTCTTTGGTTGAGCTTAATCTCTGTAAAGAATAATGATATATATCATAATAATGATAAAATGCTTCACAACTGTACAGAAGTTTAATCATCCTCATGTCTCACTTGTTACCAAAAGTATTTTTCTGTAATATTTGAAGGCTACTGGACTTTTTCAGCCTTCTCTGGCTGGTAAAAGTCAAAACATTTATTTTTATTATTGTTAACAAAAGAAAACTTTTTAGTACAATATCATAGTAATACAATAAAAATCTCTAATAAACCGTTTAAATGGAACATCATGCTGTTGTTGAGCCAATCAGCTCTTTTATCAGGGGACAGCCAGACATTTCCCATCATGCCCTGAGGCCTGCAGTTGGTGGAGAGCAACTGTGGCGCCTGGCTCCAAAAAAAAAACTGCTGCCGCCTTGATCTTTTAAATACAGAAATACAAGATCAGGTTATTGCCGGCAACGTTCATGCCATGCATGACATCAGAGCAAGTCGGCATCAAGTCACACAGAAATCTAACCAGCATGCATTGTGATCGATTCTATGCAGGCCTGGCTCATCTCCCATGAGCCTATTGTCTGTTTATACTATAAATAACCTTTATTTAATCAGATCATCTCACTGAGACCAAGATCCTCTATGCAAAAGAGACCTGAGTACAGCAGAGGGAAAGAAAACAAACAAAAGCACATATAGCCTCAGAAACCATCACAGACATCACTAATACTGGATTTTAAGTTTAAAATCAGCCAGTGGCATGAGACAATTTAATTCATTCCATGTATTACTAGCGTTATGCTAGTAGCAGCTAATGTAATCTCTATCTGCACATGAATACAGAGTCTGTAGGCAACAGGACAAGATTTGTAGTCCGAAACCCGACGGCGCTGTGAAGGTTTCAGGCTGCTCACTCACAAGCCCAGGAAAGGGTGGGAAGCGGAAGAAAGTCAGCCTTTTGTGGGGAGGTGATCCTCCCCACAAAAGGCCGACCTATAGTTTTCCCCCTGATATGAGAAAGGATGGCACTGATCATTCCCAACATGGGAAACCCGACAGAGAGCAATCCTGCAGAGGCAATCGCTTCTCCCATGTCTATTGCGGGAAATGTAAAGTCCATCTTGCCTGAACAAGGACAGAAACTGTTTTCTTACCACAATGCAAAATAACGAGGATGTGAACCAAAAATCGAACAAAACTAACTGAAAGGTTCCTCTTTCACCCATTTTCCCATTGGTGGGTTTGTCATTGCTGTATGATGAAGTTTCAATGTAGCAGATACAGAATATGTGTGACATTGTTGTGCAATATGGAAAAAATTTCTAAGGAATCTTTTCTAAGGAAACTTAGAGTTGAAGGGGTTAAAAATTTTGTGTGCTGTATTTTTTTTTGTATGATTAAAAAAAATGTTGTGAGCAATAAATTGCAAAAAATGATTGAATCTATCAAATATGACAAAGCAAAACTCATATACGCAAAATGTTATTTAATTTCTTTTTTTAATTTGTCAGAAGGTCCAATAAACACTCCATTTTTCAAAGAATTAGAATTTTCTGTTCACAACTTGTAAATTTTGTTCATCCCTGTAAGAAAATTGACGGGCCTTTTTTTTCTATTTTGGGCCTCTTTGTTGCAATAAAGAGAAGTCCAAACACACAGCATGCAAGACAATAGTGTGCCTCAGACTTTGTGGCGACAGTTTGAGAAGGACCATTTCCTTTTTCAACATGACAATGCCCCTGTACATAAAACCAGCTCCATAAAAAATAAAATAAAAATTTAAAAAAAGAAAAAGGTTTTCCCAATTTGGTGTGGAAGTTTACTGACTTCAATCCCATCCGACACCTTTAGTTCAACAATGTGGTTCATCACATGTGATCTGCCATCTGCAGACCAACAAAATCAGCATTTAGACCTTCGTGTTGGGAATAACAGGTCAGAACACATCAGACAGGATACTTGTGCCAGCATGAATATCATATAACTTGTGCCAGCTTGAATATCATATAGCGTCTGTGTATAAAAACTGTCATTATCCAGCTGGAGGCTGGACAAGGAGGGGAGGCGACATGAGCTGTAACTTAATCTTAATGACAAAAAATAATAAACTGAAGTCAAACCACATACAACCAAACTAAAAAGGTGGAAAACTGATTCTTCATATGTTTTATCTTCAGTCCCCTCCAAAAGTATTGGAACAGCAAGGCAAATTCCCTTGTTTTTGTTGTTCACTGAAGACATTTGGGTTTAAGATCAAAAGATGAGTATGAGACAAGAGTTCAGAATCTCAGCTTTTATTTCCTGGTATTTACATCTAGATGTGCAAAACTATTGGAACATGTGACCAACAGGTGTTTCTTGTTGACCAGGTGTTGCCTTTAAGGTTGATTGTTCCAACATTAAATAGCTCTGCATGACTAGTCTACTTTTTGGCCTGGGTTTAAACCTATAAAGACTGCATTTCTTGGTTTAAACCCAAACAAAGGGTGGTATGTCCTGAGTTGTTTAACACATCTAGATGTAAATACCAGGAAATAAAAGCTGAGATTCTGAACTCTTGTCTCATACTCATCTTTTGATCTTAAACCCAAATGTCTTCAGTGAACAACAAAAACAAGGGAATTTGCCTTGCTGTTCCAATACTTTTGGAGGGGACTGTACATCTATATTTTTGTCATCCTGTTTTTTTTAAATGTATTTTTATTCAACTACAATATCACATACAGATAACATAAATTCTTGTCATCCTGTTTGTCCATACCATACTTCCATAATTTGCACGGCATTTCCTGTCTGTCTGTCCTGAGAGACGGATTCCTCCCCTGCTGCTGCTCTCCTTCAGGTTTCCTCCATTTCTTTCCCCGTTAAAGGATCAGTCTGGCAATTTTCTATATTTTTGTTAATGTCAACAAATCTCATGTTTGGATCCAAACTAACAATGAACTGATCTACTAACAAGTATTGTGTGTGTATCCAAAGCCTGACAGACCTCCGTTTTTGTCCAAAAACTATTAAAAACACATCAGTGAGCCACAGCGCTGCACCGCGTGACATGTTTATAAGAAGTTTTTCCTTATTCTAACCAAGGGTCCTCACATAGAAGACACTGTATTGCTGTACAGATTGTAAAGCCCCATGAGGTAAATTTGTGATACTGTGCTGTTTAAATAAAAATGGATTTGACTAGTTGGCTGCCAGTATCTTATATAAGTAGAAGGTGAGGCTAATTGTCCTGGCATCGACGGCGCCCACCAGGTGCTGACATGTTGAACAACATATTAAACAAATTAGACTCACAAACTTGCACAAGAGATATTTCTCACATAGGGATTTTCAAAGGAACAACTGAAGACTACCTTCCCCTCAGCTAACAGGAAGAATACGACACTCCTCTTTCTTTCCTTAAATTCTTTCCTCCTCAGTATCTTGAATACAATCCTTTACGGAGGTTTAACTTTCTCTGTCACACTGTTGGGACTCGTCTGATGAGCTGACATCAACAGGCAAATGATAGAAATTCCCCAGAGAACAAAACTGTTTCTGTGTGTGTGTGTGTGTGTGTGTGTGTGTGTGTGTGTGTGTGTGTGTGTGTGTGTGTGTGTGTGTGTGTGTGGTTTTCTGTTTCTGTTTCTGTTGTGATTCAGTTGCCAACTTGTCCTTAAATGAAACTTTCCCCTCATGTGGTTTTCATTCTGTTAAAATGAAAGTATGACACAGTGAGGGTCGTGTCTTTTTCTCGCCTGCAGCCGTTTTGGCTGCGGTTGGATTAGCAGAGCAATGGAGTGAAGAATGATAAGATGTTGTCTCACAGTGTCTCCTGCCTCAAGGTTCAGTTTCAGCTGCAGGTTGGAGGGTTATTGTTCCACAGGGTGCGATTTGTGAAAAAAAAAATCAGAGAGATGTGTTTTTGAAATGTTTTTACTCATGAAAATAAAGCAGAAGGCACAGCGGGCCTATGCAGACGATGAAGCCTATTAGGCTATTTCTTGCAGCTGTTAAGTAACATTTATAAAATAATTATGAACTTTAATAAAACAATTATGGAAGTTGAACTATACCACTGCATTTGCAGAAATATTTTAATCCATTTTTTAAAAATTTAATTCATCAAGTAGCACAATATTCTCACTCTCAGCGGTGATGTGACGTCAAATTCACCTCTTGTCCTTTCCTCATGCAGACACACAGGAGATGTGATCATATACAACAAAACAAAAGGTTAAATACTAATTCAACATGTTAGGATTAAATCTCCCAACACTTCTTTCAGTCCTGTGGATACTCAGCCAAACATGCAAATACACTTACTGTCATTCTTACAGGTCACTGTTTAATTCAGCTCTAGTGAACTTCAATACTGAATAGAAAGTAACAACATGCCGTCACCATAAAAATAAACAGGCTTCAGTATATACCTACTTGTTAGACTATTAATACAGTTTGCTGTGATGACAGACTTCTGTTTTCTTTTTCTGCTTCGCTGTGCAGGGTCATCTGCAGCGTGTCGCCCCTCTTTTACCCACATCTCTGCAAATCTCTGAGCAGGGAAGCAGAAAACCGTTTGTCTATTTACTGCATCATCACGTCGCCTAAACGATGTGTCATCTCTGAAAGTCCATTTCTGATTTTATTGTTGTTTGCACTAATGACTGTTCTCACGTTTTACTTTTTTTTTTAAATAGCCTATTTTTATTTTAGATATTTTATATGGTCTGTGGGTGAAGCAGCATAAATCAATATGAGGGGAATGAATTTTTGTCTCCAGTGGGGATAAAAATAATGTAACAATAACTGTTGTTACTGTTATAAAAATGATGATTACACTGTGTATGAGTGTTACTATTTTATCTAGATCATGATGAATTGTTACTGTTTTGTACTGCAACTCTGCAACATCAGCAGACTCATCAGCTACAGTTAAAGGAAGTTAAGCACTATATTTGTAAAGAGGAAGATGTAGAAATTAAAATTTGTTGGAGACAGGGTGAGACATGTGATCTGAGGGTCAGTTGGACAGGAGAACTGAAAACAGACACGACGTTAGCTATAAGTCTGTATTTGATAGATTAAGAACAGAACTGTAACGCCCTCTTAAGATGTATAAAACCCTGTTATAAGCGCTCCACTGGGAGCCTTTTTCTTTGTAACCTCATCCTGCGTGTTGCATTGTGAAACGCTCCTTCTTGTACAAGAAAATAAATTCTGTTAAATTTGATATTTCGGCTCCGGTCTCTATTGTTTCATGGTCATTACGAAGAAATTTTTTGACAGTTACATTTTCTTCACACAGGTGTCACAGAGTTGTGGGAAGTTTAATAAAAAGCATTGAAAAGTGACAGAATTTCATTTTCCTGATCATTTATTGAGTAATACAGAGCCCCAAAAAGTCCTGAAAGATGTTTTAAAAGCTTGTGCGCACAAGATAAGGATCACGTGTACACGAGGTACTGTCTTGTCAACAACCAGAGAAATGCCTTCAGAGATTCAGAGATCTAGTACTAACTTTTAGGACTTGAGAGGTTCTACACATTAAATATCAAGTATCTCAGAATGAGAAGAACAAAACAGTGCTCAATATTTTCAGGGAATTGTGTGTGATTTCCATAAACAGCCTGTTCTGTTTTAACCAGAATATCAACAAGACTTGAAGATTAGTTTATGGTCGATCAGATGGTTCTTGTTTGTTCCAAATGGTTTCACTGCTAGGAATGAAAGCTGGGAGGGAGAAGACATGATTGTAGTTTAAATGCAGGGATAATGACTTATATTTTTAGACAGGCTGTCCTGGAAGGCAGTCATAGTGTTGCATGAGGCTATTTACATTAAAAGTGACAAACTAGTTGTGTCAGGAATGTGAAAAGAGAGCTTGAGAGAGAACTATGACATCCTTCTCCTCTTCTCTCTTCTCAGCCTTGTGTAAAAAAAAAACAATACAAGAGGCTGTGTTGGTTAAAGTACCATTAACAGATTATTGCATTTAAAGGCTTCTCACACTGCACAGCGGTTTATATAAAACTCACATACTGGATTTTACAACTCTGGAAAGTTATCATGTGGAATGTGTTTGTGTCCACCGATCCTTGATTGTAATGTGTATGGAATCACGTGATGTACAATAAATAAACAGATTAAATGGATTTTGTTCTTTGTGCAGCTGTTGATAAATGTGCTTGATAAATGAAGTGACTGCACTTATTTTTTAATCTTTTGTTTGAATGCTTCGTTCCAGCCATAAGATATAAGACAGATGAGTGAAGTCAGGGCAGATCCTTTCAGTGGAGGCAAGTCTTCCACTATTGATGCTTTTTTAAACGGTGCACCTGTTGAACAGTCTGAGATCATTTGATTTTCCAGAAGCTGTTTTTTTTTCATACCTCTGTGATTTCTTACCCTTTCTGGTTCCAGACTTCTATAATCACACCCACATCTCAGATTCTAGTCTGGTGTTGTCCACATTTTAATTTCATCCCACTCTCTTATCTATTATTTAAGTTTGTAACTCTTTCATCACAAGATTTCGACCCGCAGAGTGAACACATCTGTAGCTCGTAACGTTAATAATGGTTGAATATGATTTAGATACCAGTAGGGCCAGTGAACAAACACTGACAGCAGGCTGTGTGCTTGTTAACTGACCCACGTAAATCAAACATTAAATGACGGGCTGCAGATGTGTTTACTCTGCTGTAATGGTGTGGTAGCAGGTGTTTTCAATTTGGCTAACGTGCCTCCCTCGCTTCCCTCTTCCTCTTGACTGACAGTTTGTTCCCATAAAGATTCACACAGAGACAGAGAAGGGCTGAGGCTTGTGGGGTTTGTTTGCATTGAGCATGTTATTTACTTACATATGTAATTTATGTATTTTCCTACATTGAGAAATGTGTCTGTTAGCTAAAACAAAATGGAGACCACCAGCAAGCCGTGTTAAACAGATAACTGTCTAAGAAATTAAGTTAGGAAGCATTGTGGATGAAGTTGAAGCCGTGTGCGGATGTTGCTGCTTTACATTAATGTTATCTTGTCAGGCAGTGAGGCAGCGGAGGGACAGCAAATGAACATCCGTTCTACAAAGTAGTTTAGGATCAGGCAAAGTGTGTGCGTGTGCTGTTTGATGTGTGAACGAATAATGTGTTAGTTCTTGTGCGTTCAGACAAAATTTTTCATAAAAGGTATCGCCATAGTGTCTGTTTATTTCAGTCCAGAGAGTGGATGGATGATGGATGTCCCATAATGTGTATGATTAAGGTACGACTTTAACCCTTTCATGCATAGTGGTCACTACAGTGGACAGCTATTCAAAAGCCGTTTTCTTATATATGCGTGGGTTTTAAAGGTATAGTTGCACATCAGCCACCAAAATGGACTCTAGTGTGTCATCCCATACACTGCCATCCATTGGCATAGACTGTAAAAGCTCAAAACCAAGATGGCCGTCTGCCGGCCGGAAACGCTCCACAGCTCAGGAATATCTTGCCAAACCTTCTATAGTAATAGACTGACTGAGGTTTTCATAATTCATGCATGAAAGGGGATCATAACAGGCTTTTGTGCTTTTGTGATTTTTTTTCTTCTTCCATTTTTAAAGTAAGAAATATCAGGCTTTGGATACACACACGATACTTGTAAGTAGATCAGTTCATCGTTGGTTTGGCTTTAAACATGAGATTTGTTGACAAGAAGAAAATTATAGAAAATCGCCAGCCTTATCCTTTAACCAACCATATCTCTGCACCCTTATTATTATTTGGACAGCGCATATATGTGCAAGTACAAACCATCAAATGTCACTACAGAGCCGACTGGCAGCTGAGTGAGCGAAATGTGGTTGCAATTAAGAGAATTGGGATGTTACCCCAGTAAGGTAAAGCAGACTATGTAGCCTGAGAAGCGAAATCCAGGGCAAAAAAACATCTGCCAAGCACTTACTGCACCACCCGCTAGTGCTCGTTAAACTAACATTTCATTACCTCCTCTCTTCTTTCATGCTAATTCAGAATATGCCCTAAACCTTATCCTCTTGAGTTTGTGGAAAATATGATGCATGGTGCTCTTACTCCTGTCTCTCTGGATCATGTGCTCAATCTACAGCGTTATATTAATATTGCAGTAACTCTGAACAGCAGCCTGACCACTCTTTCTTATTGTCTCATGAGATCAGACGTATAATCAATAGTTTCCTATTGAAGGGATGTTGTTATCTACTAAAAGACATCCGAGCATTTAAGGGATTGGAACATCTTCATTGATGGCAGGACGCACCCAATTTCCAGGTCGCAGGTCGGAGAATAGAGGACGGACAGACAAGGATATATGTCTGTAATTTATAAACCCAATTTTGTTCTGTCCATATTTTGATTTTATTATTGCTGTTTCTGTCTACTCTTGTTATATACAACCTCTACTGTATGCCTGTGCGTCCTGAAAGTGGGATCGCTCCTTGCTCTTAATGAACTTTCTCTCTTTTGTTTTTTTAAAGGGCTTCTTGGGAGCTTTTCCATATCCAAATCGAATGTCTAAGTGAGGTATGCTGTAGAGAATGTGAAGCCCTTTGAGGCAAATTTGTGGTAGATCTTTCTACTCCGCTTGTTCTTTCAATCCCTCTACTATCCCTGTGATAAAAAGGTCAGAGATGACTCATTCATTCAGAGCAGCCACATAAAATGCCAGACAATTTGTTCTGGTTATTTCACAACAGAGCACAGTTCCAGGAGAATAATCTGATGGAAATTTACAGTTTTGAAACATTTGGATGGAGACAGCTGTTGCATAGCGTCCGCACCTTGGCTCTACACTCTGACAAGATTATCGAGGGAATAACAACAGCAGGTCCTGAAGTTTTTCTTCTTTAAAAAAAAATAAATGAAATATTAGTTTTTCCATAAATTAGAAAGAGTCTATTGACAGGATACATATTTGTTCTTCTTGCGCCCAAATTGGACTCATCTCATTTTAGGGCGTTTTGTTGCGAAACAGTGGGTGTGTTGATAAAGTTGTTGCTTTTCCCCCATTGGTTCCTTCTTTTTGCACAGAAAAACATCCAAATGAACCAAAGTGCATCGCTAAAAGCCAGGTGGGAATGCTCTCTCGACTCATTGGTTAGTTGTGTCTGGCCGTGGATGTATTAAGAGAGCTGGATATGGCGTTGATACTCAACCTTGCTGCCAATTTCTCTGAGTGGCTCTGAGTATTACAGCAAAAAAAAACCAATCTCCTTTGGTCCAAAAAGGCATTTTCCCCATAGACCACCATTATAAAAGAGATTTCTGACAGGACAGGACATGAATCCCAGAAGGTTTTATGTTTATAAAACTTTCCCTAAGCTGAGAAAGGTGATTTTTAAAGATTGCAATGTTGCAATGTAAAGTCAATGGCTTGAGCGGGAACACGTAGATGAGGCCAGCGGGGAAAAACACTACTGCACAAATTCAGTGGGCTGCACAACGCTGAAGCAAACATTTATTAGCTAGACATCGTCTTTTACATCAGTGGGAATCCAGCCAGGCCCTGAACATCTCTCATTGGATTGGACGCCATTCTCTCAAAGGATATTCTCCTGTTTGGTTTTGTTGGAGACAGTGTCGCTCCAAAATATCCCAAATCTGCTTATTGTGAAGACTGTGAAGTACACAATTCATGTTCATATGTGACAGAGCATTATAGGATGTTACTGTTTAATTGGATCGTGCAGTACACCTGTGTGGGAGCATCTACATTCATTATGTTTCTCATAAAGTTCAGGTCTGTCTTTCCTTACATATCCCGATTAAGTTGAAATAAGAACGCTAATGATGAAATTAAGCCCCGGCTCTGCCTAAGTGGATACTGATAAAGATGTAAAGCAGAGGAACAGCAGCAGTAAACAACCCACAGCTAATGTGATTGTGGCTATCGGCCATCTGCGGCTGAGAGACGATATGAGACAGCTATACAGTCAGTTCTCAAACGCAATAATACAGACCGTAAACCCTGTGAACCACAGAATGTACGCACCGGATCTCAATGCACTGTGAGGTTCTTATATAACTGTAGATCATGCATCACACATTAGCAAAGAAAGGAAAGAAGAAAAGGGATTCAGAAAAAGATTCTAAATCCCTATTCAGGTAGGATTAAAGAATAGGTTCACAATTTTTCAAGTCTGCCTTTGCATTGCACCTTTTTTATTATTTTGTATCTATTTGTGTGTACATTAATAAATTATCTAATGATTAGATAATTTACTTTTACCTTCATATGCTCATCTATACTTGAATTTAAAGTAAATGAACACTTGTGCAGGAGAGGCAGGAAGCTAAAAGTTTATACCATAAAAACACTACACAAGATAAACAGAATTACATTAGAGATGCAACAATTAGGCAATTAATTGATTAGCTGCTAACTGTAGTGGTCATCAGAGTTTTTATATGCATAGGAACTAGAGGTGTGCCCGAATACAAATACATTATTCGGCAAAGCACAAATAGTGGGTTTTTTACAAATATTTGTTGAGATAAAACTGAGCTACTGACACATGCAAAGTGTTCCCAAAGGACTCTCCATAACCTGTTGTTCCCCTTCTCCTTTCCACAAAGTTAATGTTGTAAAAAAATAGGCCATAAATGAAAAGTACAAAGCAATAATTGCCTTTGTAGTTCCTCCCTACATGTTACATGCTGTGCTGTCTCTGTGTTATGGGTGTATAAATAGGTAGAGGTCTGTCTGCAATGAGGCGATGAGTAAAGTTTTAGCTCAGTACTCAGCGCAGTCATCTATGATCTGGGACACTCCAGTTCGAGTGTTCCAGCCTCTTTTCACTTTCATTCGAATACAAATACAAATAATTTTGCTGCCTCAACAAATACAGATACAAATACAAATACTGGGATCTCTGCACATCCCTAATAGGAACAAAGACTCAATAGTTACACTCAATGAGAAAAACACATTGATGATTGATTAAAGCATTTCTCAATACAAGGCTCACCCTTTGTCTCAAATTTGCATGGGGGACAGTTAATGTTCAAGCTATCTATCTATCTATCTATCTATCTATATATATATATATATATATATATATATTTAAGCTATATTTCAACCTTGCATCATTTTGCGTGTAAAAGTGGTACAAGTCAGGCATTGTATGAGGGAAAGACAGTTCATGTGCAGTTTTAAAAGTTCGAGCAAAGTTCAGCGGAAGGGAGCCAGTCCTGCTTGCCAAAAACCAGTAACACAAGAAATCATACTTAGATTCAAAGGTTATGTATTAAATGATAATTGTATATTCAAGGATTATACATTAAATGACAGGTTATGTGTTATATGATACTTTAATTTTTCCTCTACACCAACTATTAAATGAATCAGCAACTATTTTGATAATTGATTAATGATTCTGAGTCATTTTTTAAGAAGAAAATGTCCAAATTCTCTGATTCCAGCATCTCAGATGTGAATAATTGCTGGTTTCTTTAGTCCTCTGACAGTAAACTGAATATCTTTGTGTTGTGGACTGTTGGTCGGGACAAAACAAGACATTTAAGGATGTCACATTGGGCTTTAGGAAACGGTGATCAACATTTTTCACCATTTTCTGACATTTTATGGATCAAACAATTAATCAATTTAAACAAAATCAACTTTAAATAAAAGCAATGAGTGATGGAAAGACTACTACAAAATAAAGATAAAAAAAAGAATAAAAAGTCTGCTGCTCTAACAGCCTCCACTCTCCTGGTTTCAGGCTTTCCAGCAGATGTTGCAGGGAACCTGGAACCTGGCTGCAGGGATTTCCTCCCATTCAAGAGTATTACTGATGTTCGGTGATAAAGTCCAGTTTACAGTGTTCCAGTTCATCCCAAAGGTATTGGATGGGGGTGAGGTCCGGGCTCCACACAAAATTGGGGAAAACCTGGCTTGGAGCTGGCTTTGTACTCGGGGACATTGTCACGTAGAAACAGGAAAAGTACTTCTCATTATCGTCTTAAATATATTTGTATGCTGTAGCATTAAAGGATAAGTTCACAATTTTTCAAGTGTGTCTTAAAACAACAGTCAGGAACCCATATGAACATTGAAACCTGTTTTTCTTGCTGTAATCATTCCCCCTGATCATACTGACCATTAGAAGATCCCTTCATAATGCACTTACAATGGAAGTGATGGGGGACAAAATCCACAGTCCTCCTTCTGTGCAAAAAATGTATTTCAAAGTTTATCTGAAGCTAATATGAAGCTTCAGCGTCCAAATGAGTCAAATCAAGTAGATATCTTTCAACATTACAGTCTTTTTAGTGCCAAAGTCCCTCTTTTTGTTACTATACTTCCACCTGCAGCTCAACGGGGAAACGCTGTCCGAGGAAACACAAAGACACACTTTGGCCCCCATCACTTACACACTTACATTACTCACTTACACACAACATTCATATGACCTGACTGTTGTTTTAAGACAGACTTGAAAAACTGTGAACCTGTCCTTTAACATTACAAGGGGAGGTGGAGAATTAAATATTAACAATGATCCTTTATAATTCAACTCTTTGTTCTGGATGGCACTTTTAACGAGGGTAAATGACAGGATGTGGTCTGTAATAAACAAGGACACTCAGAATTTGAGTCAGAAAACCCTTCTCAGTGTCATGACTCAAATCTCAAAACTCAGTGAGTCATACCACTACACTGTGTGACATTCATGACCTTCATTACAATGACACACCCCGTAGTTTGGTTTGATTCCACACACACTGATTGTCCTGCTGATAGAAATACTCCCTAGAACAATGAATGCACTATTTACTCCTGTTTGAGTAACATTTTCTAAAAACTACACCTGTTTTAGGAAATTATTGAGCATTTTTTAAAGATGAAACTATTCTTCTCTCTCTCTCTGAAATACTTCAATTAAAGCAGAACATCCCACATTTGTGTATGTTGTCTATCAGTCATACACTCACATTCCTTCCTGTCAGGATGTTGGAAGAAGTCAAAATTATCTTCATTTTTTTTTTCAATTTGTCTGTTTGAGCTCCTCATTATCTTTGACACCAGTAATTCATGGCTGTGTGACAGATGATTCGTAGTCAGTCATAGGTCGGGAGATGCAATCACTTTTAGTGCTGACTAACTAAGAGACTCACTATAAAAAGACTGGAAGAAAGCTACAAATAACCCATCATGCAACTCTCTCTGTAAGTACTCTCTCCATTATAAAAGAACCTCTGATCTTGTGAACACAATTTTTTTAGTAATCGACTATATGACGACTGCCACTTTTTCAAATTTAATTTCCAGAGTAAAAATACACAGTTGTAAAAATACTCTTTTTGGGCCAATGCAGTATATTGCCAGCCTTATCTTTTAAAGGGGACCTATTATGCTTTTCCTTATTTTCAGTATATACATAATGTTACAATGTCAGCTGTGTCAAATAATGAGGTAAATGTATGTAGCGGTAATCCTTGTGAGCAAAAAGCACCGGCTTCAGACTGCTCTGAACACTTGGTTTCCAGCAGTTTTTTCTACTTTCAGCCCGAGCTGACGTCAGCTCGATTTCTTTATATGGTCGTCCGCTCCATGCACAGCTCACCAGTTCACTGCTCCGCTCCGCTAACATTATGTCATTTTTCCATTGTTTTGGGGGTAGTCACGCAGAGCCATGACTGGAATCGAGCTGGCATGCTGTGAGTGTTTTTCCATTACACAGCGAAGTAAAATAAGTTGTTTACCTTTTAGAGGTGTGCTGGTTGTCTGCAGCTATTCATCAAACATCATCATCACTCTGGCTGTTTCTGTTTGTACTATTCCTCCCTGCATTATCTATCCGCTCAACAAAGAGCCCCATATATCTAACCAGTTTTTAGCACTACTAACGAAGCTCCGCTAATTTGGTGAAGAACAGGAGCTCAGACTGCCTGTTAGAGACAGAGGGGCTGCATAAAGAGTAGGGATGTGCAGAGGGCGCAGTATTTGTATTTGTATCTGTATTTGTTTAGGCAGCAAAATTATCTGTATCGGTATATTTAAAATCCTGTTTTTGTTTTTATTATGTTTTTAATTTTACAAAGTGTTACAATAAATGTTCATGAAGTGTTCCCTTGGGAGCGCTTCATTTGTGTCAGTAGCTCAGCTTTATCTCTGGGGAACACCCCCAACTCTGGGAGTGATGTCCAAATTAGGAAATGTGCGTCATGCAGCAGGTGGATGTGACTCCCCTCTTTGAGACCTGCTGATAGACGTAACAGCAGAAGAGAGGAGAGAGACTGAGATAGTGATGTAACTGACCTGCACACTGGTACTTAACATGGTCTTTTTTTCTTCCTGAATACAAATAATTTTTAAAATATTTGTATGAAACAAATATTCGTAAAAAAAAAAAAAAAAAAAACCCACTATTTGTGCTTTGCCGAATAATGTATTTGTATTCGGGCACACCCCTAATAAAGAGACATCATAAGATAAATAAGGAGTCTTTTGAACTTTGAATAATGCAAAGCAACTCTAGTACAGTCCCAGAATAAAAATATAGAGCTGGAAATGAGCATAATAGGTCCCCTTTAAACAGGGACCATACAGCATCTAGCTGAAGACAATTGCAGCCCCCAGTCCCTGGTTACGCTTTTAAAACTACGTTCAAACAATCAAACAAATGACTCGATAATAGAATCGAGTAGCATGATATCACATGTATATGAGTGTAAGCGCGTATACAGTATGTACCCATAGATTTAACAAGAGAATCCAATCATAAGTTATTCAGTGTTCACATCCAATTGTGAGCCCTTTATTGAAAAAGGTGACTAATCAAAAGTCGTTTTGTACCTTGGAACTTGACCATGGATCTCTCTATATCGATGCAACTATTCCTCATGTTAAATATATTTATCCACACTAGCAAGAGTCACAGTAAATTTCATGGTATGGCCAGAGGCTGTCACATATGTGGCTCTGGACCAAAGTGTCCCTTAATGCTTTTTTGAAAAAGAAAACAAAAGTTCACATACTCTAAGTGCAGAGGGCATGGGAATTTCCTCACCAAAGAAAACAGAAAAAAAAATCGAGAAACCCTGTTGTGAATTGTGGAAGAAAAAAAGAAAAAGTAAAATACTTAAAGGAAGATTGTAGGGAGATACCAGAGGTCAAGAGGATCCAAATAACCAGTTAAACTAGGAACATTTCTGTGTCGTCATAGTTTTATCACTTTAATCCTTGGCCCTGCCAGAGAGAAAGTTAGGATGCCCTCATTATCTCTCCCTCATCATGTTTACAACTGCTTTGTGTCTTCTGATAGGCGCATTGCTCTCCGTGTGCACATAGCTGATCAGTGCAGATGGAGGTCTGTGGGGAGTCTTCCTGTAAACTGCTGACTCCTCTCAGTCTGCGGCTCCTCTCTGCCTCCATCATGTCCCGCCGCCATTAAAATCTCAACCACTGCTAATGAGCTTTGTTGGTCATATTGTGCTGCACATGAGCCTTGAGGTAGAGCCTAAGGATGCCTAAACAAAACAACTCAACTCACAGTCTTTGAAGTGTAAAGACCCCAAATTCACAAAAATAACAAATGAAGTTGTCAACACTGACAAATAAGCGTATATGACTTTATTAATAATAAATAAATACAAATACTGAGCCCTCTGCACATCACTACTCTCTACCTCTTGGCTGCTGAGAGAGAAAGAGGGGAAAAAAGCAGATTACAGAAACTGTCCCAGGAACAAGATAATAGAATTTATTATAGAATGTATATTCTATAATGTAATTATAGAACATTTAGCAGAAACTTGCTGCAAAGATCTAATTCATCACAGTATTTAGTCCCCTTTAACATCGTGTGGTAACAAATGATAACATTGTATTGCAGTGTTACAGCATCAAATACATCATAGGGCAAAACTGTATTAAAGATACATACAGATGGTAATGTAATTGAAACAGGAGCTGTTTCAGAAACCCCATTACGTTGAGTGCAAAGATACTCTGAACTCAGTTCAAGAGTCTGTCATAACAACCACCTCAAAATAAATTTTAATGACTAAATGAATTCATAGCGGTGATGTTGTATATGAACAAACAGACCAAGAAAGGTTTCTGAAACAGCGCCTGCTCTTGAATGCATATGAGAAATATAATATAATATAATCATTTGTCCTCACACATAGAAAACTATCTTCTTCTCCTAAACTTAATTTCTTTTCATTTCGGTGTTTTACGACATTTAAAACTGTATTTAACACATTGAGAAATCCAGGAAGTTGTGTTTGCAGCTGTTAAAAAAGTAGTTGTGAGTTTCTGGAGCTGCTCCAGTTCTATTTATGGTGTGATAAAGATGGAAAATACAAGAGGAGTTGGCCTCTTTATCAGCACTACTGTAATCTCCATGCCATTCGAAGGTCAGTGTGTACCAACTGAACTGTGTATGGAGACTCCTCCAGCCTGTCAGCACACCAACCGAACACATTCCTAAACATTTATCTCCACTGAAATACCATCAGAAAATGATCTGTGGCTGAAATACATGACAGAAGACTCCCACCTCATTTCCAAGGTTTTAATCAGTCTCCTGCCCATATTCTTAGACAGGTGGGTATCTACTACCGTATTGGATGAAAAACATTAACATTTCATCATTTAAACAAAGTCAATAAACAATTTCTTTGTTTTCAGGACTACATGATCCTTCAGAGTCAGGAAACCTACATGGATGGAACAAATTCTAGTCACATAACGTACTAGCCAGAGAAAAGTCTTGAGATTCAATGCATCCGTGGTTTGCAGAAATGTATAATGCCAACGTAGGCTGTAAATAAAACCGCAAGTATCTGCCTGGCAAGAAACCACCGCGGGTAAGTGATCAAATGTGTTGTTTTTTTTAAAGTTTCAGCTGTGACATGAAAACTGTTAGCTGATGATTGACAAGATGTCAAAAAAACCTCTCTCAAACCCTCAGAATGACACCACAGCAAGTTCAGCAGGGGTAACAACAGCAGCTAAACCTCAACACCTGCTGTTTTTTCATTCTTTTTCTATCATTCTTGTTTCAGATGCAGAAACTGCAATGTGTAAGGTGCCAAGAACACTGCCTCAGTTTGTTTTTTTAGGTGTCTGTAATGCTGCTATATTTTTATTTATTATAATAATTAAAAATGTGATGTTTCTTTGTTGATGCAGAGCAGCAGCAGCAGTCTGTTCTGTTCCAGTCTGAGCAGAGTGGGCGTCCTCTGTAACTATATCCTGTTTTTTCAGAAAATGAGTGTGAAAACCACATTGACACATATAACCAAAATGAAAAAAAAAAAATCAACCTATTCCACCAATTTGTACTGTGTGCATGAAGTCCAATCATTCTGGTTCAAATTATTCTACAAACTCATGATGACGCATGCGTGAAGAAAAGTCCCTCAAACCCACAAAACTTTCTTTGAAATTCCGGTGAAGATCCCCCAGCTCTTGTAATTAGGGGTTTTCCTTTAATGCGTTCAGTTATCAGATCTTGGGCAGGAGAGACCAAGCCTGGTTGGCACACTTCTTACTTCTAGACATCTCCAAATAGAGCTGGTTCAGGAAGTATTTTACCCCACTTTAATTTCCTATTGCAAATTTTTGGTAGCAGTCTATTTTAAGTCCCTCTATTTAGCATTTATAAGCAGTATATCAGCAGTTAATAAATGGTTTATAATACACTATAGTGCAGTTATAAGCAAATATAAGTATAACACAGTTGTAATTATATATTTTTTCTTCATAGGAGAAGTTATAATCGTTGACAAATACTGTACATTAATAAAAACTTTAAAAATGTCCTTACATATGCTCTTAACTCTGTTACAAACCATGTATTAAATGTTTTTATGCTGCTTATGAATGCTAAACTGGGGGGATTTAAAGTGAGGTGTTGTTTTTCTTTTGATGACATCTTTGTTTTTGAGGGAATGTTTTGTTTCAGTTTGGTATGGAGGATGGGCTCCATGAGCTTTTGCCGCTGCTGCTACAGAGAAGAATTAGAGCTGCAGCAAAATAAGAACACTTCACTATTGCAGTTTTGAACAAAATATGACACCATTGTTACTCATTTCATTTGAAATTGATTCAGAATCTGAAAGTCAACAAAGTTGACAGTTTACCGTACTCATGCAACAGAATTTTAAGCTCAGTGATTAGATGTTTCTCACTGGACTTTTACCTCTGTAACCATGAGATGCCCAAAATAATTTCTCCTACTTTGCAACTCCATTAATAAAACCATTCAGATTTATAGTTAGATTTATTTAATACCTTTAAATAAATGGGATGACTTTGAGTTAGCATTCAGCAAAGACTCCCTAACATATTAACATACTGTATAAGAAAGAAAAAAGAGAATTATCATGGTGATAAACATCAGGGGAACACAGTGGTGTTAAGGCAAAATATTTGTAGTTCCTATGAAACTTGCTTTTCATCTATCCATCAAAATCACAGAATGAAACATCTGTTGCAGCTAATATTAACAAATTCACCCAACAGCAACTAAAATGGTCTGTTTTACATGTCGTATCTCGTTAGCTAACCATCTTGAAGTCAGCTAGCTGACAGTAGAGTTGGGACAGAACTCAAACCTGACAAGCCTCCATGAGTTCAGCCTTTTGGAGACGCTGCATTCAGTCACTGTATGCGGTGTTTGTTGTCAACAGATAGCTTCAGTGCTAACTGCTGCTAAAACAAAATGTCTCCTTTTTTACATTTTAGTTCCAACGTGTAAATCAAAGGTTCATGTTTTTGGTACATTGTTTACATTTGATCCGGTTAGTTTTGGTTTCTCATTGCAATTATGTAAGTGCATTAAAGAACTTCACAGGACATACAGTACCTACGTCCTGTCATCATCACCTACGTGGGCAGCGTCTCCCTATACTCAACATTGATTGGTTTGTAGATGGGCATGCATCTGACATCTGGGGAAGACTCCACCACCTTAATGGGTGACCTTGTGGGGCAAGTGTCCAGAATGCTATCCTGGTTGTCATAAGTGGTCAAATGTGTTTTTTTTAAAGTTTCAGCTGTGACATGAGAACTGTTAGCTGATGATTGACAAGATGTCAAAAAAACCTCTCTCAAACCCTCAGAATGACACCACAGCAAGTTCAGCAGGGGTAACAACAGCAGCTAAACCTCAACACCTGCTGTTTTTTCATTCTTTTTCTATCATTCTTGTTTCAGATGCAGAAACTGCAATGTGTAAGGTGCCAAGAATACTGCCTCAGTTTGTTTTTTTAGGTGTCTGTAATGCTGCTATATTTTTATTTATTATAATAATTAAAAATGTGATGTTTCTTTGTTGATGCAGAGCAGCGGCAGCAGTCTGTTCTGTTCCAGTCTGAGCAGAGTGGGCATCCGCTGTAACTATATCCTGTTTATTCAGAAAACCAGTGTGAAAACCACATTGACACATATAACCAAAATGGAAAAAAAAAAATCAACCTATACCTTGTTGTTGTCAACAGATAGCTTCAGTGCTAACTGCTGCTAAAACAAAATGTCTCCTTTTTTACATTTTAGTTCCAACGTATAAATCCTAGGTTCTTATTTTTGGTACATTGTTTACATTTGATCCGGTTAGTTTTGGTTTCACATTGCAATTATGTAAGTGCATTAAAGAACTTCACAGGACATACAGTACCTACGTCCTGTCATCATCACCTACGTGGGCAGCGTCTCCCTATCTACATACCCTACTCGACATTGATTGGTTTGTAAATGGGCATGCGTCTGACATCTGGGGAAGACTCCACCACCTTAATGGGTGAACTTGTGGGGCAAGTGTCCAGAATGCTATCCTGGTTGTCATAAGAAAGAAATTTGTCCTTCCCATTGGTGGATGCACCGCCTTTTCTAATGGCATCACGCACCTTTGTATACTGCACCCACAGTTTCTTTATCTTCAGGCGGCATTGCTCGCTCATTCTCTCATATCATCTTTCTCACAGTTCCAGTTGACTTTTTATAATGACGTCAGACCATATTTCAATTAAAAACTTGGTCTCCTCCTCTCCCCATGTGCTACAGCAGCTCATTTTTCCTTTTTCTGGTTCTGACAAAAGCCTGCTGAACTTCCTGTAATTGGTCCAAAAGCATCCATCCAAAAATATTTTCACACTAGAAATGGACCTAACCATGGTTCAGTTTAATTCTGACCGAGGCCACACCTCTTTTCATTGCACCAACGTTCAGCTGTTTGGTCCAGACCGTGATCAGTTCGGATCAAACTGAAAAGTCAAAAAGTCCAAACCAAATGAGGTAGGTGTGAAAGGACCCTTTAGTTTATGACTAAATATACAAAATGGACATTCCCTTTAACCTCAGGATGTTTTACTCTTGGTTCGGTTTCATCACTTAAAGTGACGTGAGACAATGTTCTCCCCTCTCATTGGTCAGATGTGTCTGGAGCGGGAGCAAGAACGTTAATACAGGAAGAAGGCCCTGAAGAAGCTCTTATTTGCCAAATATAAAGAAGACAACATACTATGTTGTTGGTCCAGGTTGTACTTTTTCTCCGGCTAGCTGCTGGCAACTGTAGATTTCACTCCACATCCCAACATGCCAACCACTCCTGGTTACAGGAGCCATTTAGAACCTTAGAAACACATTATCTAATGATATAGCTACTCTGGATGGCATTACCCTGGCCTCCAGCACCACTGTAAGGAATCTGGGAGTTATCTGTGATCAGTATATGTCCTTGAACTCCCACATAAATCAAATTTCAAAGACGGCCTTTTTTCACTTATGTAATATCGCAAAAATCAGGCACATCCTGTCCCAAAAAGATGCAGAAAAACTAGTCCACACATTTGTTACTTCTAGGCTGGATTATTGCAATTCCTTATTATCAGGCTGCCCTAACAAGTCTCTAGAGACTCTCCAGCTGGTCCAGAATGCAGCTGCACTTGTACTGACAAAAACTAGAAAAAGAGATCACATTTATCCCATTTTAGCTTCGCTACATTGGCTTCCTGTAAAATATAGAATAGAATTTAAAATCCTTCTCCTAACTTACAAAACCCTTACTGGTCAGGCACCATCATATCTTGAAGAGCTCATAGTACCGTATTATCCCACTAGAATACTGCGCTCCCAGAATGCAGGCTTACTGGTGGGTCCTACAGTCTTTAAAAATAGAATGAGAGGCAGAGCCTTCAGCTATCAGGCTCCTCTCCTTAGGAACCATCTTCCAGATTAGGTCCGAGGGGCAGACATCCTCTCCATGTTTAAGAGTAGGCTTAAAACTTTCCGTTTGATGAAGTTTATAGTTAGGGCCGACTAGGCTCACCTTGGATCAGCCCTTAGTTATGTTGCTATAGGCCTAGACTGCTGGGGGACTTCCTATGATGCACTGAGCGCCTCTCTCCTCCTCCTCCTCTCCATCTGTATGCATTCATGTAACATCAATGCATGTTACTAACTTGGCTTCTTCCCCGGAGTTTTTTGTGCTTTCTCATCTCGCAGGAAACCCTGGGTTGCAGGCCGAGCCTTCACGGTTCTTCGCAGTCCTGTTGGCATCCTTCCCTGGCTATTGCTACTGCTATTGCTGCTGTTATTGTTATTGTTATGATTGTTGTTATTCTGGATGGTCAACATGGTATACATTATACCTGCTAAATATTAGAATCTTAACGTTGTCATGGTGAGCATGTTAACATGTTGACATTAGCATTTAGTTAAAAGCACCATTCTGCTTAAGTACAACCTAAGTCAGTCAGTCGGTCCACCACTTTGGTCCAGACTGAAATATCTCACTAACTATTGGATAGATTGCCATCAAAATTCAGTACAGATATTCATGGTCCCCAGAGGATGAATCCTAATGACTTTAGTGATCCCCTGACTTTACAGAGTTGGATGATTTATCATGCTATTTGGTGCAGAAATCCATTGTCTTTATGAATTTTGGTGATCCCCTGACTTTTCATCTGGTGGCATAATCAAGTAAAAATCCACTACTTTGGTCTATCTAACAGCTAGATAGATAGATATGTCAACATATAAAGGGAGCAGGGGATCAAAAAATGACCCTGCTATTAATGAACAACCTGCTCTACCATCTGATCTACAGCTGCCTGAATGGACTCAATAAAATCTTCAATTCTTCAATTATTGGTGGCATTAGAGAAATGGCAACATGGTCCCCAAACTCACTAGGTGTCTTCTGGAGACCATAAATATTGAAAGCAAATTTCACGGGAGTCTGACCAGTAGGTATGTCTGTGCATAACATGAAAAACATTTCTCAGGTAGAATTTTAATTGAAGACTTAAAGGACTGTCTGTGTTTTTAAGTAAAAAGTTTCACCTTTTCAGACCCCCCCCGCCCCCCTCCCTGCTGTCCTCACTGTGGTCTGCTCCCTCCTGTTAAATTGTGGAGTCGGTGTGTATCTTTGAGGCCAGAATGTAGCTTTTCCCCTTGTAAACATTTTAACAATAAGACTCATATACCCTAACAGCTCTGTGCACAGACCTGCACATTCCTCAACATGGAGACAACCTCCAGACTGCAAAGTTTCCAGCTGCGAGTCATTTACACCACAGTGGAGGAGAATCCTGCTTTCTGATTGGCTGGCAGGTGTCTGATAAAACTGTACACAAAGACATCTCCACATAGATCTAGTCAGTAGTTTAACCACTGTTCTCAATCAGTGTTCAAGGTTTATTAAACTGCAGGTAACCATAGCAACAGTACACATGCTTCAGGTTTAGCTAACAATTAACTGACTAACCTAATCATGGGTTAAAGGGAACAAACACACTATAAAGAGTGTTTCTGTCTTTTTTTCTTTGATAAATGGCCATGGTATCCACAATAAAGGAGATGTTGAACCAATGAGCAAGATTCAGATTCATACATGTACTGTACACATAGGTAGAGAACTCATAAAATACCAATATAGACATATTTTTTGGGCCTTGTCACACCAGCATTTACGTCCAGATTGTACCACCAAGTTATGATCAGTGGATTTAAGTTCAGTTTACAGTAGCAAAGTAAACTCAGGACATCCAGGCAAGAGGATATAAACACGTCTGCATGGAAGTGGCAGGAAATGTATTTATGGTGATGTCTGACAGTGTTTGTGAGATAGTTGCCAGTTTACTGCCAAGCTGGCCATTTGTTTTATATACTTCTGTTTCCTCCATAATCCGGTGGCGGCCCTTGGTACTAAGATGGTTTTGGTGTCCAGTGGTGGAAGAAGTACTCAGATCCTTTACTTAAGTAAAAGTACCAATACAATACAATGTAAAAATACTCCATTACAAGTACAAAGTCCTGCATGAAAAATCCTACTTAATGATGTAGTTAAAGTATTGCAGTAAAAGTAGTGGTTTGGTCCCTCTGACTGATATATTATTATATATGACATCATTAGATCTGATACACAAATCTGTTTTCAGTTTTTGGACTTTTTCTCTAATCTTTGATTTTTGCTGAAATATTGGATCATTTGAACATTTATTGAAATGAAAGCATGTGAGAAGTTTAGAGGGAAAAATCACTATTTGGTGGAGCTGTTAACAACTCATAGACATGTGAAATGTGACCCTGACCACACACTGCTTTTTGTAAGACGTCAAAAGCCAAAAAGGTTGGAAACCACTGGTTTCATCTTTACAATGTGTTGTATTTTAAAAGCTTGATATTATCCATTGTGTCAAATCTTCATCTGAAAAGTAACTAAAGCTGTCAAATAAATGAAAGTACAACATTTCCCTCTGAAATGTAGTGGAGTGGAAGTATAAAGTAGCATCAAATAGAAATAGTCAAGTAAAGTACCACAAACTTTTACTTAAGTACAGTACTTGAGTAAATGTACTTGGTTACTTTCCACCACTGCTGGTCTCACATATGGTTTTACACTCTGAGGTCTTGTTTTAAGTTTCTTTGCTCCAGAAGTCTTCTGTCGAGGTGCTCCAAAGGCTGATCCTGTCTCCAATCTGTACTTAATTGCAGAAGAGGCATGGAAACTGATGCCATTTCCGAGTTGCCCAACTTGTTCTGCAAAAACAATATATGGCGTGCCTCTCTGAGACATGCGCAGTGAGTGGCAAGACTGTGTAAACAGTGAAGAACAAGCAAAAAAATCCCTACAAGTTACACTTTTCACCCAAATGTAGGCTGAATTATTCTCCAGGTCTGGTTGAACCTGCAAATGCACACATGCATTTTATAGAAGTCAGTGTTCTTCTGGACGTCAGGTTGGTTGTTTTCCCACCAACATCTGTATTTGCTCAGAGACACCTCAAATCTGCAGGGGCGTGACCATTCCTCTGTTCTGCCCACAGTGTGTTCTCTCCCCTTCCCTTTTTTTTTAAACTGTTTCTCACGTTCATGTTGGATACTGACACACAACTTTTCTGATCTTTTTTTTGGATGGTCATGAAAAAACTGCATGTGACACTCTAGTTATTTTGTCTAACTGCCCACGCCTACTCCCATTCCTCTGTAGGCCCTCATGGGGGCACAAGCAGCATATTGTCTTTCTTTTTCCTTTGACCTCAAAATTTTTTTGTTAAACGGGAAGGATGGAGCCATTATCTGAAACACGCACAGGGGGTGTGGTCTCCTCCATCAGACCCTTAGTGAACAGTTCATAGATCTACAACAGTTAGAGTGGACAGAAAGAAACAATCATAGTGATGCAAAAACAGGAATTTAACAGTGTTGTCATGGAAACTCTTTATTAGAGCAGAAGTCCCCATTAACTCTAGAGCCCTAGACTACATTTTTCATCTCCTCCTTTTACACAGTTTACACCATTTTGTTTGGAATTTTTTTGTATTTTACCATTTTCAATGTAGACACTGTAATGGCTAAACATTAAGTCCCCTGCTGTCTTAAAACTGTGAACTAACTGAACTTAAGCTGAATAATTTGTTCAAAGTTGTTTGTTTTGAAAATGCAAAATTAACTCAACCAGAAGCAACAAGTCACACTGAGAGACCATAGATTTGCTTTTTATTTGCATTTTCATAGTCTGAAGAGTCTCTTCTTTCTCTTTCGTAAAGGAACTTTTGACTTTTTTTTTTTTTATCTCAGCTCCGATCTGTTTGAGGTTTTTCTTTTTCAAATAACAACTTTCCTTCAGTCATGAAAGGGAAGTGAAAATCAGTCTCACGTAAAGGCAAAATGAGGAAACTGAGACAAATTTACACAACAGAACAAACCCTTTTTGTCATCAAGTATTATTCCATAACAAGAACTTGATGTCCTGTAACCTGCAGCCTCCCATAACCGTTAGGTTAGGTTCTGCTTTTCGTTTCCACTTTTACAAAAGAGATGGTGAACAATCTAGTGCAAGTGAGAAAATAGAATATACTGTAGCAATGTAGCCTTTTTAGACCCACCTCTTGAATTTAAGTTGAGGAACGCATCCATGAGACTAACATTTTTGATTTTTAATGACATGTCTTGGTAACTATGGGATTGATTGAGGATGAATCTTACCAGTGTTGATAATCATGTTGCTTTCTCTGTAGCCACTATAAGGTTGACATTTTTACTTTTGAGTGAAATGTCTTCACAACCATTGGATGGATCGCCATGAAATTTAGTACAGATATCCATTATGCCCAGAGGATGAATCTAACTTTAAATGTAGCACCACCAACAGCCCAAAGTTTTCACTTGTCCACTGAAATATCTTAAATATCTCAACATCCACTAGCACAAAATGTGTTACAGATGTATCCTACTGACTGCGATGATCCCCCAACGTACTTTGTTTTTACTGCTAATTAGCAAATGTTAGCATGCTAACACGCTAAACTAAGATGGTGAATATGGTAAACATTATTCCAGTTAAACATCAGCATGTGAGCATGTTAGCATGCTGATGTTAGCATGTAGTTTATTTAGCCATGACTGTGATCTTTCCCTCACAGTAACAAGTAGTTTTTGTTGCCTAAACGTAATCCTAAAGGTGGCAGATCAGTTTAGTCACATCAATTTACTGTAATTTATATCTTGTTATTAACTGGATGCATTTAAATGCTCCTTTTCATGTTTAAAGCATAAGCCTGGTGATATTCTATGTTTTTTATTGTCAACAAATCCAATGAAAAGTCAAAAATGTTGTTCCTCTGTGCCGTTGACCTCCAATCTTGTCTAAAATCTACAAACCATGAACACACACGTTGTAGTTTATTTTGATTCAATCACCACACACACTTTCCTGCTGCTGGAAATACTCACTAAAGCACCAAATATAGATACATCCACTGCAGAGAATAGTCCTCAACAAATGCAGGACTTTTTCAGGTTTGTTTGCTAAAAAAAAAACAATGTATCTGTGAACTGTTTTTTAAGATCTAATGACCTTAGCGCCACAGACAGTCAGAAAGTACTGATAGATAGACTAACACATTTTTGGTTTTTGGTCTTTTCGTGTTGACTATAAGGAAAATATAAAATATAGCCAGCCTTATCTTTTAAAGTCACTGGTTCCTGTGGCCATCTGCCAAATACTTAATCCTGTTTTAACAGCATTCATAATCAAGACAGATAATCTTAAGTGGCCCCAGAGTCTGTTTTGAACTTGGCAAAACTGCATTTTTGTGCTGGGCTTGGAATGATTTGCAAGATAAAGTTCATTTGGAAACTTCTACTTTCGTATCAGGCATTCAAACACCAAAGAAAGCTATTGTTTTAATGAGTCAAGCCTCTCTAGTCATATCTTATTGCTTTATGTGAATGTTGTAAAATAATTGTCTGTGTTCTTATGTGACTATATTAATTTCTCTTAGCTGCAACTTTCACCAGGTCTCTAATGTAAAAATTCCCTATTTAAATATAATAAATACATCTTCCAATGCTGTACTAGATCCCAAAAACTAAAAAAAAATAAATTTTTAAATAAAAAAAAGTGAATAAAATCCATCCATTTAGATCCCTTATTGACTGCTCTTTAAGTGTTATTGTAATGCAGAAATTAAAGCGTTTCAATTTTTTTTACGTTTTAGTAAGTTTTTAGGGAAATGTTGTAATATTACAACATTGGGCTTAGCTGGGAGTAAAATTTCTGTATTCGTACTCACATCCTCTGAACAAATATACAGAACAAATAAGGGCTAATTTGCAGGGTTGACTTCTTATGTAGCGCCATAACAGTATATACCATGAATAATAATCACACAACAGTCATATTTTTTATGAATAGTCATTCATTAATTAAAAAAAACAGGATAAAATTGTATTTCCAAAACTGAATTTCATCTCCATCCCATTGTTCAGCCATGAAAAGTAAAGACGGACATCACACTTGCTGCATAGCGTGTTGGTTTATCCTTTATTGCAGCGCCTGCAGCGTCCTCTCTTTGTCTTCACTGGAACATGTGTGATTTTTCAGCGAGCGATACCTTGTCACAGGGAATGGTGTGTTGGTTTGATTGGGGCTCGATGATAATCACTGGCTGGGAAGTCAGTGGGTTGTTGGGGTTTTTTTGTCCACTTCACTGGCATCTTCATCTGCCTCTTCGTCACTCGAATCAGTGTTGTCTGATTCCATTTCAAAATCACTCTCACAATTTTGGATGGCAACAGTCATATCCTGCACACTGTATAGAAGACCTCTCTTTGCTGGTTGCATTCAGAAATGGAAAAAAGGTAAAAAGAAATAATAATAAATATATGTATTAATGATACATATAAGTATTATACTGTATGAGATAACCTGAAGGAATAGATAGGGTGGTGGACCAAGTGTTCAGGATTGAGAGCCAAGTATTTTCCAGGCTAAATAATATCAGTGCAAATTAATCCTAATTAATTTACACATTCCACTAAATTCACACAATACTGTCTGACGAGCCTATTATGCTCTCTACTTATCATACCAAAAGGAGTACTTCCATCCCCCCAGAACATTTACATCCCCACACCAGGACCTGAACAATGCAACAACCATCCCCCAAAACATTCAGAACCTGTTTCTAACTAATGTAACAGGCAACTATTTGGGCAAACAAACAAAACGCACAGAAAAAAGCCCAGGATCAGATACAGTTTCTGCTACAGATTGAGTTTCAAATACTGCAACCAGAAACAGTTTGTTCAATTCTTGTCTAAACTCAAAATTTTAACAGAGAAAACAAATTTAGAACTTAGTTATAGTGAATCATCAAAGAAATTATATTTCTATTAGTATTTTTACCATATGTGAACGTGTGAGAAGTGCAGTGTCCCCATGTCATGCATAGGGTGCACATGCTATTTTGACTACCACTCTAACCCAGCGTTGTAGAATTACAACATAGACATAACAAGTTCAAAATCAACTTTGATGAATGTTTTCCACAATAACTAAGTATCTACATGTTGTAGACATTGTAATCATCACAAAAAAAATATTCAAGGCATGTTACTTACTTCTTTCTTGACAAATCCGGTCCAACAAAACAAGAATATGAGCTTGACAGAAAGTTTGCAGGTAGTTTGAGTTCATGGCCAGATTGCCAGACCATCCAATGGCATTGCAACGATAAACAATAGGACCCATTGACTATGTAAATGTAGTCTTTAAAAGAAAGCATTTGCAGCATTTTTTTTAGGAGAGCTAAAAGTGATGTATAGCAACAGTGGGCCTTACAGGGTTAAAGCTGCAACTGGGGTATGAAAGTTATGTTCATGACTGCGTCCTGTTGTCTCATGTAGATTTCAGGGATTGGCTGCACATCAGTTCTGTGTGTTGTAGCTCTGTGTTCACCTTCACTCACATTCACTCTGCAAGCAGTTTATCACAGCGCACACACCGCTGCACATATCACATACACTGTGTTACATACACACAGTTTCACTTCATCTTCTGAGAACCAGTCACCAAAAGCTGAAAATGGGGAAAATTAACGGATGCCTCAAATGCCTTTTTATCTTCTTCAACGTGTTGTTTGTCGTAAGTAGAAAAGCTTTTCTGATTTCTAGGGGTTTTTTTGTTTTGCTTTGTTTTGGGGTTTTTTTATGTGTATTTTTTTTAGGTTTTCGTTTGTTTGGTTTGGTTCTTTATACATCTAGATAAAATTTTACTAGTTTAGAATCTGTGTGTGATGCAAAATTATAAGAAAGAAAGAAAAAATCCACAAAAAAGAAGTTACATAATGGCTCATGTCTCAGTTTCAGTTTCTTTTTTTTTTTAAATATATGATGGTTTTTTTTTAATGTTTGGAAACAAAAGTGTTTTATAAAAAAAATGTATGTGAAAATAATTCTAGTTAATTATAGTTTTTTGTTGAATTTTATGATTTTTCTTAACAAAAGTAGAGATGGAAAAAATGTCAGCATGTATAAGACTACATGTATAACATAGAAGTTACAGATTTTCTTACAAGAATGTGAAAAAATAATTTTCTTAAACAAACCAGTAATGTCTTAACCTGTAAATTAAATTCACATATCAAAAATAACACGTAAAAAAGACCTCAAAGAAATGAAATGATAAAACATCAAAAACGTTTTTTTTTTGGACAATGATTCCAGATGTTGCTTTATTGCACATGTTGAGTAAAGCATCATTTCCAGTAACAGAGAGACAGAAAAGAAAAAAGAGAGAGAGAGAGAAAGGGAAGGACAAATATCTACAACGGAGATCATATTTCAGCCGTCCCCCTTTTCTTTCATTCCTTTCTGCTGCAGAAACATGTTTTCAGCTCCAGAGCTGATTAAAAGAACAGAGAGAGGAAAAGAGGAGGGGTCTGATGAGTCTGTTTTCAATTTGGGGGAACATTTTTTTGGATGGAAAAAAACTGCATAAAAAAGTCACTTTCTCATAATTAAAAATGCAACCGATAATAAATAAAACGATCAAGTTTTTTTAACATCTAAAAGTTTCAAAAAGGATTATTTTTCCATTTGCATGATCTTTTTTTTTTCCTTTTCCAGCCCATGCATGCTTCAATTTCACCTTCTTTCACCAGCCTGTTTGTTTTTACTAATTACTTCATAAAGTTTGATTAGAGTGTTTTAGATTAGAACATCTTTAGATTTACATTAAATTCATTTAGATGAGATACTTCGATTCTTGAATATATTTAAAACAAAACATGAAAACTTTATGCCTGCATGCACACATATGGTGTCCAGAGATAAAAAAAAAAAAAAATGTCCGAGATGAGACATTTATGTGGGTGTTTGCATCAGCCTTTAGTTGATATCATCAGGTGTGACGCAGAAAGTCTCAGGTGTTCAGTTTATAGAGCTCTGTCTCCCTCTAGTGTCTCTGAGCAAAAATTACAGACACCCTGCCAGGAGGTCAATGAGGCCAAAAAAAAAAAAAAAAAAATCCTGACATGCAATAGTACAAAATGTTATGGCTGTCTGAGTGGAAAGTAGCGAGACAGTAAACAGATGTTTTTGTTTTGGAAACCACATATTTACAATTTTACTGTTTTACTCTGAGAGAAGAAACAATTTTCCATCTACTGAAAGCTCTTAGAATCATGTGAAAACTCTTTGTAGTGTAAAGATAAAATAACCTCATGTGTCAATTATATTACATTTTGTGTTTTAAAACATACATTTATCATCTGAATGCTTTATTCCCCTCCTTTCTGATGTTTAAAGCAGTGGTTCCCATACTTATTTTTACTAATGATATACATTTTTCCCCTTCATGGCACCCATCACACAATGCCTTGACACTACCCCAACTTTTCATTAAAGCCATATGATGTTAACACCGAGTCACATATTCGGACCAATGATTTCATGTTTTTATGGCTGCACCATGTCATAAAATATAAATATTCTTAAGTTTTGTGCACCGTTTAAACATTTTTGCCCAAATTCATCATGATGCATTTGATGCCTTTGGGAACTTTATTATAAAGTTATGGGAGTATGTAAAGATGGTGTCATTGCAGAGTTTACAGGTTTCATCTAACTGTTTATTTATACTGTATTACTATATTTATAACTTTTATTATCCCATGTAGTATTATATGTTATGTAAGTCTCAGGTAATTGTATGTTCCTCTACATTGTTTCCAGTTTCTGTCCCCAAATCATAAAAAAAGAAAAGAAAACAAAAAAAAACAAAAAAACATGTTTTTGGTGGCACGCTCAAGCCTCCATACGAAGCACAAACTAACCAGAATGATGTGTCCACAGATCCTCGGATGTCTGCTGATCTTCGGGGCGGTGAGGGCCTCCACCTACAGCGCTCAGGTAAACAACAGCATCATTGTTGAATCTTCATCATGTCTTACAGCGTTACATCAAAATACAGAAAACCTAAAATCAGTAATGTATATATTTTTAATTCAATAAGTAACCACAAAGAAATAAGGTGACAAAAACAGTTAAATTTCACTTTTAGCGTTTCTTTTGTGCACTTGTTCTCTCAGACGGGTACGCCTGAACAAACTGCATCTTGTAATCTTTCAGTGTGTTTAGTTTAAATAAAGCTTCACAAATGGGCTAGCCATTTAACCATGACAACAGTCGTGGTTAAAAGAAGCCAGTGTGAAAGGGTGATTCCAGTTTTCTATAGCTTGGGTCTTAATTTTATAGCTGTGTTGTCATATCTACCAGTTATGATACCATTGCACCCATCAAGTTAGTTAGACATCACTACAGCAACAAACATAAGAAGTCTGACTATCAGATCGCTTAGAAACACCCAGGTTAGTCAAACGTATAAAGAAAAAGAGAAAACAAAGGCGAATGGTAAAATTATTACCAAAATTATCCCTTGTAAACATCCATCACGCTTTACAGACCATCTTTGACCCACCATACTTGTTGTACTTGTATGCGTTTACAGTTTTCTTTAAAAATGAAAGTTTAATTATGACATTTCAGGTGTTCTCATTTCCAGTTTTGCCTCCAAACAAGCTGATAGAAATGATGGTTAAACCTAAGAAAATAAATTGTAATAAACCTTTATAATCCTTTAACTGCTGGATCAAATCGCAGCTTCTCTGTAGAGCATTAAAGGAATAGTTTGCAATTCTGGGAAAAATGCTTTCTTATTGAGAGTTAGATGAGAAGGTCGATGCCACTCTCACATCTACAGTAAATATGAAGCAGGAGCTAGCGGGTAGTTAGCCTAGCTTAGCATAAAACTGAGTTAACCAGCTAGCTAGACTCTGTCCAAAGGTAACAAAATCTGCTTCTCTAACGCACACAAATTAATCTCGTTTGTTTAATCCACACAAAAACCCAAGTGTAAAAACAACTTTTTAGCAGTGTTGCAGACAGTTACCAGTATGTGTCAAACAATTTCTTGGCCCCAACACCCAAATTTGTTCTTGGAATAACAATATTAACTCTACTTCTACTGCTTTTCAGAAAAACATAAAAATACATGGTTAGTGTTGGACCAGACTACCAACGCTGTCAGCAGAAGCTACAGCAGAAATGAGGCTGTTTATGTTTATGTTTAAATGATGAGTGTGTGCTGTTATCTGCTAGATGAATTCCCCCCGAGTTAATTATCTCAGTTTGGTCAGCGGTCGCTGCCAAATAACGCATTTACAGCTTCCTATTACAGGATGTCTCTTGGCAGAACGTGCGGCAGATTTTCTGTAATGTGAAAACAAGTGAAAACAATCGTGTCAGTTTTGTAAAAACTGATTATGTAGGGTTCGTTTCCTTAACAAATTAATTACTTATTGCACTTTTAAACCATGAGTTATATCTATTTTCCTGTAACATTAAAAAAAATATATGTATAACTGCCTGCAGCCGGCTGTATGAAGGCTCTGGAAACTGATTCTGTGATGGTTTTGATTAAAACAAAAGGAGCAGATTTGTGAAAATCAAAGCTGATTTTGTTCGTCAGGACATCACCTGTATAATTCTGTAAACAGTAACACATCTGAAAATACATAATACCTGTTTAGAAATATGTAAAACAAGTCGAGGTGAAGAATTCAGAGTGTTTACAAGGTGGCAGGGAGTTGTGCAAATGTAGAGGAGACTTTGTTTTGTTCTCTTAATGCAGAACAGATGAAGCTCGGGGGAGGTTTCCATTTTCATAGCTGACTTTCCCTGTGAGAGGAAAAACAGGATGGCACTGACAATGCTATCAGATCAACGGAGGGCCGCACGACAAAAGACAGCAAAAAAACCAAAAAAACTAAAACAAAACACATCACTCCTTATGGAACACAGCATCCTATCCACTTTTAAACAAATCAAATTTACTTTCCATTTCTGCTGAGCGTTGTCCTCTGCCAACCAGGATCCACTTTCCAGGAAACAAGATTTAAAGTTGTTAATGGGATAATGCTTGATAGTCAATGGGTGTGGTGCTTTAAAGTGTATTGGCTGAGGCAATGTTGTTGCCTGTTGTTGTTTGAAAAAACTGGTGTCATCTTATGTTAAAAAAAAAAAGTCATTTTACTGCAACTTTCTTATGCTGTCTGTTCAATTCAATGTAATTACATAATGCTATTATAATAGATTAATGTGAAGGAGAAGGTTGGTGACATTATATATTTTTCTTATCGCCAATGAAATGAACTGATCTTACTGTGAAACCGAAGCCTGATATAAACTTATCTGCCATGTAATTGAACTGACAAAGCAGCAATATATGAAGGTAGCATTTTTGTGTATTATTCAGTGTTTGAAGAAAGTCCTGAGTTTACAATAACGTGCCGAGTTTCTAACATGTAATATGTAATAACAAGAACCTAAAACACATCTCTTGGTAAGTAGTAATAACAAGAAAATCACCTGATTATAAAGCAGTGTATTGCTGCCACTATGAACAAAAAGAAACTTGAAAAGAAACTTTTCACTTTTATTACATAATATTATATTCTATTATATATTTTATTATAAAATATATTATATTTTCCGTTATAATGACATATCACTTTACCTGGCACCAATGCTACATTCATTATGGTGCAGGTTTTGGGGAAAAATGTCCAAATCTTGTTGGACCTTCATAATCTAGATGTGAAACTGTGGTGTAACATAACCTGTTAGCCTGAATTGCAATCATACCAAATATGTAATTTGATAAAAATCTGAAACGCATAAAGTCGTAAAATGTAGAATTTTACCAAGCTTTGTATCCACAAAGCAACAGCGGCACACCACAGATAGACTTTATTGGTCTCTCATTGGTCTGTTGGCTTCATGCCTCCTAGAAGATTTAATGGAGCTAGCGAGCAGTTAGCCTAGCTTAGCATAAAAACTGAGTTAACCAGCTAGCTGGGCTCTGTCTAAAGGTAACAAAATCTGCTCCCGTAACGCTCACAAATTAATCTTGTTTGTTTAATCCACACAAAAACCCAACAACTTTTTAGCTGGATTAAAAGCTGAAATGAATTAACGTAAAATTGATTTCATGGAGCAGAAGATTATAGTTTAGTAAAGTTTACTGTTGGAGCAGTTTATAATAGCACAGGTCAGGAGAGATATAGAGCCATCAGTTATCAGGTGTTTTGGATTATAGCATTTGTTTAAATGGCATCTTGACTACGTTTTCAACATGCAACAGGTTCTACAGTGTTGGGAAGTCAAATAATTGAGACATGTGGAGTCACGCATTTTTGTTTTCTTTAATGGGATTTGTTGACAATAAGAAATGTAGAATAATTCCTGCCTTATTAATTAATCTACTGTTAAAGATTAGAGCTCTGTAGTAATTCAGTGTCTGTGTTGTGTTGTTGTCCTGCCATGGCGGAGCAGATGTCGGCGGTTGGGGGCCCCGGAGTCGGTTGGGTTTGGGTGTTTGCCATCGGTATCCTTGGCATCTCCATCCTGGGAATCTACGCTGGCTGCTCTGAGAAAGACCTCATCCTCAAAATAGTATGTACAACACCCCCTGTCACACAGAGGTTTATTAGAATCAACTCTACAACTGAGTCATGACGTCTATTTTTTGGTTAAATAGACAATTTTGTTGATCTTTGCATATTGTTCATGTTGTTTCATGTACAGTTTGCAGGCTTCATGGCGGTTGGAATGATCATCATGCTGATCTTTGGCATCATTATCGCTGTCATGAGAAACAAGGTAATCTGTCACTCTAGCTATCTGTTGAGCTATCTTGATGCTAATTTTCATCCCCGTTTTGCTCCTGTTATTCCCTCCATCGCTGTATATTATTATGCTGAAGTTCTCTATCTTGATGCTAAGTTACCATTACTCTCCCTCTGTTATATTCTTTTTCTGACTTTCTTGATGCTAGTGCTCTGTTTCTGTATCAGTATGCTAAAGTTGTCTCTCTATATATATATCTGTCTGCTCTCTCTCTCTCTCTCTCTCTCTCTATCTCCATGTTATTCTTTCTCTGTCAACCATGATGTTCTCTCTTTCTTTCATTATTTTTGTGCTCTCTTATCTTAATGCTAAAATTTGGCGTTTATCTTGACGTTACCTTTACAAACTCTCTCTGTATCTTGATACTACTTAGGCAATTTGTACTGAAAAATGTCCATTGTACTATTTCCCAAATAAACCAGCCACAGCCAGCGTGTTCTATTAAATGACATTGTAGTAGCTCACACAGACAGTGATGGTGAACCGGCAGTAAACATTCTAGGTTGTTATGGTCTGTTGAGAGTCTAATTTTGGTCAGAGAATCTGTCTACCTTGATGCTAATATTGTTTACTCCCTCGCTGTATCTTGATGCTAACCGTGATCTCTATGTCTACCTGGACACTGTTCTTCTCTGTCTCTCTTGATGCTAACCTACTCTCTCTCTCTCTCGTCTATTGACATGATGCTGACGTTGTTCTGTCTCTCTGTTGTTGTTTTTTTTTTTAATTTCCATCTATCTTGATGCTAATATTGTGCTCTCTGTCTGTAGACCAGAGACAACTTTCAGTCAGCCTCCGCTGAATATGCCAAGCCTTTAATGGAGGACGAAGGATTCAGAGCAACGCTTGACGGGCTCCAGCAATCTGTAATGCTCTCTGTCAACTATTAACCCTAAATAATGATAAATGTAGTCTAGCTAGGCTAAACATGTTTCTTTTAGGTTCTTCTTGGATGAATGCTTTCCAGTAGGTGTTAAAAGAGGGTGTCTCTCTTTAACATACAGAAAAACCTTTCAGATCAACAGTCACATTTTTTAAACTTGAGATTGTTGCATTTATGATTGCATTCCAGTCACAGAAATACGATAGGCTTAACAGTGACTGTTTCCAGCTGCTGAAACTCACTCTCTCATGTGTCTTGTCGCAGGTCCAGTGCTGTGGAGTGGCGAGTGCCGAGGACTGGGGTAACGAAATCCCTCAATCCTGTGAGTGCACAGGATATGGATGTATAGCCAAACCTCAGGTTGGTTTTGCTCTCCTGAAAGATCTTAACAATTTGTAAAATGAAAAAAGAATATCAGGTTAAGAGATATAGAAATTTAGTTAGCCTCATCTCCTGGGAGAGCTCACCACTTTTCACTCAGTGTACCAAAAATTGTGGACTTTGTGTAGTCAACTGTGTCGTTTATGTTAATAAGCAGGGAATATAGACAGAATGTCTATTAATTGCAGGGTTGGTTGCATCTCCAGCTCCTTGTGTTCACATGTTGACCTCTTATAGTGCTATAGAGAAATATCTTACGAGTCCCTCCCTGTTTTGCTCGTATTGTGCACACACATTTCCTGCCTCTTGTTTCACACTATTCCACTGACTGACAGTTGAAGAAAGACAGTGAAGAAGAAAACTGCATGCTAGTGAAAATGGTTAAAAACAATGTATGCTTGAAAAAAGAAATCTGCTTTCAACATGTTCACAAAAAAACTCCACAAGGCACCTTTCAGTAAGATGTTAAATTCACCAAAAGCCATAAAAATCTTCATTTGAGCTATGTTGCTATCAAGGTGTCTTTGTATATGCACCACTGTAAAGCCCTTTGTTCTGTACTCTGGATAATTAAGCTAAAACCTAACTAGATAAGTGTGGTGGCAGCTTCTCTAGTATTCAAAGGATCAGTGTGTAGAATTTAGTGGCATCTAGTGGTGAGGATGCAGATGGCAACCAACTGAATACCCCTCACCCTCACCCTCCCCTTCCATGTAGGAGAACCCACGGTGGCCACAAAACTCACGAAAAACCCTCTCTAGAGCCAGTGTTTGGTTTGTCTGTTCTGGGCTACTATAGAAACATGGCAGTGCATGTGATTTTACACTAATTAAAACATACTTACGAATATTATATTCCATTTCTGCCAAGTCCATTAGATGTATAATACTTTAATAAAAGTTTCAGATGCTGCCTGACAATCTGACACGCACTTTCTTTTCAAGCATCCTGAGGCCTTTCATTTGAATGTGTTTTGTTTCTTTTTAAAATCATTTCATTTTCTAACATTCCTATAATGTACAGTACTTTTGTTTTCTGGTATTTGACAGAAGATACATATACAGTGGACTGTTTTGCCTTGTTTATTATGGTGACCACATTTTGTTGTTTTCTTGCAGGGAGTGAGAGGCCCAGATAGAGTCTATGGTCAGGTAAACAACTGAACTAGTCAAAATACCAACCAATCGACCAATCAGTGATCCTTCCAGATAATGACCCTCTCTCCATTTCCTTCTCTGCAGACCTGCAGTACCTTCATCTTCATGTTTTTAGACATCTTCTTCAAGATCTCCATGGGCTTCTTCTTTGGTTTTGCTGTCACCGCAGTAAGTTTCATTGTGAAAAACTTCAGGAGGGAAAATAATCACACAACCACAGGACACTGAGCTGCTGTGCCTTCTACTAAAAATTGGTTTTGTCCATTGACAGACTGATAATTCTGGTGGTATAGAGTTGCAAAGTGGATGAGTATTTTCTTTAGTCCGCTATATAAGTTGTTTTCTGCATAGACAATATGAGGTGTTGGACAGTTGTAGCAGGGGTCGGACATATATAAAACTCTCCTGGTGGAATCAGAACAAAAGAAGAAGAATTTTAGAAAATATCTGATTTTTGGTAAAAGTAAAGGTACAAGCATGATTAATTAAGAACTACTAAACCAACTATTGCACATTTTGGTAGGAATGTCCAACCTGAAGGTAAAGATAGCATTTTATAGAAACTTGATTAAAAAAAAAACATTCAGTAGTTTAAGTCAGTTCACTGTCAAATTCTGTCAGTTTTCGATGAATTCGCAACTATAGTACAGTGTTTTGTTCCCTTCTGTAATGACAATGCGTTCTGAATTTGCTACAGCTTTTGTTCACACCCCTCAATGGCGTGACAAAGCCATTGTTTTAAAGTCACAAGTAGGTCTCAAGTCTTGGAAATGATGTCTGAGTCAAGCCCTGAGCTAGGACAGGGAAGCCTTAAGTCTCAAATTAAGACCAAAAAGTCAAGTCCAAGCTCTAAACTTTGTGTTTCAAATCATAAACAAGAACAAGTCATTATGGTATTAGGAACAGCAGCAACATTAGGCCAACATGCTGACATGGGCCCATGGAGAACTCTAATGCTGCATGCCATACTGGGGAAAAATTCCTCAGAAACAAAGATGAAATAATTGTTTCAAGCTTCTGGTGTGAATTCAGGTTGTCTGACAACTTGTCTACCTGTCTCTTACCTGTCTAGCTGTTGGGACTTCTGGTCTCCTTCCTGATGATCCATCAAGTCAAACGTCATGACAGCTCCGGAGGGGCGTCCATTGCCATGAAGGGCTACTGAAGAAAACCCTCAACCCCCGACCTTAACCTCTGCACTGTAACAGGAGGACTCAGTGGTCAAAATATGACCTCTTCTCTTTACTTTTGTATGACATTTCTGCCTTTTAAGAGTGTGATAGAGAAAGCAGGAGACAGAGGGACGAAGTGGCATGGAAGATTTCGTTTGGGAGAAAAACTGCTGCCTTGCAGCAATTTATTCTTTCAGCTTTCTATTGTAGAATATATTGCTTGATTAGAAACATTTATTTTTTTGTGAATCATTATATCGCTTGTATTATTTGATGGTATGCAATATTATAACAGTCTTCTATAAAAGAAGCAGTTTCAAAGCTCAACCTTCTCCACATCCGACTGGAGCTCTATTAACCCAAGAAGATCATAAAATCAGAGCTATAGCCTAAAACTCGAGTGATTTTAAAGCTACAGTATAACAATTTGGAAAATCCTCTTTTCCATCTCATTCCTCGGTCACCATAAAATCGCAGTGAAGTGCCTGTGCATCTTTGCAAAGTTGGTGGTGTGAAGCTTGGTGATGTAATGTCTACTCGTAAGGCTACTTTATGAACTTGTGTAGCTTGTGAGCTGACCACTAACATGCTAGGCAGCCAGGAACATGCTAGCGCTACGCTGTCACATTAGCTCTTCCAGCTAGCTGGATTGCTAACTGTAGGCGAACAGATCAAACCATGTTTGCACACCATGTCTCTTTTGTCGAGCAGTTTATACTCCGGCAGAGGGTCTAAATGATGTGGATGGTACAACACCGCTACAGTGCTATTTCCCAGCTTCTCTGACTTTCTGTGCCCTCAAAAGTTCAGCACTGTCAAGATTTGCTGTTGGTCAACAAGCAAATTTGTGTGTGAAAGTGAAATTCTTTGGAATGTAGTTTTGCCCCTTATTGTGCTGATTTTTTTTAAGCTTAGCTTAGCACTGGGAGCAGAGGGAAACTGCTAGCCTAGCTCTAATGCTGTCTTACAACACCATGTGTTAATATTACTATTCTGTTAATTCAATCAGAATCTGCACTGAAAATAACTTCTCACACAGATCGGGAAACAAAACTTCTAGATGTGATTGGTCTTAGTATTTCTGGAAACATCCGCTAAAAGATCAGAGATGAAAACTCTTCTCATTCCAGGCATATTTTTTATTGCTCTTCAGTACTGTTAACATTAAAAATAAAAGAAAGAAAAAAAGTTCTTTTTAGCTCTGGGATGTGGTCAGTAATCTGGACGTGAGTTTTAGAAACATGAAATTAAGAAATAAAATTTATGACCTTCTCTGATCAAATTCATCCAGTCTGAGGAGCAGTTAAGTTTCACCTGTATGTGGGTTTAAACAAAATGTAAGACAGTTAATTTGCTTTTTCTTAAAAGACTATGGGTATTTCTATAGTCACCCAGATAGTATGAAGATAAAAATAGAGCAGTCCATCCACTGGACTTCAAAAAGTTGTTTTTTTTTTCAAAAATTTATCTAATAAAATGCATCCTGAGGGAGGCAGATAATGTTGGTAAATCCCAGCAACATTTGCAGCACTGAGACCAAAAATCAGAACATGTCTCATTAGTGTTTTTACAAATGTAAAAGCCGTAAGATTACATGCAGACTTTCACTGAGGACAAAGTCGTGTGACAAACCAAAAACTAACAGCTCAGGGTTGAATACCCCTCTACCGGTAAAAAAGGGACCAGGATTAAAAAAGGAAGACAAATACTGTAGCAAGAAGTGTTTTATTGTGAAATCTGCAATCATATCATGTCAGAATAAAGTGTAGAGGCCGAAAATCCACAAGTTCTCACTCTCTTGTTTTCTAATGTGATCAGTATTTCCTCCCCTTTGGCTGGGTTTGATCTGCCAATGTTTTCAGGGCTGATGGAGGCCAATCAAAAGGTTGAAGGAGACGATGGGGTTTGGAGGGTGGGGGATAGCGGGATAATAAATGGGTTACATTGAAAAATATGTGGCCCTTAGGAGTATGAGGGAGCTGATCCGATGTTTTTGAAGTTGATCAAGGGGTACTGAAGGGTTAAGAGAGACATTTGAAGGGCTAATAGAGAGCTAAGGAGTCCAAAGCGGGTTCCAGATGGCTGACATTTGGATAAAGGGGAAATTAGAGCAGTACAGGGGGTCAATAGACAGGAAGGCACATTGTGTCATGGCAGTATCAGCTCCACAGGAAATGGGATGTCTTGGTGTTTCGGAAAGAACATCTTGCCTGGAATCCAGTGAGGGTCAAACAACCAGCCGAGTTATCTTTTAACACAGTGTTACTGGGAATCCCCCTGCAGTTCACTGTAAGTGTCACCAGTACTGGTGTGTTAGAAAAACAGTACAGCTTGTTAGATCTTTTTGGGGTTAGAGTTAGCCCCATCTAGTGCCTCTAGGGCCTAATTCTAAAGCAAAAACTGGTCCTACTAATATCTGAATGACCCTAAAACAGAAAGCTGATTACCAATAGAAACACTTGCTTTTGTTCAGTGTTATTCACCAAAATGTATTGTATGTATCTGGCCTGACAAGTTTGTAAAAAAAAGGACCCTGCAATGTTTAAGTCTGAGACTCTCCTCTCAAAAAACCCCCCCCAAAACAACACAACAGGTCGTAATGTCAGTCGCCAAAACCAACAATTATGTTTGAGTGACAGATGCCATCTAGCAGCCGTAGTAATTATGACCTGGAGCAGGGTCACAGTTCAGATAACATATATATACACATTATATAAGTTGACAATTTTCCTCATTAACCCAACAGTGGACTTTGCTGCAGGAGATCGCTGTTTGTTTCCTGTTTCCAACCACCGTTTTTTTTTTAAAAACCATAACGATCATCCCCTAACCCTTAACCCTGTGGTTATTATTGTAGCCACGACGACATAGGGTGCCTAAATTTAAGGAAATAGTACCTTTAACCCACACCATGTTTCTCTAACCTTAACAAAGTGATCATTTTAACCCAAACCTTAGCCCCAGCAACCACATCCATATTTATGTGCTAGCAGTCTTCTTCCCTGTACCCTTCTTCCCCTTCACTTGTTCATTCCTACATTTCTTGTTGCATTACTGTCACCTTAAGATTGGTGGAATACTGTGAAACCATTGGCAGGAATGTGTATCACTTCACGCGCTTGTTTGTGCATTTGCATACTTTTGTGCACACGCAAGAACTAAAGTAAACTAAACTAAACTAAACTAAACTGGGACCCAGGTATAAAATATGCTTCAAAGCACTTCTAGTGGTCAAAGGGTCCAAGGGTACTTTCACAGCTGGAGTATGGGACTTTTGTCTCCCCACTCTAACTCTGGCAGTGAGAGTAATTACAAAACGCTGTCAACATGTGCTAATGTCATAGACTCCATTTGGTTCGATAACATTTGGAAAGTCTAGAAGAGCCGCACGATTAAATTATTTTATCCCCATTCAAGTTAGCAGAGGGCTAACCGGAAGTGTCTAGTGCACGTGCTCTGCTCATAGAGCATGTGCATTCATCCTGCCAGGGCAGGAATGTCAAACCAGACACCAGATTAAAAACTCTGGTATACTGTGAAATACAGAGAGATTTACCTGCCGGTGATAGGCTTAATCAGCTTTGTGTGAAAGGCTTGAATGTTAACAGACGTTCATTTATATGTAAAAGTTTTGCACTGCAGGTTTTAATCTCCTGTCATTGACTGTTATCATTTTAGATTAAAATTCAGAGCAAGTGTTAGAATGATCCAACCGAAAAACCAAAATTTTAATCCAATCAAAATAATAAATCAGAGTGTTTAAAATGTGGGCACCCTTGTCCACATACCTTTGGTCTAGGGCTGTTGTTTAGAATAGGCCCCTTCATTCCTCTTAAAGGTACCCTGTGGAGTTTTTTGACCTCTTGCAAGCAGGTGATGCAATACACAGTCGTGCTTTACACTATTTCACTCATCTACGGGTGGCTATAATTCACCAAGAAATACACGGAAGTCATCAAGAAGACTGCAAAGTAGTAAATACGGATGTAAGCAATGCTTTGCCAATGTTTTGTGAGGAAGGAAATGCATTTTCCAGGAAGGTGTAAAGACTCAGTGTTGCTGGCTATGGACTCTGAGTCAGGCAGAAATGTAGTTTAATTAATTTAAAGATTACTTTAGCCATAATTATGAGCAGGTAAAAGCAAAAATGACAAGATAGGCCTGAAAGGTAAGAGGTAACGGGAGGCCTGGATGGCAACAGAAGGAAAGTGGCTGGTATATACAGTATGCTAAGGAGCTGATTGGGGGATTGAAAACAGGCCTGCAGGTGGGTATGGGAGTCAGGGGATGGCTGAAGGCGGGAAACACTGCTCTGAAATTACAAGGAGTAAATTAAATGAAAGAACTTGTAGTCATGAGGAAAATCTTTAAGGGTAGGTTCAGGATTTTTCTGGTCTGTCTTAAAACAATCTTCAGGGGCCCATATGAACACTGAAACAGGTTTTGCTAGCTGTAATCTTTCCTCCTGTTCATACTCACAATTAAAAGATTCCCTCCAAATGTTCTTACAATGTACTGTAAATTATTGGGGCCCAAAATTCAAATCCCTTGTTTTGAGAAAAAAAAAATTATTTAAAAGTTGATGTGAAGCTTATATTCAGCTTCAGCAGTCTGAGTTAGTCATATCAAGTGGATATCTGACACATTTACAGTCTTTTTAGCATCAAATTCCCTCTTTGTGTTTCCTCGGACAGTGTTTCCTTGTTGAGCTGCGGTGGAAGTATAGTAACAAAAAGAGGGACTTTGGCACTAAAAAGACTAACATTGAAAGATATCTACTTGATTTGACTCATTTGGACGCTAAAGCTTCATATTAGCTTCAGATAAACTTTGAAATACATTTTTACACAGAAGCAGGACTGTGGATTTTGTCCTCCATCACTTCCATTGTAAGTGTATTATGAAGGGATCTTCTAATGGTCAATATGAACAGGAGGGATGGTTACAGCAAGAAAAACAGGTTTCAATGTTCATTTGGGCCCCTGACTGTTGTTTTAAGAGACTTGAAAAATTGTGAACTTATCCTTTAATGCTACAGCATACAAATATATTTAAGACAATAGTGAGAAGTACTTTTCCTGTTTCTACGTGACAATGTCCCCGTGTACAAAGCCAGCTCCAAGCCAGGTTTTCCCCAATTTTGTGTGGAGCCCTGACCTCACCCCCATCCAATACCTTTGGGATGAACTGGAACACTGACTGTAAGCCAGACCTTATCACCCAATATCAGTGTTGGACCTCACTAATACTCTTTAATGGGAGGAAATCCCTGCAGCCAGGTTAAAACATCTGCCGGAAAGCCTGAAACCAGGAGAGTGGAGGCTGTTAGAGCAGCAGATTTTTTTATTCTTTTTTTTTCTCTTTTATTTTGTAGTAGTCTTTCCATCACTCATTGCTTTTATTTAAAGTCGATTTTGTTAAAAATGATTAATTGTTTGATCCATAAAGTGTCAGAAAATGGTGAAAAATGTTGATCACCGTTTCCTAAAGCCCAATGTGACATCCTTAAATGTCTTGTTTTGTCCTGACCAACAGTCCACAACACAAAGATATTCAGTTAACTGTCAGAGGACTAAAGAAACCAGCAATTATTCACATCTGAGAAGCTGGAATCAGAGAATTTGGACATTTTCTTCTTAAAAAATGACTCAGAATCATTAATCAATTATCAAAATAGTTGGCGATTAATTTAATAGTTGGCAACTAATCAATTAATCTCCTGTTTTTATGGCATAAACTTTTAGCTTCCTGCCTCTCCTGCACAAGTGTTCGTTTACTTTAAATTCAAGTATAGATGAGTATATGTAGGTAAAAGTGCATTTTTATATAAGTGAATGTCTTTGTGTACATATCAAATCATTAAATCATTTATTAATGTGCACACAAATAGATACAAAATAATAAAAAAGGTGCAATGTTTTTGGTTGTCCACTTACTTTTGGCCTTGTAGTGAACCTCATCACAGAATAAACCGCCAGCCATTAGATGGCAGTACACACCAGTCAAAATAAACATCACCAGCTGACTCGGATGGCAGCATGTGGTGAAGAACAATGAACACTTTTATCTTTATGATCCAGACTCAGACATTTATCTCGACACTACACACTGTGTGAATGAACTGGAGAAGAAGACAACAAGTCATGAACAGCATCTAGTTAGTCAAATCAGAGAAACACTACTGACTTCATTGTATTGTCCAGTTTCACTTCACTGTAAATTCAGAAAGAAAGGAAGAAATCTAGGTTATCTGTTGTCACACAACTGCAAGAGTATTACAACAAAATAACAGTTATTTGATGGAGGATCTCAATACAGCAGCACAACAATCACATCAGCGGTTAGCCTTTATAATCTCAAAGTCTTTGCAGTCCTGCTGCTGTATCAACATTCAGGTGAATTGAACGCCATTGCCACTTTAATTATGCCAGTTAATCAAACACAACCATAACAAAGAGACAAGATATGGTTTCAGTTACTGACAACCTGCTCTTTAATAAACTGTGAGAAAAGCAGAGAGGGAAAACACAAGCTGTGCAGGTGACAAAGATTGAATTCACAGACGTTTTTTTTTCTTGACGAATGAGTTCATGCTCAAGTATTTTCTACCTTAAATATGTTTCTGATTGTTTGCTTCGGCCTTTCCATTTTCAAAATATAAGACACTTCACATACCTCTATCGTTGATATTTCTGCAGGAATTAAAAGCATCTTTTCAAATGCCATCTTGAAGTACATTAACCTGACAAAAAATCGTAAGCAAGCACGGTCAAGTGGTATTATCTGTGGGTTTTTGGTTCAATAAATGTTTGTAATGATCACCAGTAAAACTGCAAAACTTTAATCAAGCAGCTCAAGCATCTAGATCCTGTTATCATTCACATATTTATGGAAATAAGTATATGTGATTAATAAAACCTAGACTGATCTTTTAGGCCACATGACTCAGCATCTCATGTCAGCCAATCACAAACACATGAATGTGTCTGTTACGTAAAGACTGTTACTACTGTTAGTTATTTTTCACCTGCAAGCAGCAAACATGTGAGATACTGGATTATTTCCACATGTGACTCAGCATCAGGCAGTGCTGCATAAAGCTATGTACCAAATGTACAAAGTACACATCTGCCACAGCTCACAGAAACATTAGGGTGGAGTGAACAGGTTAATAATAATAATAATAATAATAATAATAGTAATAATAATAATAACAATAATAACTTTATTTATATAGCACTTTTCAAAACACAGTTACAAAGTGCTTTTCAATAAAAACAGAACACATTTGAAGTGTAAAAACAAACCGAAAGCCAAACTAAGCACATTATAACACCAATAAAGTAAAATTAACTAAAATAAAACCATAAAATATAATAAGATCACCAAAAAGCCATTTTAAACAAGTAAGTTTTTAACAGTGATTTAAAGACAAGACAAAGTTGGCAGCCCTCATCTCCTCAGGCGGGTCATTCCAAAGGCTAGGAGCCCTCACTGCAAAGGCTATCGATCCCCTTTGTGTATCAATCTGGACCTTGGAACAACAAAAAGCGATGCATCCAATGATCTCAGAGAGCAGGAAGGGACACAGGGCAATAAGAGATCTGATAGATAGCTTGGGGCGAGGCCTCTCAGGACTTATTACTTGTAAGTAATCAATAAAATCTTAAAATCTATTCTAAAAGCAACAGGTAGACAGTGAAGGGAAACCAGGATTGGTGAAATGTGATCATGTTTCCTAGACCGTGGTTAAAATCCTGGCAGCAGAGTTTTGGATGAGCTGGAGGTGGGAGAGGGATTTTTTGCTGATGCCAGAGAGCAGGGAATTACAGTGGTCCAATTGACTGGTTATGGTGCAGATGGTGCAGCAAATGGTCTAATCCCTGAAATGTTTCTGAGATGATAAAACAGGACTGAACCATTGAATTAACATGTTTATTTAGGGTGAGGTTTTGATCAAAAATGACTCCAAGGTTTCTGCAATGCTGAGTTATTGAATGGGATTGTGAACTAGTTGTTTTTGGTTTTTGGTTGTTTGCACTATCTTGACCAATGATTAATATCTCTGTCTTTTCAGTGTTTAGCTGCAGGAAGTTTTATGACATCCACAATTTAGCGGGTTGGCATTGTTCTGACATTTGTTTTCAGGGTCGCAGTCTAGATAAATCTGAGTATCATCTGCGTAAAAATGTAAACTGAAATGATGTTCTGCGTATGAGGAAGCCTAGAGGGAGCATGTAAATGGAAAAGGGGTTTGGACCTAGCACCGAGCCTTGGGGCACCCCACAGTGAAAACTCACTGTAGCTGACCTAGAATAAACAATACCAATGCATCTGTCTTTTAGGTAGGACCTGAACCATTTCAGAGCTGCGCCGTCGACACCAACCCAGTTTTCATGACGGTCCAAAAGAATATCATGGTCAATGGTATTGAATGCTACGCTTAGGTCTAGGAGAACAAGAATGAATTTACGGCCAGCATCAGCTGACAGCATAAGTCATTAATAACTTTTAGAAGAGCAGTTTCAGTACTGTTTTTTTTTTTCTAAAACCAGTTTGGAATTTCTCAAAAATATTGTTTTCATTAAATAAAAGCAAGCAGTTGATCTGCTGCAATCTTTTCTAAAACCTTATCTAAAAATGGAAGCTTAGAAAAGCTTAGGCCTAAAACTGTTAAGATCAAAAGGATCAAGAGACGGCTTTTTTAAAAGTGATTGCACAAGAGCAGTTTTAAAAAATTCAGGAACAGAACCTGTCAACAGAGAGCAGTTCAAAATGAGCAGAACAGAGGGCAAAACGTTATTGAAAACATCCTTTTAGAAATTTGAGAGGAAGAATATCTAAAGGACAAGTTGAGGGTTTCATTTTCATTATCATATCAGTTAGAGAAAATGGAGAAATTGGGTTGAATGAGCAGAGGGGAAACTGCACAGGGCTTCTCAACCGTAATGGGAGAATCAGGGGTAGAAATGCAAACCTCTAATAATTGAGACCTTCTGGGTGAAGATGGACAGAAATTCTTTGTATTTCTCAGGGGTGGCTTCTAGTATCTTACCCGGGGGAGGATCAGTGACACTGCTCACAATGTTGAACAACATTTTTGTGCTGAACTGATTGTTTTCAAATTAGAGTTGCAGTCTTAAGAAGAGACCTAAGATGTTCACGGTGAACTGTGAGTTTAGATGATTTCCACAGACGCTCCACCTTGTGGCATTTCTGTTTCAGCTCCCGAATATTTTCATTTATCCTGGGCATCGAGAGGCAACTAGATTTTCTGTCTTGAAAGGAGCGATTGCATTTAAGATGGAGGAACACATATTAAAATTATTCAACAGCTCACTTGCAGAACGAGGCGAGCGAGAGAAACTAGTGGACATATTGAAGGCAGAAATAAATATAAGCAGAGGAAATAACCAGTAAAAACCCGTTTGGTTTATCATCCTTTATTTATTTGTGAAAAAAACAAAATATGACACAGTGCTCCCTGCTGATAATTAATACTTTAAGTTATAATTCTTCAGATTTAAGTCCTGGTGACACCTGTGGTTTAGCAGCTACTTTGTCAGAAATACAACAGAAGAGAAACTGTGGCCTGTTTCACAAAGAGATTTTCAAGCACTGCTTACATACAGATCATAAAAGGTGCCAGTGCCTGATTTAATTTCTGAGTTCTACAGTCTTTTGCATGCTCATGGATGGGTTGGGATGCAAATTTGGTGCAACGGGCCCCTGATTAGTGCTGGCAAAAAATGAACGAACAAATCTTTTGTATAGATTATTTTTTGAGTTCAGTCCATTCAGGGTCAGTACTGCTACCCAGCTGTCTCTACCTACAGATAGAATGCCTTTTTATTTAGTGTGTATGAGCTGGTTGTCTCATTATTTCCTTCAACTAAACAGTAAGCCAGAGGTTACTTCATTTGACACACCCAGATCATCTCCTCACAAAGCCAGGAGTCTGTCAGTCAGTTTAAAGCTCACTCTGCTCATATGGTAATAATTCCTGCTTTCTTCTTTTAATAAAACATTCCATTGACCTGGACAAAGATATCCATTGCTTTTATCTCATCCTGTTTGGACAACTGCTGTTACATTTATTCTTGCCTAAAACAGATTTCTTTATCATGGCTGAAACTGGTACAGACTGCAGCAGCAAGGATCTTATGAATAGAAGCAAGAATATATGACAATATGAAGAACAGCCAAAAATGGAGTAAAGAAATGCCAGCAGCAGCAGCAGGATGCATGCTACAAACAGACTCCTTCATAAAGCTTTCCTCAAAGAGCATGGGTTGGGGTTATAACATGAATGTTATTAATAAGCAGCAGTGATAATGCAGCGAGAAATGTAGCACTACCGGCTTAGGCAGAACACTGTGTGTGACAGTGAAGAAGTCGCATGTGAATGAATCAGCAAAACTTCCCACTTTGAACAAACTAACAAGTTTAGTTCAGAAGACATTTTGACTTAAATCCATTTAGCTGCTTTAGTTTCATGGTCTTTGTATTGTGCATGCTTAATACTGAACTGTTAATGTCATTAGAAATACCTGTGCCCAAATCATTATTAACATTACTGGTTTCACATGCTTTTCCTGTTATGACAAGTAAAATGTATGTTGGAAAAATACTATCTTACAAGGCATATTTAAGGCTAGAAAACCACTTAGCACATAGTGTTCAATATCACTGCATCTGTCAAAAGCTGAGGAGAAAATAATCTTTAAAAACTTTTGATGTGATTGACAGGAGAGGATATCACGGGTGCAGAGTTTATGCCGTCCTTATCAAGACCAGGACTGATGCATGGGTAGAATTTTTCAGTGCAGGAGCATCCAGTAAAGGAGTAAAGAAGAGCTGCAGCATCTACATCATAAAAAGGAGATCAGACCCTCCTCATAATCCACCAACACTCCCACCTTCTGCGGATTCGAATTTAGAGAGTAGATGTGGAGGAGTGCCAACGAGAGCTGCATATTCATCTCCATTTTTCAGTCATATAGTCCAGTGGCCATTTTCTAGACGCAGAGGGATTATTCCCTTTCTTTTGATTGATTCTGTGGTCACTCCTGATATCCATCGAGAATTCCCTTTAACTTGAACCTCAAAGTAAAATCTTCCAGAATAGAAACTCTGTTTTCCTCTTCAATCGTAGCGATGACCTCTGCCTGGGCTTTTCTCCAAAGACTTTATCAGAGCGGTGGAGACCTGAACACCATCTGCCACCTCTCTGTCTGCAGCTTCTTTGCCGAGCTTCACCGAATGTTTCATCTCTTGAATCTTCCGGTGAATTTCAGCTTCTCTCTTCCCCCGGCTCGGCTTTCTTTCTTTCATATTGTTCTTTCAGTGGAACAACTTCATGCGAATAGCGTGCACACGCAGCTCTGGTCGGTCTTGCAGAAGAGCTCCAGATGTTTATCATGTATCATACACATCCTGCCCTCCAGGTTGTCTGCAGGATCCATCAGCTGATGTCTTTTCAGGCGAGACGCCGTCAGATGAGGCTCCAGGTGAGTCACAGTAGGAGGCCAGACACACCAAGTGGGACCTCAGAGCTTTCATTTTGGTTTGTGTGCAGATGTCACAGGCAACTTCTCCTTAGTTTGGCAGTACTGACATTTCAATCAGGAGAGACTGGAGTTTCTTATGTGGTGAATAGTGTTTATTGGACAGCATGATAGTGAATGTGAAAAGTCTTTGGCGATTAGACTCCATCGTGGTGTGGCAGAATATGGAGGGGGCGATGAATGTAGGAATAGGATAACCCCCCGATGGAGTCTAGACACCGGTGGCGGTGATGGAGAGGCATGGATCAAGGTGGTGTTGTATCGGCTCCTGGTGACTTCGAGCCTTGCCGGAACGTGTGATTGGGAAGACGAATGATGATCCAGTATGGAGAGGCGAGGAGCGAGCTCCGGTGTTGCAGCTGTGGAGGTGGATGCGATGTGATTGCCTGAAATGACAGCTGACAGCGACAGAGAGGGAAACGGTTTTAAATTTTGACAGCTAGGCCGTGATCAGCTGTTTAGGGATCGTGGAGGGATCTGATTTGTTAACTAGAAGTGACGCAACTAACAGCTGATGTGAAAGCAGGAGGAGCGAAGAGAGAGAGGAGTGAAAATATGAATGAATGATTAAGATAAGTCTTCCTGTCTGAATTTACACTAAGCTTCATGCAGATCAAGCCTTCTATGGAAAGACTCTTTGGGACACTTTGGACACTAGATGTTATCGTCCCATTGCTGGATGATGCACTTTTTGCAGAAGTTGCGTCTGCATGGTAATATGGACCGGATCAGTGAACACATCCAGACAGACGCAGCACAAAAGCTGCTCTTCAGTCAGAAGACAGTTGGCAGCTGACATGTCATCACTCTAAAAAGGTGAAAGCTTGACATTTTGACACTTTCAGTATGCAATTTTGATATGCATACTGATAAACGTCACAGTTGGATTATTTATATATTACCTCATAGCATACTTCATTGACATGTCAGCACAAAATGACAATAGGAAAAGCATCTTGAGTACAGCCAATGTACTGTATGTACTACTGATGGCTGTTTAAACAGTAAATCACCAATTGTACTCACCTTTGTTTGCGTGAAGACGTCCTCAAAGGGGGGTTAACTTTAATTATTTATTCTTTCGTGTTTTGTCTGCAGCTCTGTTGTTCCTCTTCAGTACTTTTACTCACACCTGAGTAAATTCACTCTTCATTGTTGCTATGTCTCTTTCTGCAGGTGAACCAGTTTGGACATTAATGCCTGGAGACATTTCTTCTTCTCTTCTGGGTCGGGTCTAACATCAGTCAAACATGCTTGGGTTTTCATCCTTGTTTTGCGTGTACATTAGAGGGCTGTTAGAGGTCTTCACGTGTCCTCTTTGTTACTGAGGCTTGACCCAGAACCACCAGAGTCAATTCATATTTGGTCTGATTAGGTTTGGGAAGGGTCCCTTTATGAACATTATTACTGATGCATCATCATCTTCATCATCACCACAGGAGAAAATTGTTTTTTTTTTTTAGGCAGAATGAGTGCGTGGACAGTGAAATGCAGGACAAATGATATATTGTTGAAAAGAGGAGCATTGTGCTGCTGCCAGTTTTGTTGTTCTGTGAGTGTTTGGGTCTGGATCAGGTCTAATATTGGTCTTCCTGGGTCCCTTTCAGGTTCAGTATTTTCCTTTAAAATTCAATTTATGCATGTTTAGTTCAGGTAGGTTTTCAACAAGTCTGTTTTGGAGTCCAAAATATATAATAACAATAATAGATACCTTAAGACCTCTATTCTCTTTTGTGGCTTTATGGATGGTGATGTCATTTGTTGGGTTGTTCCATCAATTTAGTACAGATGGAAATATCTCAAATTATTGGATGGATTGCCCTAAAGTTTTCATTCATGGTCCCTAGACGATGAATCCTAATCATTTTTGGTGGTCCTCTGACTTTTAATTGCATGTCACCAGTAGGTCAAAGTTTCAGTTCACTTACTTTTTTATGACATATCCACAGACTCACTTGTACTTTGTGTTTAGTGCTAATTAGCAAATGTTACCATGTGGAGGTGATCAGCAGCAAACTGCCATTCCTGCAGCACCCTGAGGCGAGCAGAAAAGATCATGGCCGACTCCTCCATGGATATAAACTTTTTGCAGCTGGCTTCATCATCATCTTGTCCATGGACACTACACATTACATTAAAGTAAAAATGTCTTCGTTTGTGAATCCATCACATCCAGCACGTTACATTGACACAGTTCTTTGTATAATTACATTTATGTTCATACTGTTTATACTGTGAACATTTACACATTCCTGGTCGATATATTGTTCAAATATTCTTAAAAGTCTAACAGCTATTTTCACCTAGAATATATTTTTACTTTTTTTTTTTTATTGTAAAACCTTTTATGATCTATGGAGTCACAGGAGGTGTCATAAAAATAATAAATCTGTAAAAGTAAGTAAGAAAATAAATGTGGAAATATAAAGACAAATAAAATATAAAAGAATAATTATTAATACATTTTCATGTATTTTCACAATTTGTTCATGTAATTCTACATTTATTTATTTATTTTTAAATATTTATATTTATTTTATTGCATATAAATTACTCTATTTTTTCTGTATATTTTAAAATTTAATGTATTGATTTATTTTTATCTCTTTATTTTTCCTTATGCTTTTGCTATTCCTTGAAGGGCCAACCTGTCAATCAGCTGGCTTTGGGCGGGCCTTCCTGCCCAGGCTGAGTACATCATTCCTGCACAGAAGAATCCTGCTTTGGCGGGAGCTTTACAGCGCGGACAACAGGAAGTAGACGCAACACGGACTTGTGCATGCGCAGTGTGAATGTGCTAGCAGTCTGAATCAGGGAAAACAAAATAAATGACATTATGTAAAAATAAATATATATAACATTTAAAAAGTAAAGTAATTTATATGCAAAAAATAGGTTATAGCCTACATACATACACAATAAATACTTATTTTTTAAAAATGTATTAATAAATATATACAGCAATAAATGAAAAAATAAATGTGAAATATATGAAAATGTTATAATTATTCTTTTATATCTATATTTGTCTTTATGTTTCCACATTTCCTTGTTCTTTTACAGATTTATCCTTTTTTATGGCCTCCATAATGATCATCTGACTTTTGTGGTTGTTGTATTTTCTCTTACTTTCTATTTTTTAAATCGTTATGTACCCCAGCAACAAGGCAAATTCCTTCAATGTGCAAACCGACTTGGCAATAAACCTGTTTCTGACTCTGATGCCACCAGGCGAAAGTAAGATGGTGAACCTGATGAATATTAACTGCTGAACATCAGCATGTTAGCATTTAGTTTAAACCACCGTGTGCCTGTGCAGCCTCACGGAGCTGCTAGCACGGCTGCAGACTCTCGTTTGAACCTTCAGAGAGCTCCATTTGTCGGCTCCCATTAGAATCAGACAATTGCCAAGTTAAATGAGTGTATTCTAAATGCACATAAACACGCGGTTTCACAAAACAACACACTTTGCCAAGTACTGATGTGAAATGGGACAATAGCGGAGTGTTACAACCACAGCCGCCCACACACACTCACACTGAAAGCCACTAGAGTGATATTTAATCTCTAAAAAAAAAACTATTTCTATTCCAGAGTCAGCAGGCGGGGCTTCACACACACCTGAGTCCATCTATCACACACACACACGGGCCTTGCTTTAGTCATTCTGGATTGTCGGTCTCATTCATGAATGACATTAATAACCTCCATCCGTGTGTGTGTGTGTGTGTGTGTGTGTGTGTGTTGACCTACATTTCTTAATGACTTCTCTAATATGTTGTGAATTTACAACGACACCGACACCTCTAATATATTCTTAATGACCTTTGTAATGTATTTGTGTGTGAGGATTTGCACTGTATGTGTGTATATGTGTGTGTGTGTGTGTGTGTGTGTGTGTGTGTATAATGGCTTTTAAATAGATGAACTCCTTCAGATTGCACTTGTATTATAGACTAGTGGTTATTGAACAGCAAGGCTAGCTGACATACATCAGCACTAATGAGAGAGGGTGAGAGACAGAGAGAGAAATATCACATTATTCATTTATTGTGACCGTTTGGGTGAATGTCATTAGTGTTTTTGCTATTACTGTTGAAGGTTTTACACACTTATCTTTCTGTCTATACGGAAGACTAATGCTGCTGAAGTAAGTTATGGCAGTAGTTTGCCATTTTGGGAAATATGCCTATTTGTTTTCTGATGGAAGACTGGAACCATTCGCACCAACTGATGATATAACTGACTTTATACATAATTCATGTAAACAGTGTAGAAAATATGAATATCATTAAAACAGAACTGTGAAGCATGTTGACTTGCATTGACGTTTGACATTGTTAATAGTTATACCTATTAAAAAAAACATATTGAGTCTCTTTCCTGTATTTTTTAAATAATCATGGTCACCATATTACAACACAGTATGAAAATAGAATATACTTGTAAAATAATTACAAAAGACAACCTCAACTTCAATTTATTTTAGTAATATTAGCCTACTGTTACTTTAGATTAAAGTGAAACTTGGGTATTTTTCAATCTGTACTAATGGTGACAACAATTTTTGAAATTGGTCCAGTATTGAGTGAGAGTGCTGCAGCCGACAGCCACGAAACGGCTGCAATGTAATCTGTAATCTGTAATCTGATGGGGCAATAGCGCCCATTAAAGTACGTCCACTAAAAGTGCTTGTTTTCACCAATGACAGGCTCAGATTGTAATTAAAGATTGTAAGATTGTAAGTGTCTGACAGCGTTATAGAAAGGGCCACACAGAGAAATATATTTTTCTTTATCTTTCGTTTGATCCGGTCTGTTTGTTGTTGTGTCTAATCAAGTCTCACTCAAGGAAAAGTCTCATTCTGAAATATTGCGAGAGTTGAATCGTTGTCGAAATCAAGTAAATATATATTTTAGATAACACTAAGCTACACTCTCTGTAGTCCAACACAACAAACTCCTCCCAGCACTCTTCTCTCCAACTCTGTCATGGCTGAATATTTAGCTGATTTTGAGCCTGTCAGTGGAAAGAACAAGCACTTTTAGTGGATGTACTTTTTGCCCCGTTGGATTACATTACAGCCTGTTTAGCAGCTGCCGGCCGAAGCGCTCTCACTCAATACTGGACCAATTTCAAAAGTTGTTGTCCCCATTAGTTTCCCTTTAAAGGTGCAGTGTGTAGAATTTAGTGGCATCTAGCAGAGCAAACTTGGCAGAAATGTAATATTCATAAGAATATTTTCATTAGTGTATAATCACCTGAAAATAAGAATCTTTCTTCGTTACCTTAGAATGAGCCCTTTATATCTACATAGGGAACGGATCCTCCTCCACGGACCACGCCATGTCGCACCGCCATGTTTCTACAGTAGCCCAGAACAGACAAACCAAACACTGGCTCTAGAGAGGGACTTTCATGGCCACCGTAGGTTCTCCTACATGCTCGGAAGGGGGAGGGGTGTTCAGTTGGTTGCAATCTGCAACCTCGACGCTAGATAGTGCTAAATCCTACACACTGGTCCTTTAAACAGAAGTATTCTGGTATGAAAACCATCATTTTTGATCAGCTAACTTGTGCTGGCTGTTTTACCATGTTTCAAGTTCTTGGCCACTTAATCTGCAAAGTATTTTGTTTTCACTTGTGTTTCACTGAATTTAATCCACGTTTCTTGTGAAACTCAGTGTGTTCATAAATCCACAGGAAGCAGGAAAACATTGAATGAAAATGTATTTTAAATTACATAAAGCCTGGTCCATTACCAACCTGATGTTGTACTCTAAACTGTAACACACGTTATTACCTGCTATCTCAATGTACACATTAAACACATTATACATCATTAAAAACTTGCGTTAATCTGAATTTATTTCCAGATTACTCTACATTTTAGCAGCACACTTTTAAGGCACTTTGGCACATGAGCATTAAAACTGCTTAATGGCACAATCCACTGTCACAAACAAGCAAAAATATATGTTTCTGCAGTCCAGCATCCAAGAAAAATAGCAAGTATATATATTTAACCTCTGCAAAGTCCACCTATAATCCTCTTCAGAATATACGTGAACTACACAATAGCTGTATCATGAGTTTAAATAATGTTAGAACATACAGTAAATAGCATGTGATTACATCAGACTCAATTTACCAAATGCCAATATGTACCTAAGTGGCTCTTACAAAAGTATTCTGTATTACACATACAGTAAATGTCTATGTTGTGACAAACTGCTGGAATATTGACTGATTGATTGACAATTCAGTGAGTTATGGTAGCTGTAAAAGCCTCTTCCCACAATATACTGGCGACTGGCCCGTTCCAATGTTGCTGCCACTTTGATGCAGCGATACAATGACTAGTAGCACTCAATGTGGTATCTACATGTATATATCTATGGGTTTCTTCCACCCAGAAAGCACTACGTACTAGCAGCTAGCAGAGCCACTCAGCTGCATGGCTGTGAGAGTTTAGCATCACTGCAGAAGTGTTAACCGCAGTGTGAGGTATAGATAACCAATCTCAGCTCCTTAAACTACTTAGGGCTTCAGAATTTCCCTTTTTAAAGTGACTGTAGTATCAATGTTTTTTAAACTATTACCCACAAGTAATTAACATCAGTGCTGAGCCCCTGACAGCCAAGCTCTGGATTTACGAGTCGACCTACATTCCAGCTCTCAGCTACAAACTTTGGGTAATGACCGCAAGGATGAGATTGCAGATAAACTGCAAATCAGGGTGTCTGGGTTCATAGTGAGAGACAGGGTGAGACATTCAGTAATCCAGTGGGAGCACAAAACAGACCCACTGCTCCCCTCGCCTTGTAAGGAGCCGGTTGAGGCTGTCAGGGCTGGAGATTAGACTGCCTCCTCGACATCTCCCCGTGGAGGCTTTCCGGGCACGTCCAACTGGGAGAAAAGCCTGGGGCAGACCCAGAACACACAGGAGGGATTATATATCCCATTAGGCTTGGGAACACCTCAGGATCGCCCAGGAGACAGCGCAGGAAGTATCTAGAGACAGAAGGGCATGTGGGCTAGTTTGCTGAGCCTGCTACCACCATGACTCTGCCCTGGATAAGTGACAGAAAATGGATGGACACAATGGATAATACTGCTGTGATTTACACAGACTTATGCACTTATTAAAATGGCCATTATGACATTAATGTTAAAACCTACTGAGCGAGTGTACGAACAACGTTAATTGATAATAATTTCATTCCCAGTGTCTGCTGAGTCACAACAGGGCTTCTCCTTTTTGTGTTAACAGCAAAATTACTTTTTTATGAACTCAGTTTTGCAGTTGTGTTTGATTCTCCTGTGTGAAATATATTGTTTAATGTCATACTGAAGTCTTTGTTAAAATGCTGCCCGGAAACATAAAACTGCAACATGTGTTTGTCATGTTTGAACTCAGTGGGCTGTTGGAAGTCTTTCCATTGTTTCCATTTGTTTTTAATAAATCACATTTACATATCATATGTAAAAAAAGTATTTTCTTTTTGTCAAAATAAATGGAAGTCGAATTTCATTTATCCATCCGTATCCTGATTGTGTGTATTGACTCTCACTGTACATCCTGAAAATCTACAGACTAAAAAGATTAAATGGATTTCACGGTTGAAAGAAAGAATAAAATGAAAAAGGGAACGAGAGGTGAAACAAAGGAGAGAGGAAGGAAAAGTGTATGTGTGTGTGTAATGAGACAAAGTGTGTGTGTGTGTGTGTGTGTGTAATGAGGCCTGACTTGGTTAATACCTCAAGGCGAGGTTTGCTTTCTGATGCCAAAACACACACACACACACACACACACACACACACACACACACACACACACACATTGAAGGCAAGGTATTTTTTTTTTAAATGGCAGTGGTGAAAAACAAATTACAGAGCTGAATGAGGACTGTCAATCAACCAATGACAGGCTTCGTTTACAGTCTCAGGAGACTTATAGCAACTAAGAACATCACAGGTTTTCAGTTACATGAAAACCACAAATTTAGACTTTTATCCAGTTTTGGAAACAGGTGTGTTTTTTTTAAGCCATCGTGGTAATAAATAAAAGTAAACCATCATCACGGAAGAAAAGCTTCTAATCTGTTTGTCTATATGACAGTACAGCTGATGGATATCAGAGCTTACAGGCAGACGGTGTGACGTGCGAGCAGGTGGCTCACGATGTTAATATCACTGTCTGGTGAAAACGTATGTGATGACACCTGGGAGCGCTCCGGCCAGCAGTTTAACCACCACTCTAGATCAGTGCTCAACGTTTATTAAACTGCTGGTAGCCATAGCAACAATACAGATGTGTCACGCTTGGTTATCAATTGCTTTTACACTTGATGCTTCACTGACATTCATACTATTCGATGGCTGAACAGCAAAACCTCCCTTCTGAAAAATGCACTTTTTTGAAAAAAAACCTGTTTTCTTGCAGAATGCTATTTGTTAAGGATGCCCAATACATAATACACTGTTTTTGAACTATATTACTATATTATGTGGTATTGTTTATGGTATGTTTATATGGTTATTATGGTATTGTTAACACATAATAAAGGAATATAGTCCAAAAACAGTGTATTATGCATTGAGTATCCTTAACAAATATCATTCTGCAAGAAAACAAGTTTTTTTTAGTCTTCTCAAAAAAGTGCATTTTTCAGGTAGGAGGTTTTGCTCTTCGGCCATCGTATTTCTACTACAGTCGGGTTGAAGGGTACTGTGTGTGTCAATTCTGGGTTTGATATATGTTGGTTGGATCATTCTCAAAGGGAAGAAGAAAGCTATTCTTTTACTTTTAAGCAGGTTTTAAAGGTGATTTATTGTGGAGGGTGAAGGGGTTATATCACAACATGTCCCTGCATGTCAGATGACCACATACAACCTGTGATTGGTCAGCTTGAGTTGCTTTAGCTTTCTCCGATAACTTTCAGATGACAGTGGAGATAAAATGCTTGATTAATTAAAAGGATAAATCTGGTGATTTTCTATATTTTTCATATTGTCAACAAATCTCATGTTTGGATCCAAACCAACAATGAACTGATCTACTAATAAGTATTGTCTATGTATCCAAAGCCTCATATATCTTATTCCTCTGTGCTGTAGACCTCCGTTGTTGTCAAAAAACTATTAAAAACACATCAGTGAGTCACACAGCTGCACTGGGTGACATGTTCCTTCATTATGAAAAGTTTGGTCACGTTAGTTTGTTTAGAAATGAGTCCAAAGACTAATAACAGTGATCACATTTTCAGTCTCAGGAGAGTAGTTCTGTGTAAAGCAGACGCCACTGAGCATGTGCAGGAACGTGGTTCTGTTTACAGCTTCACTAGCTTGTTGCGCTACAAATCACAATCTCTTGATTTTGTACTGAAGTTCTTTGAGGAATTTACAATGTAGTAGTTTTTAATAGCTTTTGGACAACCAGAATTATCTTTTAAGGTTCAAATATAAGAAATGCTCCTTTTTGTCGTAGCCGGCTGGAGGGGCATGTCAGTGTCTGTTTTTGATTGACAACGGCTGGCCGGCTACTGGTGTTACAACATACAGAACGGAGACAAAGTTAACAAACTGCTGTAGCTACTAGTCATGGACAGACAGCGTGTCGCTAACAGGGATTTTGAAGAGCAACAACCAAACCAGCATCTAACGGGTCCGAAGTGACATCTGCAGGTATGTTCACATGCTGTTTAATGTGCTGCAGCCGAGCAGATAATTAGCTATCTAGCCTGCTAACTGATATTAGCTGTGCACTTTTCCCCAGTGAGTGGTTGTTTGGTGGCTTGTTCAACAAGCTAAAGTGCAGGACAAGATGTGTGTTCATGTTTGTAAGTTAGATAAAAAGGAGACTTTAGCAGGAAAACTAATGTAGGTTGTTGTTCAGATTCTGTGTCTCTTGTGCTGTGTAGCAGGATGCAATCAGGCTCAGTGTGACTGATAGTCTGCCTATAATAGAACAACACCTTATTGCTTTACGCAAAAATTTGATGTGCTGTATTGAAATAAGGACTCTGGTTATGTAAGTGAATGATGGAAAAGTATTTAATGGAAATACTGCAAAACTAGGGGGCACCCTCAAAGGAGAACATAGAGCAAGTGATTTAAAGAGCAGATATGTTGCTGTAGCAGACAAAATGCAATTTAATTTCAGTTGAACTTGATGTGACCTAAAGGAAATAACTCTGACTTCACTGAAGGGCCAAATCATTATGGTGGAGGGCCACTTTTGGCCCCACAAGATGTTGTTTTCAACTCAGCAAATTAGATATCATGACCTACATCAAACAAAAAGAAATCTGTTTGTGCGAGGTGAAGATGGTAAACAAGCACATTCAAAAACATCGCCACACACACACTGTTGACTCCAGAGGTGTTTCAGCCTTCACAACCATCGGCCTTCAAACTCTACTAATAAAACCCACAGGACCGGGTCTCTTTTTGTGTGTTTACTGTACATCTATGTGTGTGTGTGTGTGTGTGTGCATGTGTTGTGTGTGTAGTTGTGGGTATCACACACACAAAAAGACTACTATTTATTTCCCCCCCAGAAATTATGAAAGCTTCGTCTCAGCGGCTACACTCTGAGCTTTTGTTCACATAAGCCTGAGTGGGAGACGAGTGTGTGTGTGTGTTTGTGTATGTGTGTGTGTTAGCTCTCTATGTTTAGCCCGCAATTTTCATGACCGAGTGTCCTTGTTACCGTGGCAACCCTTGGAGACAAGCGGTCAGGTATAATTGAATCAGAGTCTTTTCATTTTTTTTTTATTCATCTATGTATTTTTGATGGGAGACTGTATTTTGACCTTTTACAGGCTGTTTGTCGAACACAACATGTTGTGGCTCTACAAACCCAATGCAGTTTCGGATCACTTCAAATTACACTTTCAGGACTAAATGGTGAGTAAAACTGATTTTCTCAATTTCCGAGAAATCTCGATCACTTGACACCTAAAAAAAAACAACACAAAAAGCAAAAGAAAATACCAAAATTCCATTAATTTTCCACCAACAAACATCTATATATGCACATCAGACATTCAAAAGGTCATAAATACAATTATTGAACATTGATTCTCACTCATTTAGAGACGTATTTCTTCCAGCAGTAAAGGCAGCAAGCAGGTGAAAGACAAATCACTGCAGGTGGGTGAGAGCAGAGCTACTGTGGTGCTTTTAGGAGCTGTAACTTGAGACGGATTTAATGAATGTTATTTTGCCCGTGGCTCTATTCCAGCATTGTATTATTAGTCAATGGCTGCCCATCCATGCATGCTAATTCAGGTTACAGTAAGAGTTTCTTCATGGTCATAATATATCTTTATTCTTTTTAACTGAAAAACAGATTCAGATTTTATTGACTCATGAACATGTTAACATGGCAAAGAGCACACACAACATATACAATACAATAATGGCAAAACAATGGCGTCCGCCAGGACTGAAATACAGCGTAAATTACATAGAAGAAGATTTGATGTAATCTCAACAAGGGAAGACTTCAGCTTTCGTTAGGTTGAGCCAGATTTGTGCCACGGGCAGCAGTTTGCTTAACAATGATTTATAGTTAGGATGTGGTTAAGGTTTAGCAACCATAAACATTAAATGCTCGGGGGAATCATCACTGTTTTAAACAAAGAAGTAAACAGAGAGCTGACGTCATAATGTCATTTCCTGTCTGTCCTCTGTTCCACCAGCTTCTATAACTCAATGCAATCTCTCATTCAGCGTTTCTTTCATGTCTTTCTGAAAAAATGAAGCGTTTTCCTGGAGTTTACTTTCCTTAAACCGAGATAACTCCACATCTGCTACAGCAGCTGCTATCAGAAGTTGAAACTGTGGTGATTTTAATAAAGTTAGACGATTACTTTGTGAGCACAGAAAAAACTACAATTCCCTTTGTAGTTTGCTTTTTTCTAAAGTCATTTTTTCAATGTTTTTTTTGTAATCTCTGCTGTCTAGAAACTGCGACCCCTCCTCCCGCTCATGGATTTGTCTCCTGTGTTGAGTCGTGACGTTTAGCCCATGAACGTGTAGGGCTTATGGGAAACAGTGTTTGTTAAACGCTGCTAAAAACATTAATATTGAATAAACGACATAAGATCATTTTTCAAAAAGACTACCATCCTTATCGAAACATATGAAGCGATGACTTAGTGTTGAGAAAAGATTCTGTTGGATTTTTAGTTATTAGAGAAGTTATAATGTTCTGGTTTCTCTTTTGTCTTCTATACCAAATGTAAGATTGTGATGAGGCGCCTGCAGTGCACTGTCAAACTCCTGCTCTGATTCTGGTGTTTCTAACCCTCAATGAACCCTGTAATTTCTGTTTTCATGCAACAAATACCTTTTGAATCTCCCAATTTTATGTTTAACGGACGTAAAAATCACACTCTGACATGCTGTGGAGCTCACCTTGCCTTTTATATACACACAAAATGCAGAACTTGAGTTTTTAAGTTCTTTGGACATCAGTGGAACACCAAATCTATCAACAGATCGATGATAGTCCAGGATATACAGAACTTGAAATGTCTTGTGTAGTTTTATAAAAACCTGCTAGTGTTAACGTAGAAGGAACGGACATAATCGATAACGTAAATCTGCCTCCTGCACTGTGTGTGTTTGTGGTTATTAATGAGTCTGTGGGTGAAAGTTAAAGCCCTTTTGTCCGAGTTTCCTTAAAACAAAACTTTGATTAATGTTACTGAGAGAGAGGGAAAGACTGGCTAAATCTTTCATTGATCCATGAGGATAAAAATAATCCAATCAGGAATTCATCAGATGTTATCAATACTGATTCATTAATAGTGTCTTCCAAACAAAACCCTCATCAGTTTATTTAAACACTTCCATCTATTTTCTGGTTGTTTATTCAGAACTGTGTTCAGTGTGAAAAACTCCTGCAGCAGTTTCACAAAACTAGTCCCTGAGGATCCTTTTTTTTTTTTTTTTTTTTTTAGGGCTTTTGACCTTATTTACTTCAAATTCAGGAGGGATTTAGACTTTTTCTGCTACACCTCACGATAAGAAACTGTTGCAGAGAGCGAACGACACTAATGATTTTCCTCCCTGAAGTATATATATTTGTTTGTTTTTATTACCTATTGTTCTTTGTTTCCTGCTGGAGTGAATAAGAAAGTGTAGCATGTGTTTTCTTAGTTGCTTGATGGTAATAAATGTCAGACAGCTGCTAACCAGGTTTCTATTTTAAAAATTGCTGCGTTCATTCAGACGATCCACTGAGGACGAATTCTAATGATTCAGATAATTTCCTGACCTTTCCTCTATCACCATCACCAACTCTTCCACCTGTGCACAAAATAAAATACAAGAATCTAACCGACAGACTGCCAAGAAATTTACTGAGCACATTTTTGCCTCCCAGAGGATGATAGAACTGAAGTAGAAAGTCAAGAGGTTGTGATTTGTAGCACAACAAGCTAGCAAAGCTGTAAACAGAACCATGTTTTCACACATGCTCAGTGGCGTCTGCCTCACAGAGAAATACTCTTCTTTTTTTTGTTCATTATTGATGAAAATGATAGTATACAAACATTCAGGTAAACAGCAGCAACACATACAAATTAGATTTAAATAATATAAGTACATACGAAGATTTCAGGGAAAAAGTTGCATAATATTTCAATAGCTTATTACTTTTTTGTATAATAAACTGAGTGATTTAAGTAGAGAAAAGATGAGATCTTAAGTAGTGATTTAGAAAATTTCTGTTTGTGAATAAAAAAATGTTGATATATGATAATGAGATAAATACGATATTCAAGACCACCATCATCTGGATTATCATAGTAACTAATAATATCTTTAAGATTAAAAGAGTAGACAGAGTTAGAAGCTTCAAAAAAGTGAGACTCTACGTCTGTCCAACACTTTTAGGATATTTCACAATCAAAAAAAAAAAAAAAAAAAATCGGTGACAAATTGTTTCTGTATACAAAAATGTACAAGAAATATCAATGTCTGTAAACTTAACAATAACACAATTGGCAGGGTATATTTTATGTAAAATTTTGATATGTACTTCCTTAGGCTTGTTTGAAATATTGAAGTATTTACAAGGTAAGAGCCAGTTTGAATTTCAGCCGTTTCCTTAATCTGTTTGCATATCCTAAAGCCAAGATCTTATCATCTACTGTTAAGAGTGATAGGACGCCAATGATTTATTAATACAGGGTTGTTATCAGTTAGGGGATAAGAGATATGATGCCTGGTTTCATTCTAGCTGCTGTCTCTTTTTGGCTGTTGCTTTCTTTGTACATACACATTAATGGATTTTGAATAAGTTCTCAAAGGTGTTTATAAAATTCAAGAGATAGACCATTGATTCCTTGAAGATAATCCATCTTTAATTTCATTAGCTGACAAGTTGCACAGATTTAAATTCTTCATCAATTGAAGGGATATTGATATGATTTTTTCCATTTTCCATAAAATGCATTGACAAAATTAATAATTAACTTTGGATCTTTGGAAGGAGCTCTGTCAATATTAAGGGCAGTGAATGATTTCCTTTTAAAAATTTCTTTTCTCAAGAACAAAAAAGTAATTTGTGTTTCTTTCCCTTTCCTCTGGCCATTTGGCTCCAGACCTAATAAACACTTCTTTTGCCATGTCTAAATAAATTTGATCCAGCTGTTGCTGGACGTCCTTCAATTGCAGTTCTTCTTCCAAAGTAATATTTTCTTTTGTCAGTAGAAGGTCACAGAGCTCTCCTGAGAATGAAAACATGATGCTGTTATTATTCTTTGGAGCCATTTCTAAACAAACTAACGTATCCAAAACTCCTCATAATGAAGAACATGTCACCCAGAGCAGCGGTGTGGCTTACTGACATGTTTTTAATAGTTTCTGGACTGCAACGGAGGTCACAGAGGAATACGATATATCAGGCTTTGGATACAAACACGATACTTGTTAGTGGATCAGTTCATTGTTGGTTCGGATCCAAACATGAGATTTGTTGACAAGAAGAAAAATAATGAAAAGCACCAGGCCCATGTTTTAAATCCATTGAGCTAACATATAATGAATGTGACTAAACTGATCTGCCAACTTTAGCGTTATGTTTAGGCAACTAAAACGACAGATCATGGTCATGGCTAAATAAACTTAAAGCTAACATCAGCAAGCTAAGATGGTCACAATGGAGATAACACGCTGATGTTTAGCAGGTTTACCTTCTTAGATTTGTGTGTTAGCATGCTAACATTTGTCAATTCGCACTAAACACAAGCCTTATCCTTTAAATAGTGTTGTGAGCCTCCAAAATCCTGTATCAGTCGGGCTCTAGTACTGGTAGTATTAGTGGTAGAACATGTGCTGTACTGTTGCTAAACCCGAACGATGAAACTTTCTTAACACATTAGCTGCAATACATACACTGGGTGTGAAAAATACACAGAAAATGATGGATCAAAAAGAAAAACAAACATTAAAGAGTGTTTCCCACAGAATTAGATTTTAATTGTGGTAATAACTGACTGGAGTGGAGCATATATGGTGCTCCACATTGTACATAGCACACTGTGTTGCTTTGTGTATGAACAAATAAAGTTTGACTTGATTTGAAAAATATTTTACTAGGTTAGCTTGCACTGTTAGCTGTGGTACAGTCAACCAGTTAAGTCTTCGTTCTTCATGAATACAGCTGGGTTGATGGCTTTCCAGGTGTTGAGCTGCACATACACACAGATACACAGGCTAACCGGCTCAGAAAGCTGTCTGGGGTTGGACTTGTTTGGTGTTGCACACTTATGTCCTTTTTTTTTTTTTCACTCACGTCCCAAATTTGTTCCGAAATTATTTCAATGCTACGTCCTCCCCATGATGATGGGAGGTCCGTTCAAGCCCTGCATGCTTGCTAATAACATCTTTGAAGAGTTGGGTCTCCAAGATTGTGTTAAGAACATAGACTAACTTCATCAGTTCATTTGAATGCATCACTTTTGGACAAATTTGTGCAGAAGTGTTCATGATAGTAGGTGGGGATGGGCATGAGTACTCAATTCAGACGTCATTATTCATTCAACATATAGAGTAATTGCATTTTTTTTTTGCTTTGTAAAAAACATGTATGCATGTACAGATGGGTGACAAAGGAAAAAAACCTACAGTGAAGGGATCTGGTGGCTCTGTTATGCTTTGGGTCCACTTGTCCCCTTAGAGGGAAGGGTCACTGCAAATCAATACAGATCAGCTTTATCCTATGATGAAACATTTCTATCCAGATGGGAGTGGTCTCTCTTCCAGGATGACAACACCCCAATTCACAGGACATGAGGGGTCACTGGATAGTTTGCTGAGTATGAAAATGGCCTTCATTCACCAGATCTCAACCCAATTTTACACATATGGGAGATTTTGGACTGACGCTCTCCACCACATCAATGATCAAACATTAACATGAACAGAGTCTCCAGAATATCAGAAAATAATACTTAAATACACAGGTTACTCTGTACACATGTAGCCTATTTAAACTTTTGAGGGTAAATTGAACCATTGACTCAATTTGTCCCAACATCACTGGCACATTTTACCCCACAACCTCCAATTTGACAAAACTCTTTCACACAGTGGCTCAAATCCAGTTACGCTAAGTTTATGACCTTGTTTTGTAGCTTACACTGACTTAAATTCACACATAATAATGTCCAAAACGTATCTGTTTTAATTAAGATACAAGACTGATAACTTTAGTAACACTTGGCATGACAAAAATCTTTTTTTTGCTCTGTTTTGCTGACCACTCTCTCCACGTGCTTGAGTCCAAGATGGATTGAGTAATGTGAGCTATACTTCCTTAATTTGTGGTCACATGATTACTTTTGTTTATGGTTACCTAGATACAGGAAGTGGCTCATTTTACCCACTGGCTCTACTCACCCCGTTCTCCCCTACTGTTGCAGTAGAGTAGGTGCTGGTGATTTCACGGTTTCAGACAGACGTTAGCAGTCATACAGGCGTGAAATCAGATGAAAACACTGTAATGTGTCGTTCCTCTTTACATTTAATTCTACCGCTGTATTAAATGTAATTTCAGTGAGATATTAAACTACTATTTCATATTCATGCTCTCTCTCCTCCACTTCTGCTTTCTCCATCACTTTCCCCTCATGGTCGTTCCCCTCCCTCCCTCCATCTGTCTCTTTCCGGCTAAATGCCAGCTGAAATGAATATGTTAATTCAGCGGGCTGCTGGCTCATAGCTCCGTGATCAATGAGGCTCCTGGCGGTTGGTTCAGTTTCAGCTCAGGATCTATAGAGAGCTGGATCATTAAAGCACCAGGGGAACCAGGCCTGAGCTGCTTGATGAAAAATTATATCACTCATTATGTAACGCAAAAGGTAATATTATTGTATTTATCTTAATTTAAATAACTTTGCCATTTGTCTTCGGTTCAGGATCATTCAATTTCCTGTCAGTAGTCAGGAAACCACAGATTGTCAATAACATGAAGTTAAGGGTAAGAAGGTTGCAGCGAGGGAAGAAAGGAGGTAGAGATCAATATTTGATGTTCCTGTTGTCATTTTTTTCTAAAGGGAACTCAAAAGTTTAGAAAAAATACTTCCAAGCAAACAAAAGTCACTTTTTCTTCAATTTTTCATCAAAATAGATAGAAAACTTCATCCAGAGAAAGAACTGAACTGGAGCAGAGGCACCCACTGTTTCTAGGAAACCAAAAGGCAAAATTGGTCACATTATTACACAAACACACACACAAAAAGAAAGAACAGTGTTTCATTGTCTTCACTGGGAAATAGATGGGGAGGCATGGGTACAAAGATACAAAATATATTGCAGAGTTTTTGGCTGTTTTTTCGTAATTTTAAACTCCAGCTGAACTCATATTTAATCAAAATACTGTCAACATCTTTTTAAATGTATTGTTAGTCAAAGTAGGCATTCGTCAGTCTCTGGAGACTATGGAGTTGAGATGGACACAGGTTAAGTTTGATGCTGGTCTTGTCTGTTTGGCTTTTGGGCCTTTCTCCTCAGTCTCAATGCCTCAGACTGCTGGGTAAGTGTCTCGTCAAACTCGGAGAGGCCTTTCTGCACCATCTGTCTCTATTGCTGTTCGATGTGAGGCTACAGCTTCCCAGGTGTTCAGGTCGACGCTTCAGGTCAACGCAGTTGAGCGGAGTCTGCCCGTGGGACATTTTCCCTGTGCTAATTCTCCGTGGAGGAGATCCTTGGGGATCCGGCCATCATTCATTCACACTACATGACCGAGCCAACGCATGCATCTCTGTTTCAGCAGGGTTGTACGTGCTGGGGACTCCAGCTCTCTCCAAGATGGTATTATTTGGCACTTTGTCCTGCCAGGTGGTGTTCAGGATGCACCGGAGGCAGCGCATGTGGAAAACATTGAGCTTTCAGGGTCCAGGACTCACTGCCGTACAGGAGGGTGCTCCGTCAGCTTGCTGTTGGTCCATACTCTCTTTATCAATCTGGACATGGTGGTAGCTGCCTTGCTGATACGTTTCTTTAGGTCAGTGTCAAGAGAAAAGGAGTCTGAGATCATCAGACCAAGGTACACAAAGTCACGGACAACCTCCAGTTCACATCCTGTCCCATGACCTGTGTTGTCTTCAGACTGATGGTGAGTCTGAAGTCTCGGCAAACCTCGCTGAGCTGCTGTAGGTCTTCAGCTGAGTGGGTGGTGACTGTTGAGTCGTCTGCAAAGAGGACGTCCTGCAGGCATTTAATTTTTGAAAGCAAGGAGGAAGCAGAGAAGGAAAAGTGGAGTTATCGAAGAATAAGGAGAAATAGAAGAAAATGAGGGGATAAGAAAGAAAAGGAGTAATGGCAGTTAATGAAAGATGGAATTGGCAAGAAGAGAAAGGATGAGGTAGAGAAAGTAAGGATGAAGCATTTTAATGGAAATGGAAGAGAGACAATGAAAAAGTATAAAGAGAGAATAAGGAGAAAATATAGTTGGAAAGAGTCAGACAGCGTCATTATCACAACCCAGCAAAGTGTTTTCCTCGGGAGAGACAGGAAGTTATTGTGTGTGTGTGAGAGAGAGAGAGAGAGAGAGAGAGAGAGAGTGAGACAGTTTTTTCTCGTTGCCAAAGGTCGGTGGATCAACAGCTCGTCTGCTGCTCTGATAACACACTCTAAATTAGACTGCAGCGTGTGTGTGTGTGATTGGAGGACAGTGATTTATGGAGGCAAAGTTTATCGTCATTACATTGAAGGATGAATATTCTCAAAACTCTCCTTCTTCTTCCTCCTTCTTCTGGTTTTCTTTCTTTTCACCTCTCGCTCTTCTCTTGCTCTTTTTCTTCATCTCCCTCCATCATACGGGTGGAGTTGTTTAACAGCAGCTGAAGGATTGAACCTTCTCTCTGCTGGAATAAAGTAAAAACCAGTCAATAGGACGTTAATGGAAACCAGACCACAATTTATGACTTTAATTTGACCAAACAGGGTCATGTTTGTGTGTGTGTGTGTGTGTGTGTGTGTGTATGTGTTTATGTTCTTTTTCAGCCCACTGATATTAAAGATCAGTCAAAATCATAAATTAACAAACACACATACACACATCTGTCCATATTTCTGTGTGTTTAAAGAAGCTGAAACTGAATCAGGCTTCTAACAGAAGTAGATATAAACGATGGAGCTGCAACTGATGGTTATCGGTTATTTTTTCCAACTAACTGATTAATTGTTTAGGCAGAAAATGCCCACTGCAAATTCACACAGACAAAAGGTGTAATCTTTTCTTGCTGTTTTTTTCTCAGTGATAGTTGAACAAAACTAAAGCCCCATTCAGACAGGATTAACTTTACAGGGGAAGGTGGGGAATTAAATATTCTCTGTGCTCCTCAATAATTCAACTCACGGTTCCGAACAGGATTTGACCCATGTGCAAATGACAGGATACGGTCTGTAATAGACGTGGAGGTTCAGCAGGACAAAGCCAAAGGCCTCCCCAGGGGGGCGCCAGAGAGTTGAAGGTGAGGCAAAGATACTACATGAGGTGAACTTAAGTCAACACTCCTTCTTGGCATATCCACCAACACCCATTTTTCCCGGGTTTCTCCTGTATTTTCACCCCCTCTCCCACTGTGCTCCCGTTTTGTTGTTTCTCCTGGCAAACTCCCATAATTTGAATGGTCCTCAACCTTCATATGAATAATCGTCATACACACTGATCCATAAGTTTTGTATGTTTGTTTGACGTTACCCAAGTTGCCAGATCGTCTATGAAACACAATCTATACACACAATCCACTAGGGGTGTGCCCAAATACAAATACATTATTGGGCAAAGCACAAATAGAGGGTTTTTTTACAAATATTTGTGTCATACATATTTTAAAAATTATTTGTTATCAGGAAGAATGTCAAATATCAGTGTGCAGGTCGGTTACATCGCTATCTCAGTGTCTCTCCTCTGCTACGCCGTTACGTCACATCCACCTGCTACATGACGCACATTTCCTTATTTGGACATCGCTCTTGGAGTTTGGGGGTGTTCCTCAGAGATAAAGCTGAGCTACTGACACATGCAAAGTGCTCCCAAGAGACTCTCCATAACCTGTTGTTCCCCTTCTTTCCACAAAGTTAGGTTGTAAAAAATAGGCAATAAATGAAAAGTGCAAAGCAAGAATCGCCTTTGAAGTTCTTCCCTACACGTTACACTTTGTGTTGTCTCTGTGTTAATGGGTGTATAAATAGGTAGAGGTCTGTCTGCAATGACTCCAGTTCGAGACCCACTGTGGGGACCTCCTTCGTAAGGTAGTTTATTCATGAACATTTATTGTAACACTTTAATATTATTGAATGAAAAACAGGATTTTTAAGCCTCTTTCCACTTTTATTCAAATACAAATACAAATAATTTTGCTGCCTCAACAAATACAGATACAAATACAAATAAAAAAAAAACATACTATGATATGTTGGTGTTAGTATGTTTCCATCTATCAGATTAGCAAAAACATTGTGTAGTAGAGGAAAAAACTCAGAGATTTGCTTTGAAATATGCTGAGCAGCTCTATTAGGCTATAATACTCACTGTAAAGAAAACCAAACTGGTTATTTGACATGTTGAAAATTTTGACCAAATGATGGCCTTGGAGGACAAATTGGGATCACCAAAGTTCACAAAGAACATGAATGTCTGCACCAAATTGCATGACAATCCATCCAACAGTTCTCAAAATTTCACTCAAAAACCACAAAATGAAAAACCTCATGGTGATGCCCAAAGTCAGTAACCTTCATCCTCTGAAAACCATGAATGTCTGCACCAAATTTAACACCAATCCATCTAATAGTTGTTGAGTTATTTCAGTCTGGATCAAAGTGGTGGAATGACTGACATTGCCTGCCTTCGAGCCACACCGCTAGCGTGTCCAAAAAAATCCCCAAAGACATTCAGACAGAGAAAAGTTGCAACTCTCATCCTGGAGAAGGGTGACGGTCTTTAATACATTGCCTAGAGGAAGCTGAAAATCTATATTTTGAGGATCAAATACACATTCCCTGGAGGCCTGAAAGGTTACTTTGAAAGCTTTGTTCCAGCAGCAAGAAGCGAGACTGTAACTGTTGTTATAATGGATAGCAATGAGAACCAGAGTCATGGCAAAAAAAAGCATCAAAATGTTGATAGAAAAATAGATAATTGGCACATCAGTTAACTTTGTGCCTCAGCTTACTGGACAATAAGATCTGGAGGGAGGAAGTCTGGAGCTCATAGAAGTAGTTTAAGCTTTAAAGCACCATTCCAAATCAGTCCAGTAAATATATTTACGACAGCCATTTCCCAGTTAATGCAAGTGACACTGTAATATTTCCTACCTTCCAGGGTCCCATTGGCTTCATTTCATTTTAGTACGCTATCAAAATCAACTTGCAGAGACTTGAAACTTTCTCAGCATAACTTATTCATCACAATGAGACACAAGCTGGTACTGATTTTCATTAAAGTGACTTCAGTTTTCTCTTCTCCATTCAGCTGGCACATAGCAATGGAAACTCAGCAGGGAATAATTAGCAGACATGACTCCAGATCAAACTCAGATGTGCAAAAAAGTGTAGAAAGTCCAAATAGCAGCTGGTAAACAAATAGTAGTTTATAGCTTGTAACTCCAAGTAGTGAGAGTAGGAAGGATTCTGTAAATTACTACAAAAGCTCAAATATAGCAGCGTGTTTTGGGAAATGAAGAGGTAAAGAAGTTGTAAACAGAGTAGTTATTTGGCTTAAACATGTTCCTTTAAATGGAGGTGCAGCAACTGTCATTTTCCACAAACAGTATGTTGCAAAATCAGTTTCCACGTGTGCTGTTGCCCTTGCACTAATCGGGTGCATTCATGCACAGCATAGGAATAATCTGTATTGTCCACGGTGCATGTGCAGTGCTGATCTGGATTCAGGAGGCTTTAGTGTCTAATTTCAGCCGATTCACCTCTGAAGAGCAAAACTCCATCCAGCAGAGGCTCACCGGGAAATGCCTTTTTTAATTTTTTATCTTGCTAAGACTGTGGCTTGTAAAGCTTCAGATACATTTATACCTCAACAATGAGTTTTTTTCCCCTCCACACACACACACACTGTGACAGTTACAACACCGCAGAGGAAACAAGGTTTGCAACGTTTACAGTCTTTTTAGCATCAAATTCCCTCTTTGTGTTTCCTCGGACAGTGTTTCCCTGTTGAGCTGCGGTGGAAGTCTAGTAACAAAAAGAGGGACTTTGGCACTAAAAAGACTGTAAAGATGGTGATGCTGGTCTCTCAACAACTACAGGCCAGATTTCTGTGACTTTTACTGACCACATTCATGAAGCTCAGGACAAACTTGACAACTTTTTCAGTTTGGTAAAGCTAATGTTTTCATATCATGTGGCATACATAGACTGTATAAAAATATGGACGTAGTTGCCGTGACGTCACCCGTTGGTTTCTGAAGAGCAGTTTTGAAGCTCAAAGTGAGCCGCTCCGGCCGTCGCCATCTTGGCAGTGCGTGACGCTGCCTAACTCCCAGCCAATCAAAAATGGGCAAAGAGGCGGGCCGAATGGCTGAAACAAGCCACCTAGCGGTTGGCGGACCTGTCACTCAAAGCAGCCATGTCCTTCATTATGCATAACTTTTCGGCTTAATAGAACTTAAACAGTTGTCATGAAAGGAGAAATTAGCTACAGAGACCTAAACCGTTTTTTGTACCAGGCTGTAAACATGTTTATTTCTGCTGTAAAGTTGGGCATTTTAACATGGGGGTCTATGGAGATTGACTCGTTTTTGGAGCCTCAAGTGGTCATTCAAGGAACTGCAGTTTTTGGCACTTCCGCATTGGCTTCATTTTTCAGCCCTGGAGGTTGCCACTTGGCGAAAGCACAGGATTACTCTTCCAAATGTCTTTTTTTTGTCTGACCACAGTCTAAAACCCAAAGATATTCAGTTTATAATCATAAAGACGTATGAAAACCAGAAACTGTTCACGTTTATAAAGCTGGAACCTGTAAATATTTTCCATTTTTGCTCAACAACTTGCTTAAACGATCATTCAACTATATAGATTGTTGCAGATTTTTCTGCTGATCGACTAATTGTTGCAGCTCTAAATTTCATTCTATTCAGCTGATTTCAACAACTCAGTTCTCACAAGATTTCAGAACGAGACTTCTTCTTGAGTGAGACTTGATTAGACAAAATAACAAACAGACTAGATCAAGCTAAAGGTAAAGAAAAACATCTTATTTCTCTGTCTGGTCCTTTCCATAATGTTGCCAGACACTAATAACAATCTGAGCCTGTCAGTGGCAAAAACAAACACTTTTTGTGGACATACGCACTTCCGCATTGGCTTCATTTTTCAGCTCTGGAGGTTGCCGTTTGGTGGCATAATGAAGGTTTTAGCCTGTAGAGGGCGCTAGGAGGACTTGAGTATGTTTTGTGTTTTTTTTTTTCATTGACCCTGATCAGATCGTGATGAGGAGGCTGCTGTCGGGATGAAGATCCTCTCTGCTGATGTGCTGAAAGCAGGAGAAATTTAAATGCTTAACACTTTCCTCAGTTTACCTTCACTTCCCCCACAGGATCTGCCGCTTTGTTTATTAATGTTTATTATGTTTGTTTTTGTCCTTTTCTCTTCTATTTATTCTTTTGCCGCTTAACACGATGTTCCCTTTTGTTTGTTGTCTTCTCATCTTTCCATTTTATTTCTTACGAGCTGTCATTTTTATGCTCTGATTTGACTAAATTTGCTGAATGAAAATGATTGATTCATTTTTCTGCATTATTTGTCTGTTTATTCTTTCCTGTCCTTCCTTCTTAAAGCACATTTATGTCTGAGGAACACACACACACACACACTGAAAGAGAAATGAAAGAGATAACTGTGTTATTCTATCTCTAATTCTCTCTCCGACTCAGTAAATCTGTTCTAAGAGAGAGGAGGTTATAAAACTATCCGACTGCCTCTCTTATTAACATCACACTGTGTGTGTGTGTGTGTGTGTGTTTCGCAGACCTTCAGAGAGAGGATATTTTTCAAAAGTGCCAATTTGCGAGTTAAGACTTTGTTTTAGGTTTGGATTATTTTTCTAATACTTCAATCCCTCTTATTCACCTGAATGCCACATCAGACTACACAATATTTTTATCTTTCAACATGGTCACTGTGTCCAATTAGTCAATAAGAGACTCATAAATCCTATCTGTGACTTTACAAAGAGACACGGCAGAACTTTCACACCTTTGCAGAGGTAACGGAGGTGCCAAGAACCGACTTCACTGTTCCACCTGACAGCACCAACGACGAATGTTTCCATATGTAATCAGCGTTTTTTTAAGTGACGCTGGAACGATTCGTGGTCACTGTGCGGTGAAGTTGGGCTCCGTGAGCAGCAGACAGACGTGTGCAGAAGGTGATGAAATAAAACATCATTCCTTGTCCTCTTCTCCATGTTTACACTCGAAACACGTCGTAGAAGTTTGTGAAACCAGACGCGAGAGAACCGCACCGAAAAACCCCTAAAGAGACGAGGCACTCTCATCGTGTCAAGAGTTTCCCAGGCAATGACACAGAGGTTGACTCACGTTTCAGGATAGTGCCGCACAGAGGCACCCAAACACAAATGATTATTGATTTACGAATGAATGGATATTTGGTGTTATTTCTGGTATTAAAGGAAAGATTCTTTTGGCCCGGTGGCCAACCAGGCCTGTACAATTATAGAGGAAACACTGAGCTCTGTAACACTTTGAAGCCTTTTACTCATTCTTAATTTCCTTCTGGCAAAGTCACTACACATGTCATATATGCACGCATCATTGTTTCACGTACTGCACACTGAACCTGCTACTTCACTCCAGGATGCATTTTCATTGGTAGCTCTTTGTTTTCAAATTTACTTTAACTATCCACTCGTACATGTACTGAACAACCTTTTTTTATTGTGCCTAGAAGAGAGTTGTAAGCGGCAGCATCACGCAGTAATGAGTCAAATCAATTGGAACAATTTGGCCAATTGGAGATGATTGGAGAGGTTCGGGGACACCAGTGACACCACTAACTAAAAACTCCCGAGCTCCCATAAGGTTAGACCTAGAGCTCTGGAATTTTATACAGGTTATATGTAGAAGGTTTATGGTGTTCTGCATAGTTCTGGCATAAAGCATGTCCTAATTATTGTTATTCAAATATGACTATAGACGAGGACCAAAAACACTTTTTTGAGTCTTATTTGAACTGATGTAGTTTTGTTTGTGTTTTAGCCGCATGCTAAACAAACACATTTCCAGAAACTAGAAGATGTCGCTTGTCAAATGAAGCCAGATACATGCATCATGGCCTTACAAGCTTTTCCATTTGGGTGTGCCAAATAGGTGAAAATTCTATAAAAAGGGTGGATGTTAAGGGGTTAAAGAAAAAGTTAGATGTGCTTTTAAGTTTGAATCATCATCAGATTGGAATAATTTGCCTAATTCACTCTGATCAATGACTTCAAGACCTCTGTGCTTGTTTATCTGAAATCTACTTGTTCTTGATTTTGATTGTTTACCTTCATTTTTAGTTTATAAGTAGACTTAGTATTTTGACATGACATTATTGGATCATTTGTTTCTCGATGTTTTCAGTCTTCCAGGGATATAAAAACCATGTTGACAGGACATTCTGAGCCTTATTAATGTTAAAACATGTACTGATGTTGCCAAACAAACAAAATACAGAAACCAGGTTTTCATCTCTTATTGTTTTTCTGATGGTAATTCTTCTGTATCAGCCAGCAAAGCATGAATACACATCACAATATATGAGGTTATATCATGGTTTTGGGAAAGAAAACGGTCATCTTTTAATTTTTAAATAGTTTTTGGTATGGATGTAGCTGTAAAAGAGATGGACTGGTTTGCTTTTACTGGACAAAAAGTCAAACGTGATGATTATGAACCAATATTTTGAGATATAAATCATTTTTTCTATGATTTCAAAGATTTACTGATGCTGAAGCCTTTAAAGATCATGTAAAAACTAATCTTTGTAAAGAGTGTGTTTGACATCTGTGAGCAACGATTTTGAGATGAAGGGGTACGAATTTTGCAAACTGCGTCCCTCAGGTGCAAAGTGTTCAACTCGTCTTGTTGCCTCTCGCGGCTGCAGTTTACACTTCCTGCTGCTAGAGGGCGCTGCTCCTCTGCTCCCCTGACAGTTCAGTGAACAGAGAGCTGCAGGTCGTCCTGATCTCAGGTGTTTCTAACAGTTCAGTCTTCCACATGAAAACATCATTAGATCACTGAAACAGAGCAGCAGCAGCCACACACACACACACACACACACACAAACTTAGAAAACATGAATAAAACATGAGTCCAACATTATGTCCAGTTTGGACTGAGGACAAACAGAGGCCACTGGGAGGTTCAGTACGACAAAAACAACAACAACACATACATACCAGGCATCTCAACAACAACAACTGTGAGTGTGTGCGTGCACTAGTGTGTCTGTTGTGTTCTTGTTTTTGTTTGTATTGCATGCTGCATTCTTGTAATTGTTTGTGTGCTCGTGCCCCATGGGGCAGGTTGCCATGGGGACAGTGATAAGGGTTCTAAATGGTTCTCAATAATTCATGAGTTTTTGATAAGATGCACAACACACACACACACACAATAATGAGAAAACAAGACAGACAATCCTCTCTAGACAAACAAACACGAGGAGAAACTGTGCATTGTAAACAAATACAACACAGCAAACACCCCCCCCCCCCCCCCCCCCCACCCCCCCACACACACACAAATAAATACATGCAGAGAGCGTATGTTGTCCTGCATGTACTCATAACACACACACTCATTTCCATTGCCCAAACTATTTTAATTTAAAATGTGATACAAAACTCAATACAATCAATACCCAACAAAATGTGATACTGTAGGTGAGCTCATATCTGGGTTGTTTTCTAGTATTAAAAATAACTTGAAGGCATTAAAAAAAAAGGGGGGGGGGGGGGATCTATTGTAGTCATGACTGAAACAACGCCCACTGAAAAGTTTGTCCTTTTCATGTTTCACAAGTTGCCTTGAACACCTCCGGACATCAGAGTAGTCTACTCTTTGTTCAGTGTCTTGTACATCCACCCTGTCCTCTGATATTCAGGTCTAAGAGGGGATTCAGACTGAAAACAACCCAGCATTAAAGCAACATAGGGAGTTATGTAGGTGGGGGTGTGGCAACTATTTTATCGTTACTTTTCCAGCCAATAGTTGTCGAGATATTTCAGTCCGGACCAAAGTGTTGAAGCAACTGACCCACACTGCATCCATAGAGCCACGCCGTTAATGTGGCTAACAAGCCTATTATGAATGCAACCAGAAACTATGCAGATGACAGGATCTGGTTACTAATAGACATTGACATTCAGCAGGGTGAAGCCAAAGGCCTCCACAGGGGGGCGCCAGAGAGTTGAGGGTGACACAAAGATACTACGTGAGTTGTATTTAAGTCAAAAATCCTTCTTGGAGTCATAACTCAGTCAAATCTTAACACATAGACATGAAACACGTAGTGATATTATTCAGCGTGACTTATACTTTCTGAGGATATCATTATCGCCAATAAACCTCCATAAACCCACTTAGAAATCAGGCACAAAAAAAGGCTTCAAAACTTGACTAAGAATCATTAAATTTTTAAGTTTTCTTCAACATGAAAGTAATCCAGTGATAGTGGTCTGTACATCCATGGCTACACTGCAAACAGGAACTGCTAATAGCTAATCCCGCAGACTTTTAAATGACATCAATTTGCCAAAAAGTAAACAAATATGGGCTAAACACTGGACTCAAACAAGAATATTTAGCCGACGTTACAGCAGCCTATTTCATGAGCTTTTATAGGGTCTTGCTCACCTGATGGTGTAATTTTTTTCTGTCGTCAATAGGCTAATATGTTGGTGTTAGCATGTTTATATAAAAAAAACCTCCACTTTAAATTACAAGGACAAGAACAACCATTTAAACTCTGATATCTGTTCACTAACATGACTTGTGGTTGAATTTAAACCTGTGTTGTTCTCTCTGCTCTTTGCTCTGCGTTGTGTCCATTGATCTGATCAGTGATGGAACTGAGTGACCAGTCTGACCGATCAATCCCATCAGCCGACCAACAGACAGGCTCCAATACAACCGATCGATCAGCCGACCAGTGAGGTCATCTGGCCCGAAGCAGAGGACAGCTAGCCAATGAGCGGGCTAGTTGCCGTCAAGAGGTCCAATCACAACGATTGATCAGGCGATCGATCATGTAATGAAAGGTGTTCCTCCTTCTCTTCCTCCTTAGCCACCGCTTCTGCCTCTTATCATTTCCTTCTTACTCTTGTTTCTCTTCCTTTTATCTTCCATCTCACTCTCCTCCATTTTCCTCTCTTCCTTCCTCTGCTGCTATTTTTTCTCTTCCTCTTCTTCATTTTTTTCTACTCCTCCGCTTTTTTCTCCCTCTCTTCCTCCTCTTGTAACATCCACCAGTCTTCCTTTTACTCCTTGTACTCTTCTTCTTCATCCTCTAAGAAGGGTCTGACTGCAGACGTCACCAGCTTCCGTTGGCGGCTTTTGTAAAAATTTAGTTTTGCTAGATCTGAAAACAGTCTCATTTCTCTGCTCAAGGGAGTTATCATGTTTTTTCCTGTTAAAAAACAAAAAAAAGAAAACTAGCCACATATCTGTTTTTGAGTGTTAGACAAGCCCTCAGGAGCTGCGCCGGGCTGTGAAGCAGATTTCACATAGTGGCCAAACCGTGTAATTACAACGTCACGTGACGCTATTGGGCCCCGAAAGACTTTTCCCAAACACTTACATTGTGACAGAGATGTCTGTAAATAAGCAGATAATTTTTTTTAGCGTCACAACCCCCGAAAAATGACTTGTCTCAATATCAGAATTTGATCTGTTTGGTCCGATCACATTTTGAAAGTCTATAAGAGCTGCATGATTTAATTATTCTAACCCCATTCAAGTTAGCCGGAGGGCTACAATGGAAGTAGCCAGCTTGGCCGACAAAGTCGCTAGTGCGCTCTGTTGGCCCCACAGATATGGAGGAAGTTAACATTGCTGGCTTCAGGCGCCACTGAGCAACTGTCATAATAATGAACTCCCTGCCTCCAACGCTGTATCCCGCTCTTTTCACACATCAATGGTGTTAGATATGAAAGAAATACTACAAATAATACATACTTGTTGGTTGACATTACATAAAGTTCAGGTGTCGGAGAAGCTAATGTTTCCTGTTAGCCATATGAAACCATGTGAAACAGATTGTTAATATAATATATCCACACTAATGAAACTGAAAACAAACCTCTTGTGTTTTTAGTGACGGTGTTACATTTTATTGACATATGTGAGCCTAAATTTATACTGTCTTCAAAATCTATACATAAAATATAAAAAACAAACATTATGTTCCAGTATTTAACTCCTTCCTGCTCAGGATGTAAAACATATGGGACCATTACATCACTGATAAATACAAAAAGCTAATCTTTAACAGCATATCAGCCGACTGTTTTAACGTTAGCATAAAGTTGCATCCTACTTTTTTCTTTCCACACCTTGCTAATGCTAATGTTAGCCATAAACGTTTTTATAGGAAGACTGAAGACAGATTTATATCTGCCCAGTAACACCTGAACATTTCACTTTTTGTGTGGCTTTATTGGATTTTTATTTCACATACAGCAGATTTTATACACAGAAGATATCGTTAGCTTCTCATTCTGAGTGAAAAGGATTAAATTAACTGTAAGAGAATTTGCTAATACACTTTTGTAGCAGTAAAGGAAGTAACGCACCTCATGTCTTTTCCTCCGCTTTTTCTCATCTTCCTCATCCTTCTTTTCCCCACCTCATCTCCCTCATCCTCTTCCTCCCCTGACTTTCCTCTGTATTCCAGTCCTCTTTTCTCTTTTTGTCTCTAATCAATCCACTTCTCTTTATCCTCAACAGCAATACGTTTTCATCACTTCTGTTTCTCTCACCTCTTTTATTCTTTCCATCCTCTTCTCGATGTGATAAAAACCTGTTATTCTCCTCCTCCTCCTCTCCACTTTTCTCCTCATCCTCCCTCAGCAGTGATAAAACTTGTATTTCTCTCGTCGTCTTTACACAGTAATAAAAACCTCCTCATCCCCTCGTCCTGTTAATCCCTTCTTCATTCCTGCTTCACCTCCTAACTCTTTTCTTCTCCTTCTGTCCTGGCAGTGATAAAAACCACTATTACTCCTTCATCTCCTCCTCCTCCTCCTCTCCTGACAATGATGAAGAATGTTTTTCTTCCTCAGACAGGCATTTGTGTCGGGGAGGCAAACTCCTTCAACTCTTATTTAATTACTTTTTCACGGGTGTTTGTTGTTCAAATCAGGGAAAAGAGGCAGCGTTAATATTATACTTTATAGCTCTGAGATGGGACCCAAATTTATTCACTTTCTGTTTTTCGGTCTTTTCACAGGTGGTCCGTCAACCGAAGAAGGTGAAGCTATTGTTGCACACATCTTATCAATAACCATTATTTTTGTATCATTTTTATGTATTAAAAAAAGGTAGCCCTGTTTGGATGAGACAGTCCCTAATGTACTGAAAAGTTTAGGGGCTTTGCATGGCTGGTCTTAGTATGTTGTTAGGTGAACATGTTTCTGTTGCCCCGTGTGGCCAATAAGAAAAACACACCAATTAACTGACTAAGACGGCCAACAAAAAAACAACAAAATTGGCCGTTTCAGCAAACGCCCAAATGACAGCACCCTCTAGTGGCCGTAGTAATTACGATGGGAACATTGGAATCTATGAAATCTTGGACTTTAAGGAGTTATGCTGTCAGATATCTATGCTAAACATTGTCAAAGTTACAAAATTTGAGCTTCATCAGTCTCAGCGGCTTCCAATCTGTCCAAGATCTGGGGCCTGTACTACTAAGTAAGTTCAACATACACAGGATCTCTTTGTTAGCTGGTTTCACTGAGCCTAACACTGGTCGTCCAGTTAACCAGTACTACGTAGCTGGCTATCAACTAACTCAGTCGACTCCGGGTTTTCCTGTCAAGCTACAAACACGTTCATGTGAAAGAGGTGGGGTTGTTAAATACGAGTGACATCATCAGAACCATGAAGTACGTCATGTGATATGAGATGAAACAATGATATGTACCTGTGGAAAAAATCTGTTTCAGGGACAGAAAAAAAGTCATATTATTCTGTTTCTGCTGCCGAAGCAAAGAGTGGAAAAGTAGTTAATGATTGATGAGGTCTATCTGACCCAAATGTGCATTTATAATGATGGGAGCCAATTAATGGTGTGTGGATTCTATCTATTTATCCATCCATCCATCCAGACAAGCTTTCATTTTTATTTCCAGTTATCATCACACAGTTGTCTCATGTTATTCTGAGCTGCAGTGATGGACTCAGAGTGTAAAATCATCCACACTGTCAGTGTTGTAAGCGATCTCTCCGTTTGTTAGAAGCTCTGTTTTAAAACCAGAGTGGAAATAGAAAGCCTGGAACAATAAAATGTTTTCAATGACCTATACATTTTTTTATTTATTTATTTTTTATGAACTTGTCACTCAAGACGTTTGTCCATATCAGGATGCTGTAGGACTGATGGCTCCTGTTCTTCCCAATAAACTGATTGGTCAGTGGTTGGGGTGTTGACAGGTCATGATCTGATCCTCTGGACGGTTAATGTGCTCCGAAGCAGGTTAACTGAATCAAAAGAAAAACTATTTATTGAAAATCAACAGGAACAGGCTAACTGAACAGCCAACTCAAGAAAGACTGAACTGAAAACCGGACTTCAATATTGAACTGAACTAACGAGGAGATGAGGTGCAGGTGGGGAGATGGGCGAAGAAGCTCAGGTGAGGGGAGTGAGGAGCTGATTGGCTGAGAGAAACACAGGGCGGGACTAACGAGGCTTGATGCAGGGAAGGTGTGGAGGAGTAGAACATGAACACAGAACAAAGAGACGACTAAAAACCCAGAAAACACAATGAGACAGATGATCTTCCTACGAAATTAAATGTTATTACAGCTGACATGAGACTAGGTAAATGCAGTGATGTCTTAGGTCTTCTATTAACTATACCTTTAAACACATGCTCCCATTCAAAAAACAAAACTGTAACCTGCAACTGTCTACACAACTACAACCCTAAACCTTAAACCTTAAACAATCATAGCCAAGCAGGAAAATAAGAGCAATGTGTAATTTAACGAACGTCATGTAGAAACCCAACTTCTTAACTTCTCCCCTTAGTCTGGAGGAAGGGGCATAAAGCCAGACTGTGACACATTTGGGGCTCACAACACACATAATAAAATCCATATAAAACCCAGTTAAGAAATCCATAAAACATGCAAGGTATATGCTGTCATAAAAGGATCATTTTTAGATTAAAATAGCTGCTTTGTGCAATGTTGACACTGGCAATTACAGAAAAAAAGAAAAAGAAAGGTTGACAGTTAAAGCTGTGCGTGTACCGATGAGTGGATTGAGGATTATGCGTTCATTTGAAGTATGAGAATGTAAACATGCCTGTTTTTAATAATAATGATCCCCAGAACACGAAGAACCACAAAACTGAACCAGCTGAAGTCGTGATGTCAAGACTCCAGCGGAATAATTGTAAAATCAAACATTTTCAACAGTGTGAAGGACTCGTTAATGAACACTTACACCAGCGTCTCCGCCGAGACGTCACATCTTTTTATGCTCAAGTTTAAAGACTTGGTTACACAATGAAGGTGTCACTTCCCCCCATAATAGAAAAGCCAAGTTTTTGTACTGAAATATCATCATGTAATGCAGCCTTACTGGACCTTTGATGTGATGAAAATGTGGTAAATGGACCTCTGAGACTTGTATCTGAGTATCTCTGTTGTAGAGAGACAGTTACAGTACTGGCAAGGGCATTTCTTCTGCTGATTACCTTCATGGACAACAGCTGTGAGAGATTAATTCATTCATTCATTCAACAGGCAGAGAGTGAAGTTTCCTTGGTTTCTTCCTGCCAAACTTACAAGCACGTCAAAGTTAGCCATTATTAGCAGGGGTGTAACAGTTCTGAAATCACCACACAAACGTCCGTGGTCTCGAGAAGCGGTTCTGTCTTCGGTATCGCAGAATGACTCGTTTCACTGTCAGAATTTGATCCATTTGGTCCAATAAAATTTGGAAAGTCTAGAAGAGCCGCACGATTAAATTATTTTTTCCCATTCAAGTTAGCAGAGAGCTAACCGGAAGTTAGCTGTCTTCTCCGGTGTGGATTACCATAATTACCAGTATTGCAATAACTAAGACTTAGCAGATCAGAGGGGCGTTCCATCAATGCAGCTAAAGAAAACTGTGCTTACTTAAACAAGCCTGGCTTGAATTAATGTCAACTTTCACTTAAGGTTCAAGTTGTTCCACTAACACAGCGTAGCCGCGTCTACTCGACGTTAACTGTAGCTGGAATAAGCTCGCAGTGTGTGCGTGCATAAACAACCCAGAACAGTCAATTGTTGAAAAGACTATACTATGTCACAAAAAGATGGGGAAACTTGTTTTTCTTTATTTCTTATGCAGATTACCATCAAATTGACATTTGTGTATTCATTAGCCTCTATGAATATAAAGTATTGAAATGTACAGCTTCACTATTTACTGAATTTTATTGACTGTTTCCAATGCAGTGTGCACTTATTTTTGAAGCAGCAGTGGTTCTGAATTTTGCCATTTTAAAAGTTCCTTCTTTTCCTAGACAGCAGAACTGATCCTTTCCCCCTTTTTATTGTCATAAACTTCGAGGAGACTTATGTTTTTCATTGAGAGAAAATGACTTTTCTTTTTCATGTCATGATTTCAATGTGCACTCAGCAGCAGCTTCAAGTAGGCAATAAGGGTGCCACAGCCGGAGTAAAGTCAAAAAAAAAAAAAGTTCTTCAAAAATGGCCTATTTTAGTTTTCAAAAGTTTTTCCATATATCATCTATGAATAGACCCAAAACGAACACTGTAAGTGGACTACTTGATTACTATAGGCGGATTAATTTAACAGCATAAATTTTGTGTAGGAATGATTCTGTCCTGAGCTTTTTGATTCCTTTTAAGCAGCGGATCACTGTAACCGTGATCCATATAAGCAGCTGATCACTGTAACCGTGATCCATATAAGCAGCGGATCACTGTAACTGTGATCCATATAAGCAGCTGATCACTGTATACATTTAAACACACTGAATAAATATATAACTTCAAAACAACATTGGCACACTTAATAAATAATTTTTTAAATTATAAATGCTAAGCTTTTCACTAAAAGGGTTCGTGCCAAAACAAAAGTGACCGTGAATAAAATGGGAATTAACTGAAACAAGTAATTCTGTAAAGTGACAAAAGTGATGTGAGCGTGATACTTGACAGAACCGTCTTTTGGGAGTCTTTTTCCGCCCATCGGACATTCTTTGACACACTAAAGCTATATTAAGGTGGACTGTTAGCCCACCACGGAGTAGGTTAGTTCTGCTGTACAAGTTGCCATGGTTACTGAGCAGGGAGTCCTATAAACCACAGTGATGGAACAGAACTCTCACTTAAGGAATTAAGTGGAATTAAAGGCCTGATACCCTCTGCAGCCCTGGCCACTATTAGAGGAAATGCAGTGATTTTGTTTACTTAGTTAATATGCAGACTGGTCTTAAAGGTATAATATGTAATTATTCCACATTAAAATATCTAAAAACAACTAGTCCTATGTTATATATATTGTTGAGTTGTGTACTTACATTATCCCAAATGTTTCCAACAGTTTTCAAACCCAGAAATCTGTAATTTAATCAAAGTAACGGACCGTTTCATTTGGTCGCATGTCAATGGCGTCATACTTCCTCTACCAAAGAGTAAACATGCACCAGATGCATACGGCGGCGCTGTGTTTGTCTGCTACAATGGCGTCTACCAAAGAGTAACTTACACACATACAAGATAATACATCAGCGTTGTGGTTGTTCCACACAAACTGTTATAAATTGACTTTTATTCAGTTTTAAGCCACATTGTCATGATAAATTTAGGTCGTTTTTAACTATATCTTTTAGCCGGAAGAAGGATTTTAGTCATTGGACGTCTGGGTCTTAAGTTATCAGAGAAATAAACTGGGCAAACGTTAGCAGCAGCTCGGCTAACAGCCCCTCCAGGAAGTCCGGTGGTCGCTGAACATCATTGGAGAAATATTGATTTTTTAGGTGAAACAGCTTTAATTAGTATTTTAACGATTTTAATCTGCGTGTTTGTTTGTTCTGGAGAGGAGGAGACTTCTGTGGGTAAAAACATCCCGAATGATTAACACTGGAGTAATCCTATCCCGGTGAAGCTGGTTATTTAACAACGAAGACAGCAACTCCCATGATCCCTTGCTACTTCACATCGTCATCACACTCCGTCTTTTGTTATTGTTTTGATTGAGAGACCCCTAGTGGCTGAAATTACATATTGTGTGTTTAAGTGTTTTTATTTATTTTTGTTTAATTAGTTAATTTATGTGAGGTTAATCTATATTCGTGGTGTTCTTTAGTGTTGTTGATATTCCAAATTGTAGTTAATTTAATAAAACCCAGAATTTTTCCCCCCATGTATTCTTACTTTTAGTTTTTTACTATTCACTGATTCTTTATTTTTCATGGCTTTCTACTTGACGGCTTAGTAGACTGAAGAGATGTGTTGGTGTGATGTCATTACCATGTGCAGCCTGGGAATAGTGTCTCAGGTAATTGACTCATCAGTGTCCCAGTTTTCATTCAATCAGTGACCTAATCAGCACCAGAAATCCAATTCACTGTACCGTGATTGACTCGCTCCTGAACTATGGAGCAATTTGAGAAACACCGCAGGTAAAATTGATCCAAGACCAATACAATATACCAACACAATAATACCTGAGGCTGGACCAAAACGCAAGACTGTCCAGAGATAAAAAAAAAACTGGTTTCTATGCGGTCGAGGTCAGTGGATGTCAATGCAGAGTCCTCACAAGTATGATAAATTGACATGTGTGTGTGTGCTGCAGGGTGTTGAGCTGGGTTAAACGGGGAGGCTCTGTAGCGTGAATGAAGCGCCCCCTCCGGCTGCTCAGGGCTCAGATGGTGCGTTGGGTTTGTCCTGCTGCTGTCGCCTTCAGGGCAGCAGGAGCCGGGTGGAGCTGTGTGGAGGAGGAGGAGAAGGAGGGAACCGTCGCATCTGTGGCTCCTTTCTTTCTCTTGTTTTTGTCTGTTGCTCAACAAATTACTTTTATTATTATTTTTCATTGTTTCTCCGTAATGACAATCCTGTTCAAATAAGAGAGTACAACAACAAACTCATTGATGCGCCACAACTCACTCTACAGATGAGAGCATGTGTAGTTGAGTAGTACACAGTAGTGCTGGGAAACATCAACCGACAATTATTTTGTACTAATTCTTCCGGGTTTGCACTGGTAATTACTGCCTCCAGGAAATAGCCATATGCTCAAACTCTAATGTGTGACACTGACAAAAACTCTCGCCTTCTCCTGCTTACTCTCGCTGGCCTCCACCAATCAGCAACTGCCACAGTTTGAGGCTGAAACCAGTGTGGAAGTAGCCTAAAGTGCAGTACCACCGACGGCCACTAGATGCTCCAACTGACTTCCATTCAAAAAGCCTCAACTTCTCTTTAGAAGTCAATAATTTTTTCCAACAAGTCATCATGGTCTCAATCTGTAAATTCAGGCCCTCTAATAAGTGTGCTGGTGGTCATTTTGGAAATTATTGCTCTGTTAATAAGATTTGAAGACTTATAGTGGCTTTGATGTCTGCCGTGTGGGTGTTGATTGACAGCTGTGATTGACAGTTGGCTCCGGGACTCACGCTGAGTCGGACCACTGTTGCAGTATTTCAAGTTTAACTTATTTGATTATGATACCTGCCCTGTTAGCACAATTTAGCTAAAGTAGCTAATGTTAGCCTAAGTGTGCAGCGCTCGGTGTTCCCAGTAAGCTAGCATTAGCTTGGATCTGAGGTAGCGGCGCGTGTTTCCAGAGTGTGAAAGGCAACATCCTGCACTCCTTATTTCTCCTGCAGACACTCACTGCTGCAGTTTGTTTAAGTGCCTGTCAGTGTTTGTAGTTGTTTTGCGTGCATTGTGTTGATTTACATTTAAACGTTCATCTTCAGTTCATTCTTATTTCTGCTACTGTCATGTTACAACATTCGTACAACTAATGATTACTTTCTTGATCAATCGTTTAGTCAATAAACGTTAAAAACTTGTGTAAAAATGGCATCTACGATTTCTCAGAGCCCACGATGCTTGTTTTGTCTGACTAACACTCCAAAAAGTATTCAAATTAGTGTCAAATATGACAAATAAAAACAGCAAATTGTCACGTTTGAGAAGCTGGAATCAAAGAATTTGGCATTTTTTGCTTTAAAAACAACTGAAACGAAAAATTAAAATAGTTGCAGATTCATTTTCTTTCAATCAACTAATCAATGAATCAACTAATCCTTGAGGCAATACATACAAGATAGTAGATTTCTGTATATTTACTGTAAAAATAAAACACATGTAGCATCAACACAATTAAATAAGTAAATTGATTTTATTAGTTATCAGCTTACAGCTTCATATTTTGGGAGGATAATGAAGCATATTAGTTGTGTCTCAAATCACATACTTCTGTTTGTACACTGTGTACACTATGTACTTACTGGCGCAGTGTGCAAATTTTGACAGGGTAGTGTTGTCTCAAATCAAACGCAGCCGTTGTGCACTTACCGGAAATGACGATCGCAAACTAGCATTAGCTAGTGTTAGCATTAGCGTTATCATTCGTGCTATCAATTCATTACAGACTGCTAAATTAACCCAAAAAACATACTGTTGGCTTATATCCGACAACAGTATAGTGGTGCTTAGTGCTAAAAACACATGTATAACTTACATTTGTATAATGTGGCGATGTTCACCATAGTACAACATACCTGGCCGCCATTTCTAGTTTGAAAAGCGGTCCCTCCCCTTCCGCTACGTAGCCAAGATGGCGACCGTTGAGAGTGAGAAGTGTCCATAGTTCCACACTCAACTTTTTGACCGTTTTGAGTGCACCATCCGGGTACTCACAGTGCACTGCATTTCCCATACTTTTCAGTGTGAACGCACTTATGCACTCAAAATGTTAAGTGTAAGTACAGAAGTATGCGATTTCAGACGCAGCAATTGTTTTGCTTTCATTCGATACTCATATCCTGTTAATGTTTCCTGCACTCATGTAGCCTGAACACCTAATATGTGAAAACTCTAAATACTGACAAACATATATTAACAGGTCCACACCTGTGTATAAAGAAGAAACACCATGAAACTTCCTGGCACTAAAGCACAGCGCAGTGTTTATATATTGCTGTACATTTGCTGTCTGCTTTGATGAGACTTTACACTGTGTTTGATTGAGGTGTCAGTCAGGCTGTTGGTACATTTATACAGTATCAGAAAGAAACACAAAAACAGAAACACAAGAACAGACAGACATCACACAGTTGCCAAAGTAGCAAAAAAGTGTTTGTTTTTTTTTTATAAAATGACACGACTCTGTTTTTTCTCTTTCCTCTCATGTTTCCGTCTCTGATTCTGAATTGTGTTTTTTTTTTTTTTGTATTTTTCTCTCCTTTTTTTTTAATGTGTCACCATCACTGCTGTTCCTCTCTCTGTGTCTCTTGTGTCTCTCTGCTGATGATACATTCAGGTCGCACTCGGCTGCTTTGTGTGATAATGTGAATTCATCCCGTTAATGTGACACGTTTAAACATGCTTATGACAGGTGTGTATGAATTAACTGCAAATTAAAACAGACAGCTGAGATAAATGTTCCATCGATGACGCTGACAGATTAATCCCCCCAACAGACGATAAATCACATGAATCACCGCAGGATTACTTTAATCACGCTGCGTAATGTGTGTGTGTGTGTGTGTGTTCATGGTGCAGCGATGCGGCTCCGTGTCGATATTGTGTCTATTGATCCGTGTGATTGAATCGATCGATGAGCGGCTGACCGTAACCGTTCACCTTTTTACGGCGAGTCACATGTTGCATGACGGTGAGAGTTCCTCCATATCAGCAGCTCAACTCTGTAGGATTTAATCTGGCTGTGAATTACATGGGAGGGTTTATCTCATTATGAAACTATAAATTAATCCTGTTGATATGAAGAAAGTTTAATCCTGTTAATCACTATGAGGATTAATCCTCTTAAACTACCATAAGCATTTCACATTTCCAGTACTTGAAAATAATTAACCCTGATCAAATATTTGAGTTGATCGCACCTCAGGAGGAAGGTTTTTTTTTTTTTTTAATCCTTACCTTGTGGTTTTGTATTTTTCCTGTTTTTCTCTCACTTTAATTTCTGACTTTTTATGTGCAGAACTCTGGACTTTATGTTAAACCTGCATTAAATTGATGTTTTGTCCTCTAGTTTTCAGCAGAAATAACTAGCAGGTAGCGTACAGTTGCTTTTTAGAGCTTTTACTCTGAAAACAGCTGCCTGCTGCGACCCAAAACGACGCTATGAGAGCACTGAGAGTGAACCAGAACAGTAAAGTTGCAGCCGGACAGATAAACAATGAGCTGAAACTCACTATAAAGCTCCGTAAAGCCGAGAGGAGCTGTAGAGTCACTGATAGGTTCATTAATGAGCTACACATTACACACTGACAGCTCAGACATTGTTATAAAAATACTGATTATAAGCTTTGGCTCCCATAATACATCACGATTCAAAACAATTTACAACTCTGTCTCCTAAAAAATTATGTTCATATACGACTAATTTGCAACAGCAAATAGGTTTTGAAAGCAGTGTATTGCCGCCTTAATGTTTTTAGCTACCGCATAATGATGAAATGTTGTCAGTCAATGGACTAGCAGAGTCACAAGACTGGAAACAAAATGTCGCAGCTGGACGTAATCCAAGCAGGAATGACATTTCCTTCAAAACATATTAGACCAAACTAGACGTAGTTTCCAGAGTTGAAACCAAGTGGCAACCTAAAAAATGAAGCCAATGCGGAAGTGCTAAAAACTGCAGTTCCTTGAATGGCCACTTGAGGCTCCAAAAGCGAGTCAATCCCCATAGACCCCCATGTTAAAATGCCCAACTTTACAGCAGAAATAAACATGTTTACAGCCTGGTACAAAAAACGGTTTTGGTCTCTGTAGCTAATTTCTCCTTTCATGACAGGTCCACCAGCCGCTAGGTGGCTTGTTTCAGCCTCTTTGCCCATTTTTGATTGGCTGGGAGTTAGGCAGCGTCACGCACCGCCTAGATGGCGACGGCTGGAGCGGCTCACTTTGAGCTTCAAAACCGCTCCTCAGAAACCAACGAGTGACGTCACGGTAACTACGTCCATATTTTTATACAGTCTATGGTTGAAACTCCATCTTTTGGATATAACAGGACTTTTTCTATTGATATCGCAATAAGACATCAGGAACAGAGTTGTGGTCGTTTGTGCATCCTGATTTAGACCAAAAATGAAAGTTTCCTAACTTAAACCGTAGCCTACCATAGTCGCCATTTGCTGATGTTGTAGGAATAAATCAAACATCATCAAACATAAACCAGGATTTTTACAGAATCATAAAAGATAAGATGTTTCAGTCGGCAGGTGGGTTGTAGTGCAACTTCTTTCCAGGCTGAATCTCAGACATACAACCAGTCTGAGTGACTGTGTGTTTGTGTGTTTAGACGAGTATCTACAGAGACAAGGAGCTGCAGTGTGTCAGTCACGTCACTTTACAGGCTTCAACAAGCAGCACGACAACACTGATGTGAGGAAAAAGTACGACGTGACGCGAAAAACAACGGCGCGGGGGAAACCGTGACGACCACTGACAACTCTTTACGAGTCGGTTTTGCTTTATTCGCTTCGTCTGTAGTTAATTTTCTCTTTCAGTTTAAGCAAAACAAACCGTCCACGCTGCTCGCCACCATCTGAAAATAAAAGTGACTGTTACTTTTGGAGATAAACTCTCACAGTGACTTTGTTCTGGCAAAAAAAAAAAAAGGCCCCCAAAAAATGTTTTCCTCCCAGCTTCTTCAAAAACAATAACAGCATTTGAAATCAAGAGATTGTGTCTTTAAGATTTACAATTCATATCGTAGAAATTTACATGACAGAACGATGGAGGATGAGTTTAGAGCGGAAAGAAAAGGAGTCTGTGTGTCTCAACAGAGCAGAACTGACACCAATCTGTCAGACATCCCACACACACACACACACACACACACACACACACACACACACACACAGTAATGAAGATAAAATGAAGGCGAAGAAGAGGAGGAGGAGGAGGAGGAGGAGGAGCGGAGGAAGAAAAGAACATAGAGGAGGAAGACGAGACGAGCGAATGGAGACTGTCTGTCATTCATATGATAAATTATTATATGTTTTCAGCCTATGATTTTACCGCAATACTCTCTCTCTCTCTCTCTCTCTCTTTCTCTTTGTCTCTCTCTCTCTCTCTCCTTCAGGCTATTCAGTCTTCAGGTTTTCAATCTGTCTTGTTTGTCTCATTGTTAACAGTGACAGCCCTCCACCCCATCTGCATTCACATTTAAACTCTGCATGTTTGTGTGTGTGTGTGTGTGTGTGTGTGTGTTAGAGAGGTGTAGGTGAGTCTCAGTGACAGCTCTCAGATCTGATGAAGCAGCTCTGCAGATATAAATATCACTTTAATTTATTAAGAAACTCAGAGCCTGTATGTGTGTGTGTGTGTGTGTGTGAGGACTAAACACTGCAGCGGTTTGTTTAAAGTAAATGTATTGAGATGAACAGCAGGGGTTTGCTCATGTGTTTTTTAAAGTAGAACTGATGCAAATCCAACACAATATGCACAGAAATATGCACAATGTGTGACATGAAGTGTATCAGTGGAACTACTAGTAGATGTTTCACAGTGACGTCGAAGAGAGAATTGTGAACTACTGGGATGTTTTTCACTTGAAACACACATTTAGACTCATCTCTAATAATAGCAAAGGTCTCGAAACAAGGTCTCTGTCCTCTTAAATAAAGCTGCCATGATTAGTCAATTAATTGATTAGTTGATTGACAGAAAATTGACCAACTGTTTTGATTTCAGCCTCTCAAATGTGTTATTTCCTGTTTTCTTTAGTCGTATATGATGGTCAACTGAATATCTGGGTTGTGGACTGTTGGTCAGACAAAACCAGATATTTGAGGACGTCATCTTGTGCTTTTGGGAAACAGTGATCCACGTTTTTCAGCATTTTCTGACCAAACAACTGATTGAGTATTCAAGAAAATAATCAACAGATTAACCGATAATGAAAATAATCATTAATTGCAGCCCTAGTTGTCATATTAACGTACAGCTACAACAACATCTGTTGCCACATCAGCATAAATGAACTGTTATTGTGTATTTATGCTTCTTGCTGTGTTGCCTTCTGGTAACAGATTTTTTTTTTGTGTGGCTGAACTATAATTGTATCACTTAATTTAAAGCACAGCTGCTGTCAGTAACTTGGATTTTCTTTATTTTATCTGAAAAAATATAAAATAATAATAATATAATATAATAATCAGGGCTTAAAGAAATAGTGACCAACTTTTTTTCAGTATTTTCTGACATTTTTTGGACCAAAGAACTAATCGATTAATCACCAAAATAATGGTGAGATTAATCGATAATGAAAACTCATTGAGCAAAAGTTGGTCTGCGACTATTTTCTTGATGAATCAATTATTCATGCGTCACATTCCCAGAGACCACGGTTACTTTTCAAATTGTCTTGTTTTGTCCGACCAACAGTCCAAAATAATAATAATGATGATGATAATAATAATCAAGTTTACAGTGCAATTACAAATTAGAATACGTTCAATGCAATCAAAAAATAGAAAGATAATTTTTTTTTTTTTTTAAAGTATAGATCACTGAATTAAAAGAAAACAAACAAACAAAAAAACTCTAATTAAAAGCCACTTTATAATCATGAGTCTTTAAAAGATGATCAGTTTCTGATCATAGAGGATTGTTAAAAACAGAAAATATTCACATTTTGGAAGCTGGAACCAGTGAATTTTTGCCATTTTTGCTTAAAAATTGCTTTAACAGTTATTTATCAAAATTGTCGCTGATTAATTTTCCATTGCAGCTCTAATGACAAATACATTTAAGCTTATAGTGAGTGCAGTTGTTATACACTTTTAAATATGTTCATTTTTTCAGACTCCAACAGCAAGTTGCTGCTAGAAGACGCAGTGCAGCCCTGTTTCCAATAAATTACATGAAATTTACTTAAACAGGCCATTTTTAATAGTACCAGTAAAAACCTGTTAAAGGGTTCAGTTCTCGGTTCTCTGAACACAACTAAAGGCAAACATGTTTAAACCTTTTCTCAATGGCCTCAACCGAAGGCGGGAAAAACATCACAGAGAGGAGCGAGTCGCTATAATAATACAAACGGGGATCAAACTTTCAGACAACCTTTCCTCAAAGTCATTTACGGTCTTGCAGTTCAAGTTGAAAGTTCAAACCCTGCTTACTTTCCCACCTGTGAACACCCGGCCGATCGCTTTGAGAAGACGGCATCAAAGTTACAAACATGGTCGGGCGCCGTTTTCCAATTTCTGACATCAGAAAGGAGGTTTCAGACGCTGTTCTACCATCTAGTAAGCACCTCGGTCGAAGCATACCGACACCTTATAGATGGTGGTCATTTCACAGTTAGATCCGGAGAAAATATCTCAGCCAACATTGGATGGATTACTATGAAATTTTGTCAAAACATGACTAAGACGATCGGAAATATATTTTTATTCCGGGATCAGGCTGAGTCAATCTCTCTGATGTCTATAAACATGTTCCTGAAACATTGAGGACAAGAAATGTGACAGTGATTGTGGGACTAAAAGTGTAATCTGCCAGGAAAACACCTGTATTGATAAGAGTCTGACTGCTGCAGTAATGCGATGATGAAGTGCTCTTGTTGCTCTTGAATAGATGCTGTAATCAGATGTAATGTAGAGGAGAGGAGGAGAGAAATACTGGAAATCAGGGGATTGAAAGCCTTGATACGGAGACTTCCTGCTGATCTGCAGCAGCTTCAGCGATGTGAAACTCCAGCAGGAGATGAGACGCTTTAACTCTCTCTCTTAATTTCAGACAAAAAAAATGCAAAAATAACATTGAGCTATTCGGTGACAAAACAACACAAAAGCAGTGACAAGACAACAGTAGCTGCTGTACAACGTTGAAGATTAGACTTTACAAGAGATCACGTTATTTTAAAAATAACATGCACACAAATATTAACCCGCTAACCTCCCTGACTTTCCCTTTAAACATATCCTTGTTTCTCCTCAAATTCACAGAGAAAAAAACCTTCATTTTATGACTCATCCACATTTTTGGAAGCAGGTGTCTGCAGTTCTCTCTCTCTGCTCTTTTGAGGTTATGATTCTTCATGTGTCCTGTCTCATTTTCTTCTTGCCGGTGATTGAAATGTTCCTTTGAACTCGCAAACCAGATGTCTCCATAACTGCAGCAAAGAAAATGATTCTCATAGGAAAATTTTGAACCTCACATTCACAGGGACGTTTCAGCTGCAGCGTGTTTGAGAGTTTCAGCAGTAGGAGCAAACAATATGAAAATTTAGTAATTACATTAGAGTTACTAATCACTGAAAACAGAGTTGTGTATCAGAACTTTGTTTTTTCTTCTTTCCTCTCCCATTAATCATCTCACGACCCCTCAGATTTATCTGCTGACCCTTTGGAGGGGCCCGACCCCTAGGTTGGGAACCACTGGACTAAACTAGCTAACTATATATAAAGTAATTGAAACTAGCTCCACCTCCAGCAGCTACAACAGTAGCATGCTGCTCTAACACTGATGCTTCACTATTAATAATCTAATGATGTCATATATAATAATATATCAGTCAGAGGGACCAAACCACTACTTTTACTGCAATACTTTAACTACATCAAGCTCATAATACTTATGCACTTTTACTGCAATACTTTAACTACATCAAGCTCATAATACTTATGTACTTTTACTGTAGTAGGATTTTTCATTCAGGACTTTTGCTTGTAATGGAGTATTTTTATATTGTTGTATTGGTGCTTTTACTATAGTACATGATGTGAATACTTTTTCCATCACTGGTTACATGCTAGCTTGCTAGCGGAGGAATGAGACTCCAGGTAACTCCAAAGTTGTCTTATTTACGTTTTGTGTCTTCTTAGCTAGCTTGCTAACGTTTGTCAATGGTGAGGATACATTCAGGAATCGGCTGGTTTAGTCAACAAGTCTGGTAGGACCGCGTAATTTATCAACCAAAATGTTACAAAACACGGTTGGAAATCCATCCCGACCTCCTCGCTATGTGGACTTTGTTGCTATATAGTATATTTACATAATCTGATTTCCTCCTTTGCTCCAGTAATAATTATCACGGCTGCTAGAGGCCGTCTGCCACTTAAGTGTAAATATATGTTGTTTTGGGGCACTTGCATTAACACCTGATCTTGTCTTTTCTCCCGGTAGAACAGTCTCGGTTTATTTCAGAGTTGGAGGCTCCGAGAACACTGAGAAGACGGGACTTGATGCAGACAATGTGGCTAACATTAAGCTAGCTGTTGATGGTCAGTAAATCCCTCCAAACTGTATGCCAGACAGTTGTTAAATGAAAATGTGGCTGTAGAGGCTTTAAAGTTGTTTAAAGGAATCTTTGACGGAGCTGATGGCGGAGTAACAAAAGTAATGTAAAAAGAAATATAACTAATAACTTCTGCTGTTGAACAATTAAAGTAATCTAATTACTTTTTTAAAATTACTATTATATATTCAAGTAACTATTTGAAACATTTTCAATTGGACTGGCTAAATACTTCTCTAAAGCAGCTATAATAAATGTTTTTAATAATATAAACGTCTAATCTGTCAGTGTGTAATATGTTGGTTGTGTCTCGTAGTGATGAACCTACAGAGAATTATCAGTGACTCTGCAGCTCCTCTCGGCTTTACGGAGCTTTATAGTGAGTTTCAGCTCTTTATTTAAGTGTCCAGCTGTAACTTTACTGTTTTGCTTCACTCTCAGAGCTCTCATAGCACCATTTTCAGCCGCAGCAGGCAGCTGTTTTCAGAGAAAAAGCTGTAAAAAGCCACTGTACACTACCTGCTCAGCACCAAACTGCAAGCAGACACAGTTCGCTGTAGACTAGCTGGTGAACATAGTGGAGCATTTAGCAGCTAAAGAGCCAGATATTTCCCTCAGGAGTTGGTAGAGAGTAAAAACAGAGCTAAAAGAGAGTGAATATTGGACTTACATTCACCAGGTGGACAGAAACACGACTCCAAACGAATGATAATGTTGCTCCGTGACTGCTGGATGTGGAAATAAGCAACTGTTTGCAAGAATATGTTGGTACAACATGTTTTGTCCTCAAGGTCAGTACTGAAAATGACACAAGCTGCCTCTAAAGCTTGACAGACAACGATGAGGGACGAGAAAATATTCATGTTGATGTTGCGAGGATACAAGAACCCTGAACCGTCATATGTAGCGATGACTGACAGACAGACGTACAGATGGAGACAGACGGGTCCTTTCATGGATTCAAAGTGTCCATCAGACCTTCCTGTTGTAGAGGAATGATGCAACAGGCAGAAATACCATCAAACACACACTGACACTCACTTTCATATATGTATGAATGCTCTAAAAGGAGAAATAGATTGTGTGTGTGTGTGTTTCTCAGACGGAGATGTGGGCGGTTCGGCTAGAAAGACATCGCCATAGAAACACACAAACATCATCACACGAAGACACACACACTTGTAAAAATACAGATAGCGCTGTGTGTTCCTGCAATGAGTAAAATGTGGGTTCAGTGTTTTATTTATAAGAGAGATACGAGGGAAGGGGGAGAGAGAGGAGAAGAAAAAAGAAAGAGAAAAATCAAAGAAACAGACTAGTTTTCTGTTCTCATTTATGTTCTCTTTCACTGCAGTTTTTCTTCTCGCAGTGTCTGTTTGGTGCGTCCATGACTGACATCTGTTTGAGTTTATACAGAAAGACACTGACGGGAATGAAACATATGAGGCAACACATCTCTGTACGTGTCACACTGTTCACACACTAAGTTATAACACAGCTGGGTATCGCTGAAACGTTTTGACACTAGTGTCGATACGTTACCTGAGTTTTTGATACCATACATTAAGAAATATCAACTTTTTCATTTATGAACAAGCTGTCTGAACACAAGCAAGAACTTTTCCCAATTCTGGTGAAAGTGTATACTGCTATTATGTGCATATTAATTATTTTGAACATTTACGTTTTATAAATTTTATTATGTAAGCAACTAACAATTATTTTCTTGATTATTCCTAAAATGTTGCTAAATTGTCCAAATTGTTGGAGCGAAAGCCATAGACTGTATAAAAAAATGGACGTAGTTACCGTGACGTCACCCGTTGGTTTCTGAAGAGCGGTTTTGAAGCTCAAAATGAGCCGCTCCGGCCGTCGCCATCTTGGCAGTGCGTGACTCTGCCTAACTCCCAGCCAATCAAAAATGGGCAAAGAGGCGGGCCGCATGGCTGAAACAAGCCACCTAACGGCTGGTGGACCTGTCACTCAAAGCAGCCATGTCCTTCGTTATGCAGAACTTTACGGCTTAATAAAACTTAAACGGGTGAGTTATAAAAAAATTCACCCCCCGTACAGTTGTCATGAAAGGAGAAATTAGCTACAGAGACCAAAACTGTTTTTTGTACCAGGCTGTAAACATGTTTATTTCTGCAGTAAATTTGGGCATTTTAACATGGGGGTCTATGGGGATTGACTCGCTTTTGGAGTCTCAAGTGGCCATTCAAGGAACTGCAGGTTGCCGCTTGGCGAAAGCACAGGATTACTCTTCCAAATGTCTTTTTTTTGTCTGACCACAGTCTAAAACCCAAAGATATTTAGTTTATTATCATAAAGATGTATGAAAACCAGAAACTGTTCACGTTTATAAAGCTGGAACCTGTAAATATTTTCCATTTTTGCTCAACAACTTGCTTAAACGATCATTCAACTATATAGATTGTTGCAGATTTTTCTGCTGATCGACTAATTGTTGCAGCTCTAAATTTCATTCTATTCAGCTGATTTCAACAACTCAGTTCTCACAAGATTTCAGAATGAGACTTCAAGCTAAAGGTAAAGAAAAACATTTTATTTCTCTGTCTGGTCCTTTCCATAATGTTGCCAGACACTAATAACAATATGAGCCTGTCAGTGGCAAAAACAAACACTTTTTGTGGACATACATTGACAAGGTGCTATTTCCCCAAAGGATTATATTGCAGCCCGTTTAGCGGCTGAAGCACTCTCACTCGATACTGGACCAATTTCAGAAATTGTTGTCCCCATTAGTCACTTAGACACAAAATGATGGGAAAATAGGGGCCAGGTTGAAAAATACTGAAGTAGTTGTGGTAAAAGCACAGAATAAAAGTCCTGAATAATGTTTTTGAGATGAAGATGAAGATAAAGAGCTAGTTCGGCAGGTTTTTCCAGAGTTTAGTGCCATCTAGTTTTTAGCCTCAACCTGGGGATTAATATCTACTACAGTCATGCTCAATGGGTACGCAGGTCAGAAATATAGTCAAAAACGACTTCACAGTTAATCATTAAAGTTTAAAGTGTGCTCCAACACATAAAGGCAACCAATGAAGAGATACTAAAGTGTGGTGTTATTGTGCATGTTTGAAAGTGGTCTATGCACCATTACACCACCTTCCACCCTTAATATAAGTGGATCAAAACTGAACTTATATCTATCTGCTCTAAATTCCCCCAAAATTGAGAACATGATCTGCAGCTTCCTGTCCTCCAAATTCAAGGACAGAGATGGCGTAAACATAACTCCTGTTAAATTAAATGTCATATTCCAAGAATCCGCTGGAGAGTCCCCCTTCTCGTACAAAGAGAATAAAAATACAAAGGAAAAAGGGAAGAAAAAGTGGTTTGACCGAGAATGCTTGAAGAGAAATAAAAAATAAAAAAAATCCAGCAGTGAGTGTCAAACTAAAAGATCAGATAATGTGAAAAACTGCAAGAGGTCTTATGGTCAATATTAAAAAAATATCAGCTTCATAACAAAACAGCTACAAAATACAGTATATATTAAATAAATATTGTCCTGTCACAATGCAAAAATGCAATGTAATTTCAGAATAAAAGACTTGAAGGCATCATTTCTAAAGTCTTCTGGAAAGAAAAACAACTGACTAACAAACTTTCTTTACTGAGGCCCCTGAAGGAAATTAAACTAAATTTAACTGAAATAAATAATGGAAATAATCAACTGCAGCCTAATCAGCCTCTCAGAGCCAAATAAAAGTTTTATTAAAGCTTTGATGAGGAGAATCAGACTGCAGACTGGACATGATTAGAAAAGAGACACTGAAAACTCTGCAGCCCCATGCTGAGAGGAGCAACATCACGCTGTTTAATATGCTGATGGAGAGAGGCTACTTTCCCTGACATCTGGAGTAAAGATAGTATATGTTCACGCATATATATAACATCAAGAGTCCAGCAGTTACTGAAGGATGTGTCATCAGCACACAAGCAGACAAAATTCAGGCTTCTTTACTGCCTGAAGACAGAGAATGTTAAATGAAAATCAATCAAATTGGATTTCTGCCTTCACAAAAACAACAGGTGCAAGACACAAAGCAGAGCAATATGTTCTCATTTCAGGGATTTCAAAAAAAGCATTTAAAACTAACCACAAATTAACAAAAATCTTTTGTCGAGGTGTAAGACAAGGCTGCCCTCTGAGCCCCACCTGATTCATCATTAATGAAGCTGAATGAGTTGGCGACAACTCTGCATCACGCTCGTCTGCAGCAGCTCAGGTCACTGCCGGTGAAATAAAAATGTCTGTTACACGCTGACGACCTTCCACAAGAACTGCAGCAAAAAAATGTGTCCTTATAGGAGAGTCGCTGCAGGGACCGGAGACTATCAATAAATACAGAGAAGATTAAAGTCACGGTGATTCAGAAGAGATCCAGGTGTCAGGAAAGCAGCTTTCATTTCACTGTTGAAGGAAAAAATACTCAGTATTTACACTTTCAACCAAAACCTTGTCAGAGCAGTTTGACACAGCCAGAAGGAGTCTGACTGAAAAGTCACAAGGTTTTTAAAAGCTTTTATGCAATTTGAAAAACATGATATATACTTTTTGAGTTTGGATTTTAAAATATTTAGTAATTGAACTTGTCCTATTATATAGAATGGAAACCTGGGGCCTACTTTGTCAATGTAATTATAAATATAAAAGATGTGTAATTACAAAACAAAAATAATTCTAAAAGATGAATGTAATTATAAAGAAATTTAATTCTAATACATAAATATAATTCTAAAACATGACTGTATTCATGAACATAAATGTAATTATAAAGAAATTTAATTCTAATACATAAATATAATTCTACAACATGACTGTATTTATGAACATAAATGTAATTATAAAGAAATTTAATTTTAATACATAAATATAATTCTAAAACATGACTGTATTTATGAACATATATGTAATTATAAAGACATTTAATTCTAATACATAAATATAATTCTAAAATATAATTGTATTTACAAAAACATAAATGTAATTATAAAGAAATTTAATTCTAATACATAAATATAATTCTAAAACATGACTGTATTTATGAACATAAATGTAATTTTAAAGAAATTTAATTCTAATACATAAATATAATTCTAAAACATGACTGTATTTATGAACATAAATGTAATTTTAAAGAAATTTAATTCTAATACATAAATATAATTCTAAAACATGACTGTATTTGTGGACATAAATGTAATTATAAAGAAATTTAATTCTAATACATAAATATAATTCTAAAACATAACTGTATTTATAAACATAAATGTAATTATAAATTAATAGAAGAAATTTGAGTACATATTTTGAAAAATTAGATTTAATAAGTACAATTTGCTGCATTGTATTAAAAAATGGAGATTCAATATTTTTACCCCTGATAGTTTAAAGATGAAAGATTTTATTTACCAAAATATATTGTGAAAAGTAAGTTATAATAGTGTTTGTTTTGTATTTATGGTCATTTATTTTTGTCTTGTAACTTTCTACAAATTGTAGAAAATTGTAATATTTAATAAGAAGTAAATATAATGATAAAGTTTTGTACTTGACACCACTCTGCCAGAGGCCATTGGTGAATAAAACACGGTGTACTGGAGAAGAGTTGTGATGTGTTTTTTGGTTTTTTGGATGAACTTGCATTGCAGTTCACACTGGTCTGCATATAGTGGTGGCGCCGTATAAATAGCAACCAATCAGAGATCCCAACAAGAGGATCAAAACAGGTAAGGTGGTTTTAAATATTCTTCGGCTGAGATGAAGATTGGATGGTAGAAAAGCCTGCGTGCAGAGAAATAACTGGATTATAGTTGAGAGGCGGAGCTCAGTTTGCTGATGAAATAGGCTGACGGTTGTCTTCCTTCTTGATCTTGCACTTAAAGCTTAATTAGCTCCTCCCAGCGAGGATGTGAGAGACGTGAGGACGGAGAAACTTAATTCATCAAACAAAACATCCTCAGTCACTCCAGCCTACTCATGACACACATCACCTTAAATGTCAAGTATGAATAAGTCAGCAATAGAAATTACAAAGTAGCAGTTTAAACTCTAAAGACTACATTTAAAATACATGTACAATTAATTAACACTTCACACTGTTATTTAACAAGTTCTACACAGTGATAGCTGGAAGGAAAACACCTGATAACTGCTTCAGTTTTTATTATTTGATTAAGACACAAATAGACTATTTAAACCCTTTAATAACTGAAAGAACACAACTGACATAAAGGAGCAATAAACACAGCTGTAGCCTGCAGAACATGTTGACAAGCCTGACATCCTTTTAAGGTTTGGTTCATGATTAAGTAATTTTTATTTTATAGATAAATATGATCAGCTGCTGTTGGTGCCGTCATTCCTTCTCCACAGGTAGTTTTTCTGATTTGCTGTATTACAGCAACAGTCCAACAGTTTATTGTCACGTCAGACCAGTTGACCAATCAATAAACACATCAGATCAAAGGGGTGTTGGCTTCCGGTAAAAAGCTTCCACATAGGATACACCTGTGGTTCCTTGCTCCAAGCTCCTCCAGGAGCCTCCTCTGTCCTCACTCCTCATCTCCTCCAGGTGCATTTAAGGAATCAGAAGATCCTCCATGATGGCGGAGGGAGATCGAGTGGGTCACGAAGGAGAGAGAACGCAAGGAAGCATAGAGTTAGCATAATGAAAAGCAACCCATGACTCTGATATGGCTGTCCCTTGGCTGGCCATTCAGAGTAGACTGGGCAAATTGGGAGGCGGGCCTTAAAGAGATAGGAGCTAAAACTGCCTGTTAGAGACAGAGGCTGAACCGAGGGGCTGCATAAAGGGTCAGTATAAGATAAATAAGGAGAATTTTGAACTGTGCAGCATGCAAAGCTACTGTAGTAGAATAAAAATATAGACCTGGAAATGAGCATAATTTAAGTTACTGCTGATGAAAACCCAACATTTCCTGCTTTACTGCTTCATATTAAAAGCTTTTAAATGACTAAATAACGGGAAACTTTTATTGTGAAGAATTTACAGGAAATTAAACATGTTCCTCACCGAATTAGCAGAGCTTCGTTAGCGGTGCTAAAAAGTCCTGAGCAGTCTGAAGCCAGTGCTTTCTGCTCACAGGGATTACTTCTGCACATGTTTATATCATTATTTGACGTGTTGGACACATTTAACATGAACATCAAACATTGCAACATTATGTGTATGACTGAAAATTAGGAAAAGCATTATAGGTCCCCTTTAAGTTTAAGGACAACATAATACATTCCAGGTTGAACCTGTAATTGTTAATGTATTAAACCAATCATTTGAAGGTACTGATAGGGTTCAGTTTATTTTACATGTATACCAATCCATTTCATTTTAATGGAAGTGTAATTTTCCTTTAATTTCATGTCTGTAAGGTATGTAAGGACGTAGGATGAGGATACTCTGTGATTATCCAAAGTATAAGTCCAGTAATTCATACAGATCACTGGATATAGGTAGTAAACCGCTACCAGACCCCAAATAAATTCTCCAGAGTTGTTACAGTTATATAGTCTCAGTAATTATTTTATAATGAGCTGCCTTGTGTTGCTTTTATATTTTGTCTTAATGCCTTTTATGCTCTATGTAAAGCACTTTGAATTGCCTTGTTGTTGAAATGTGCTATACAAATAAACTTGCCTTGAAGTGGTGGTTACATTGGTACATAATGTTACATTGTATTATCAGGTTTATTTTATGATCCTTACATCACAAACACTTTTTAGTACAATGTACTGTATCTATATACAGTAATTAAGCAAAATTGTTGCAAAATTATTGTGAAAGTTTCCTGGAGGGTCTGAATAAACTGATGATGAGTACTAGCAAACACAATCAACCAAATATCTTAAAGGACAAGTTCACAATTTTTCCAGTGTGTCTTAAAACAGCAGTCAGGTGTCCATATGAGCAGTGAAAGAGGTTTTCCTCGCTGTAATCATTCCTCCTGTTCATAGTAGGTACTAAAAGATCCTTCAAATGTGCTTTCAATGGAAGTGATGGAGGCCAAAATCCACAGTGTGTCCACACAGTCATTTAAAAGTTGATGTGAAGCTTATATGAGGCTTCAGCAGTCTGAGTTAGTCATATCAAGTGGATATCTGACACATTTACAGTCTTTTTAGCATCAAATTCCCTCTTTGTGTTTCCTCGGACAGTGTTTCCCTGTTGAGCTGCAGGTGGAAGTATAGTAACAAAAAGAGGGACTTTGGCACTAAAAAGACTAACATTGAAAGATATCTACTTGATTTGACTCATTTGGATGCTGAAGCTTCATATTAGCTTCAGATAAACTTTTAAATACATTTTTGCACAGAAGGAATATGGATTTTGTCCCCCATCACTTACAGTGTAAGTGCTTTATGAAGGGATCTTCTAATGGTCAGTATGAACAGGAGGAATGATTACAGCAAGAAAAACATGTTTCACTGTTCCTTCGGACTCCTGACTGTTGTTTTAAGACACACTTAAAAAACTGTGAACTTGTCCTTTAAGGACTTTATACCAAAGTATACAGATACAGTTCAGACTGAGCCAATTTGTCAATTAGTATATGCAGATGATGGACATGTTTTACACTTGAAAATTTTAAATAAAAAATGAGTAAAATATTTCTGTTTATTCTGTGAATTACACTTGAATAAAGATACAAAAATGACACATACATGCAGAAAACATGTTTATGGATGTATGTACAGAATGTGCATGATTGTATATGCAAATATTCTGGTATGTATGCATTCATGCATTTATGTATTTTTTTTTTCTTTCATTTGGCCCGATACTGTTTTTGAATATTAATTTTTCATTTAGCTAAGCAGTGTTTGGGTAATGCATGTCCTCTTGTTTTTTGTTTTTTTTATGTTATGTCAATGTCTAATACTCATGCATGCAAATAAAGCATATTTGATTGTGAATTGAAATTTGAGAAAGACAGAGAGAGAGCGAGTGTGACAGACAGACTGGAAATGTTTCAGTGTGTTTTCCCCGCAGGCTGTTCTTACATTTAACTGTATTCAACACACAACATTCACATGACATAAATTATTCATTGCATCTACAAACTGTGTGTGAGTATGTATGTGTGGGTGAGTATTTGTGTGTGTGTGTGTGTGTGTGGTGTGTGTGCAGAGCCACGTGTGTGCATGTCTTTGTGCCCTTCCTTTTGTGTGTGTGTTTGTTCGTTTGTGCTAATAACTCATTTACACCACTGACTGTTAGCACATCTTAGTTTATTCACTCTGTTCTTCTTTATGATGAGATTTAAAAACTGCAATAAATCCAGAGTGCTTTTCAAACTCGGGGAAGATAAACCGTCGTCACTAGAAGTGTGAAGCGTGTTTGTGTGTGTGTGTAAATCAGTATGTAGCTGTTTTTTCATGGTTTCATGGTCTACCACCTGCAGTAGCTGTGAGTTGGACGTCTTCTTCACAGCACTTTGTCCTCAAATCTGGTTTGTTTTTGCTAGAAAGATGATCAAATTGTTTAATATAGTAAAATACTGCATGTATACAGTATTTGGGCAAAGTTATATTGATTATGTCACAGTAATTAGAATATAAAATACAGTTCACAAAACATTTGTGAAGGGTGAAGCATTCATGTAACATATATTGGAAATGCAGGTTATCATCAACAATGTGGCATTTACAGCAATATTTATAATAATCTGACATTTTTTTGTCCAAAGATACTGTGACACGTCATTGAATTAGCAACTGAGCCCTGCTAGCGCCCCCCAGAGGCTGCACTTATAAAATGATTATGATACATTGGTCATAAGAATCCTGTTCGAATAATCAGATTAATCAACGATGAAAATAATCGTTAGTTGCAGCCCTACTTTTATACATTTATTATCATTATCGATTCATCTGTCTGTTATTTTCTCGATTCATGGATTAGTGGTTTGGTCGTTTTGTCCACAACCCAAAGAAATTCAGTTTTTTATCAAAAGAAACAAGAACATTTTCACTATGAAGAAACTGGAATAAGAGAATGACTCAAAGCGGTTAATCGATTATCCAAATAACTGCTGATTCATTTCCTGTCAATCGATTAATCTAATCGTTGCGGCTTTAGACCACTGAGGCTTTGCTGAATAAATGAACGAACCAAAGTATACAGCATGTTATTTGCTGCATTTTAGAGTATTTTGGAGTATCACTATTATAATATGTTCTATTGTAACTGTGATTGGCTGCTTCGTATAAAAATATTACGACTTTAAATGAATCTCTCAGAATTAAAACACTGTGCCTGAGCCTGCTTCCATTTCCCTTACATACATTACACCAGTTAATCATGTTATCAATAGATCACTGTATATAAATTAAACATCAGAATCAATCGCTTCTTTAAAATCATCATATACAATTTACAATAATCCTAAAAAAAAATTAAAAGTTGACGGCCATTTAACCAGAAGATCTCATCTTTTCACAACATCATCCAGAAAATAAAATAAGTTAATATGAGTTAAAATAAAAAAAATTAATCAAAAACATTCATCTCACAATTCAGGTGATCAAATTCTATATTCAGACTCATATACTGAGGCACAGTTTATTTACATCATCTCCATTTTTTAACATTTGTGAATAATCCCAAGCAACTGCAAAGTTAATCAGTACATTGAAGTCAATTCATCCATTTATGCACAGAATTCCCAATTGTTTCTATAAAAAATAAATGAATAAATCACTAAAAACAAAATGACTTAATCGCCTCAACAAAAAACGTCTTCATTTAACCCTGTCGGGCTTCAAATTCCCAGTTTATAAATCCAGAATGGCTCCTTCAGGAGTAATCTGCTCCTCTCTTTGACAAACATACCTAATCAATTCCCATATATTTAAGGGAAGAGACTGGATGATTCATCTCCATGAAATGTGCTGCAACAGGATAGATCTATTTTTTGCATCTTATGTGACTTTTATCTCCTGCGATTCTTTGTTTAAATGAATCTCACACAAACAGGGAATCTGAAGAGGATAAAACTACTCGAATAATATGAACTCTTTCTACCAAGATGCCTGATTTTAAGCTTAACGTCGGTCCCTGTGACCTCTGATTATGACCCCGCCTGATGGAGGGAAAAGAAACTGATTGTTGAACTTTAAAGCTGAATTAAATATCGCTTGAAAGTTATGGGCCACAATTTAATGGTTTTAACCAATAAGGCACATTAATGTTTCAAAAACCAAATGAAATAACTTCAGATTCATGTGATAAGGAAACTGAATCTTCCTGCAGTGAGACACTGACAGCAGTTTTAGTGTTTGACGGGACGCTCTGCTCGGATGAAACGAACTTCCTGTTTTATACCGAGAAGAAAGACAAAAACAGAAAACTTGTGGTTATATTTATCGACAGAAATGTTCCCTCAGTTCTTCTTTGTCGTCTCGTCTTTTCTACACACATACCGGGACATGGGCTGTATTGTTTTTTTTTGGATGTTCTCTGTGTGTTCAACATACTCATCTTCTCATCATCATTGACAACAACTCTGCTCTGATCATAAAACACAGCTGTTAGTTTAACCACACAGTTACAACTCAGCTGTCAAACACATTGGTAGTTTTCCACTTTGATAAGAATTATTGAAAAGCGGACGCCCACGCTGAGTAATCCATCTAAATGATCAGTCATCACATTAATTCAGCCACCAGCACATAAATAAAAAATATTTCTTGGGCTCCAGTTTGTGTGGGAGCAATCTGGCGAAAGAAGACTGATTTCTTCGGGCGTCCTCATTAAAACTTTACAGAACAGAGAAGAACTGCGGCGGCTCGAGGAATTAGAAACTTTATCAGTGACTGATTACAACTGATTACTAATTGATACATTTTTTTTAAAGTAGCAGTTTCGATAATTAAACCCACATTCGGCGCCAGGACATCAAGCTCGGAGAGGCTAAAAGTCAGCAGGTGGGTCGACACATAACGTGTTTTTTAACAATTAATTGAAGAGAGAAATAGTCTGATGATACCGATTTCTCCCACACAACAGGCAGAACGCTGAGCTCTAACTGACCGGTCTGAAGTGTACAGAGGCTGCAGATTAATTAACATACTGTATGTGTGCTGCTGCCTTCAGATGGCTGCAGGGATTTAATGACCTGAAGGAGAAACTTTTCATACAGCAGCTGTGAACAACAGATACCGTCACGATCAATCATATTAACATATTTTTTTTATGATTCCAGACTACTTTACTGCTTTAAAAGCATTAAAATGTATAGTTTATATGCTGATTTAAACGCATCTATTGGCTGGGGAGTGTTTGATTAAATATACTTATATATTTTTATTTTAACCCTTTCATGCATGAATTATGATAACCTCAGTCAGGATTGTTTTTATTCCTCTTTAGGCATGAAAAAAAATATTTGAACTTTTTTTAAACACGCAATTTTCAAGGAGTTTGTCCAACTTAGTGGACAGATGATTGATTGTCATTTTCTCCCAACATAAAATCAATACTTGGAAATTTTAACAACTGTATTACTCCTTAGTTGTTACTTAATGTTACAACATTTCATTTACCTGCCAGGGTCTATTACTATAGAAAGATTGGCGAGATGTTCCTGAGCTGTTGAGCATTTCCAGCCAGCAGGCGGCCATCTTGGTTTTGAGCTTTTACAGTCTATGGTTGCACTGGCTGGCCAATGGATGGCAGTGTATGGGACGACACACTAGAGCTTTCAGTTTTTATGCTCCACATATCTGGAACAAACTCCCAGAAAACTGTAGATCTGCTGCGACTCTCAGTTCTTTTAAATCACAGCTGAAGACTTTCATTAAACCACATTAAGGGTTAATATTTTACACTGCACGGTTACTTTTATTCTCTTGTTTTATCTGTCTTATTCCCTTTTTAGCTTCTTTTTATTTCCAAATTTAACACTTTTTAATTGTTTTTATATGTCTTTTTACTTGTGTTGCTTTTATATTCTGTTTTAATGCCTTTTATGCTCTATGTAAAGCACTTTGAATTGTTGAAATGTGCTATACAAATAAACTTGCCTTGCGTTGCCTAGAGTCCACTGTGTTGGCTGATGTGCAACTATACCATTAAAACCCATGCATATATAAGAAAACGGCTTTTGAATAGCTGTCCACTGTAGCGACCACTGTGCATGAAAGGGTTAAGCATTATTCTGTTATTGCTGAAAGAATTTAGTTTTTAAAAAATATTTTTGTATTTATTTATTTTTTATTGGTTTTACAAACAGAAAAAACAAGAACAGATAATGACAGTAATGGTGTGACACTGAAGTTGGCTTACAAAAAAAAAACAGAAAAAAAACAAAACAAAAAAAGCCACAAGGGAAAGGGGAAAAAAAGTTATGCTGAAAGAATTTAGTTTGCACTTGTTGATAAAAAAGTGGAACAGATGTGATTCTGAGACATCACCCCCTCCTCCTGTTCGTTCCTCTCCTCCCACCTGTGCACCGTGCCTGCTGCGCTTGGCACCAAAATACACAAAACAATATCGGCAAGACAAAGCGCTGCTTACGTTGGTCGTTATAATCAGTAACTAGAGGCTTCAGTCTCTCCCACTTGGTCTCTCTCTCTCTCTCTCTCTCACCAACATAAACTCTTAACTATTGCATCCAAATAACAATCAGCAAGCCAAGTCATTCACAAAAACCTTCAGCATAATGTTTCCACGATCAATTTGGGGAGTCTTAGCCCCCCCAGCCTCTCATTAGCGCCGCCTATGATTAAACCTCCGTTAGTTGCTCGGTGTATTGGGTCCCTTTCTTCAGCTGTACAGTCTAATCTTAGAAATCTCTGTTATTTTTGATCAGACTGCACTTCGATCAACATATCAAATCATTAACCTGTTCATGTTTCTTTCATCTAGCAAACATTAAGAAACAAACAACCTGAGCTAGAGATGATTATTTATGCTTTTATATCATCCCAGCTGGATTACTGCAATTCCCTTTTCACCTGCCTCAGCAAGTCATCTCTGGACCGTCTACAAATGGTCCAGAACGCTGCTAGAAGGCTGCTGACCAGGTCCAGCAGGACGTCTCACATCACACCTGTCTTATCGTCTTCACATTGGCTTCCCGTCAGGTTTAGGATTCATTTTAAGGTTCTTGTTTTCACATACAGAGCCCCGCATGGTCAGGAACCCGTCTACATCTCTGCCCCACTCTATCCTTCTATCACCAGTATGTCACTCAGGTCCTGTGACCAGGGCTTACTGGTTTTCCCTCACGCTCGACTGAAAACAAAAGGTGATCGTGCCTTTGAAGTGGCGGCTCTGACACTGTGGAACTCTCTTCCTGTAGACGTGTGATCTGCGGTCTCTGTTGACGCCTTTAAAAAACATCTGAAGACTCAATTATTCATACTGGCCTTTGTCTTACCTCATAGTGTCTAGTGTTTGTATTTTGTGTGTTTTTAAGGTCTGTTCATCTTATATTGTTTCTTTTATTGTATCGTATTTCATGTTATTTTTATGGTCTTATGTCTTTGACACTTTTCTTCTTGTGAAGCACTTTGTGACCTCTGTGAACTATATTAAATAAACTTAACTTCCTTACTTACTCATAATTTCCCGGCAGGAGGGCTGTATAACAAACTGTTAAAACCAAAGGGGTGGTGATGTCAGTCGGTCCACCACTTTAGTTCAGACTGACATGAAATTTTGTACAAACATTCATATTCCCCAGAGGATGAACCCTACAGACTTTGGTGATCATCTAACTGTTCTTGTAGCACCACGGTGAGGTTGACATTTGTGCTTTTAAGTGAAATATCTCAACAACTATCAGTTAAATTGCCAAGAAATTTGGTTCATACATTCATGCTCCCCTCAAGATTAATTATCCTAATTTTGGTGATAACTTTATAACCACATAGTGCATAGTGATATTCTCATCAGCCCTCAGCTGTACTTTGTGTCTCTCTCTCATTGATTAGGCTAATTGTTTCAGATTGGCCCTATTGGTTTTATTTAACTTAATTTAGGATCCAGACTGCTATTGGGTGGTTTAAGGAATCTTAAGTTGTCTTTTGGATGTAATATTTTATATGTTTGTATTGGAGATTTTATTTTATGTATGTATGTATGTATTTCACTCTGATATTGTGATGCACTCTGATATTTTGTGTTATTTGTTTGCTGTTGCTATCTGAACTCATTGTTGTTGACAATCTAGGCCAGGACACTCTTGAAAGGGTATTTTTAATCAAAATGAGGTTTTCCTGGTTAAATAAAGGTTAAACAAAAAATACAAATTTAGTTCAAAGCACTGCTATGCCTAAAGGTTCTTTCAGACGGGGAGTGGTTGCCGCCGCCACCTTCATAGAGCTGCGAAAAGGGAGGAGCTACTTTGGGCGCCCCTGGTTCTGGAAGTAAAAATTTAAAGTTTGAGCACTTCTACAGCTTGGATTGGAGTGAAATTCTCCCAGTTAGATCTTACGTAGTTATCTACTGCTCCTAAGGTGCATTTCAGCGAGAAACAGCCAATCACCAAGATTAAAATTCAGTCACGTGTGCAGTTATCGGCGGGCAGAAGCTAAAGATCACGGTGTTGAGAAAACTGATTTTATAATTTACAGATTAAATTAGTTCACTTTTCATTTCTGGTCACCTCCAGATCCAGCGTGGGAGGGGGGGTGGTGCGTTCATGCTGCTCTCATGAAAGCACACTCTTTGCCACTGCCATCAAAGTTTATGAAGGTTCAACTTCTTCAACTTGCTGCTGTGAATCGCCACGTGACCATGGCAACCACAGAAACTACAGTGAGGGAAATTATACAGGAGCTGATTTTACTGGTATTTGGGTTCCTATAATTACACACCTCTTCACAAGCAGATCAATGAACAGTCTGTGAGCAACTTCAGCTTCAAAGGCTTATTATAGATTGTTGTATGTGAGCACAGTGAGGACGACTAGAAACTGGAGTCAAATTCTTTGTAGGCATCAACATACCAACATACCAGCCAATAAAGCTGATGAATGCTGCTTGTTGAAGTACATATCACAACCTCTTGACTTTATACTACACTGTATATTGGATATTTCTCAAAGAACTTCAGCACAAACTCAAGAGGTTGTGAACTGTGTTGCCGCACGTGCTCAGTGGCGTCTGCCTTACACAGGACTACTCTCTAGAGACTGAAAACATGTTGCTGTTATTAGTCTTTGAAGCCCAGACCTGCCAACCTGTATGCATTTTGCACAGCAGGTTTTAACATCAAATTATGCTGCTTCAACTTGTCACTCTAAACTATGCAAAAAAGCTGGTGACGCCTTTTAGTTCAACTGTGCACATGTAGTACTCAAGTCTAACAGCAAGAGGCAGCAGCGTCAAGCCTAATGAAAAGCATAAGAAGAAGAGTTCGACCAATCAGCACCTGCCTTCACCCAAATATCAAGCTGGGATGATCATGATTAACAAACTCATAATGTCATTTCAAGAGGCTGCAAATCGACATCGGATTTATCCCCGTCGTTCCCCCTCCTCACTGGTTCCTCAAGTGAAGACGATTCTTTGAACTCCTTTGCAAAGGTAAACGGACGGGGTGGATGTGGAAAGATGAAACTGTGAAATTAGTTGACTTAAGTTAAAGCAGACCTGCCAACCCTGGGAGAATATTTAACGTTAATAACGTAAGCCGAACGTTATGTAATTTTCAAGCTAGCTTGTTTGTTCACCAGGCATTTAAACTAGCAAAGTAACATTAAGTTATATTGTCCGTGAGTTGCAGATTGTTAAACATGAATTGTCATAGTGTGTGTTCACAATTATTACTGCAGCCAAACACGTAACTGTAACGAGAGGAGAAAAAAAAAAACAGGAGTGCATGTGACGCAGAAATAACAGCATGAAAGTTACCAGGAGGTGTGTGTGTGTGTGTCCTAACCAGCCTCGCAGTTAGGAAATAATCATGACGTCAGATAACGAGGATACTGATGAGAGAGAGAGAACAGCAGACCTAGTAAAAAGAGGTGAGTCGAAGGCCGTGCAGCCGCCCCTCAGAACTGCTACACTATGCATTTTACACATTGTGCAATTATGATTTTGAAATTAGCCACCAAGGAGCTTCAGGTAATAATGTAGCTAAACCTCTAGATACAAAAGCCTAGATTCCTAGATAAACTGAATAGGCTAAATTTTTTTCATTAGGCCTATATAAGCTTTTAATTTAATTATTAAATAAAATAAAACAGAAACTTTGGTTTTATTCATAACTGACAGTGTTTTACATCTCAACATAAGGTTGTTGGGGTTTTTTTTACATTACAACATAAGTTACTTGAAAATGAGAACATATATTACAACATACAAAATAAATTATTTCCATTTTTATTAAATAATTAAATGCAATTCACTTACGGTTATCAGTTTGTATAAGCACACATATCATACAAAGAAATTTTAATCATGAAAAAAAATGGTTTTAAGCAAGTGTACTCAAACTTTTGACTTTCATTATATATTATAATATAGCACATGGCTGTGCAAGTGATGTTTTAGAATCAGGTCAAATTATACAATTAACCTGATTGCTGTCAACACGACATGGAGGCAAAAAAACATTTAACATTTTAACATTTGTGGCTGTTACAGATTCAGTCTCTACAATTAACTCATTATTTCTACAAGCACATGATTTGAGTTCAGTTCTGACAGAAAACCTTTTCACTACATTCATTGTAAAACACAGTTGCCGTTAGCTGCTGCAGACCATGCCGGACCACTATTTAGGAAGATGTCTCCCAGTAGTGAGATAGTCAAACAGTACAGCTGTGCCAGAGACCAAGATGGTCTCCGTAGTAAAAACACTGGCCAGGAATGATGATAAGTATATCACAGAAGCAATGAGGCGGTCTCCATGCAGACTTGGATGGTAACGCTGATATAGAGGACATAAAAATTTGTGGTCAGGATTTTTGATGCCGGTCGTGGAGCGTAGTTGTGATGTTGCTCAAGATTTGTGCATCAAGAGAGTCTACTGGGAAAGCAAGATTTGAATTTGGTTGATGGTGAACTGAAGAAGAGAGGCATACCATGGTCAAATTCAGCTTTGCAGCTGACAATGCTGCAGTTATGCAAGGTTTGGGGAAAGGCGTAGCAGCTTTTTTGAAGGCATAAAATCCAACCATCCACCTTGCTGGTCGCTGGTCTGCCACTTGATACCCCTACAGTAGCTGCAGAGATCCAGGCAGCTTAGTGGGGACATTAGACTTCCTTATCGCCATTTAGTACTATATCTGGACAAAAGTCAAGTCTACGTGACCTACAGATCATGTGTGATCCAAAGGTGAGGAAGATCCCTAAGCTGGCCTTCACAATATGGCAGTGTGTGAACCGTCTACTGCAAGAGTGGGATCCTCTTAACTGTTTTCTTTGAAAATCAGGTGGATGCAGGAAAGTAAAAGAAGACAGAACCCTGAGTTTCCTCCAGGTTGTCAAAGCCTCCATCTGGTCCTACCCAGAAACCTCAAGTCACACCACTTACCAGTAAACCAGATGTTAAAGCTCCTGCGCACCTTGCTGCAGAGTTTGATTTAACCAGATTATTCTTCAAGCAAAATGAAATTGGAAAGAGAGTTGCAAAAGAAAAAAAAAACCTTGAAAGAACCAAGAAGGATGAGAAAAAGGACCTAGGTACTTCAGATCCTCACCAGCCCACCAATGTCAAAGGTTTATTCACTCTTTCCAAAAAGAGCCATATCTACACTTGACATCAGCAACCAAATACTTCAGAAAGAGGAACCATGCATACATATCCTGCTTCCAGCGTTGGGGCTGCAATTGCAAAAGTTATTGCTTTCATTCTGTACGCCTGAGCATGTCATCGCTGTGATGAATGAAACTGGTAGCGATATCAAGCCAACCAGCAGAAGGAAAAATCAGCTACTTGATGAGGAACTCTCAGTTGGCCAGGACACCCAAACCTTTATCCAAAGCCAGGGTGACCTAGAGCTGAAGCCATTTTCATCTACATCTGACTACATGGTTTCTAAACTTCCATTTGGGGATGAGCTGCTTATGCATGCTGTTGTGGCAGACATAGCGAAGAGGCAATCTGTGAAATTCTGTTCTCTCCGGTTCTTTATCAGCCACTTTCCCTTCTATTCTCCCTGAAGAGTTCACTGTGGATCAAGTGGAAGATGAGTTCTGGATGTATCAAACCAGTTTTGAGGACGGCGTCTGCAGCAAACATACCGATGAGGCCTGGTGAGACATTGACATGTTGAAGAGGGGAGGTAACAAAGTCTTCTCCAACCTTTCAGCAGTCATGCTTGGAATATCGGTTGTCTTCCGTAGCAGTTATTATTGCAAGAGGGTTTTCAGTCTCGTTACCATAAACAAGACCCAATACACAGCCAGCCTGAAAACTGACATGATAAGCGCCTTGATGACAAGAAAGGTGAGCACGGCTTCAAAGGGGACTGTCTGTCACATGGAAGGCTCCAGCGATGCTCTGCTCATAAAGGCAGCAACTTATGAGGCAAAGCAGTCAAGAGGAAGTGCCACTGCAAGTAGAGGTGATGAATGATGCAAAACGGCATCTCAGCTGTAGTTAAAGGAGGGGAGAGCATCAAGGTCAAAATGAACAAAACACAATGAAAATACACAGAGAGCAACATTTACAAAAAAAAGACAGTTAGGCAAAACATGGCAGGAATATATAATTGTTAACTTACTGGGTTATTTATTCATATTACACTTCTTTTACATGATCAAAAAATGTCTCATCTCTGTATGTTCTGTTGAACGGCTTTCACTGGTAGTCAAATACTTCTGCTTAAAAGGGCCATAACATGCCTTTTGTGAATTTTGGTTATTTATATGCAGTTATGATGTCAGATGTTTACATTAAAACAAAGATCCAAAACATGAGGTGAACATATATATAAAAAAATGCTCCCTGCAAGTCAAAACCCAGGGCTTCACCCTGCCAATAACTGACGTCAGATTGTTCACAGATGCCAACAAACGGCTGCCCATTCCAAAATGTAAATATATGTCTTTTCATTAAAGGAATTCTTCTCAAAAATATATGATTGTATTGTTTTATTTATATCAGATTTATATGTTTAATAAGATGATGATATGGTGGTGAGTGGGGAAATAATCATGTGAGGCGAAAGCATGTGAACTAAACATTACACTATTGAGGTCTACAGAGGAATAAGATATATCAGGCTTTGATAAACACACAATACTTGTTAGTAGATCAGTTCATTGTTGGTTTGGATCCAAACATGAGATTTGTTGACAATAAGTCAAATATATAAAATCTCCAGCCTCACAGAGCTGTTAGTGAGGCTGTACACTTGTAGTCTTGTTAATACATTTATTTTAATTGCACCATGTAATTGTACATTTAATTATTTAGTAAGCTTTTTTTAAATGTTCGATTCATTATAGAGCTCTAATTAACCTCTGAAACATGTAACATTTCTCTCAAAGCACGCTCCAGCCTGCAGCATTTTCTGATTTTAATGGTCAGTTGAAGAAAACACAGCATGCTGGTGGGTTTCCAGTGTGCGATGTTGGCCGTTCCTCCGTCTGCATCAGGCTCTTGTGACCTCTGACCTTATCTCCCGTCCAGTTGGCTGCCTGAAATGTTGGTGATTTTGGCATCTGAAGCTTCTGTGAAGCTCAGGGAAGACAAATGACTGGGAGAAAGAGAAAAAAAAAACCCAAAAAACAAAGTCAGGCTTTTCTTTTTTTTTTTCTTTGTTGCAGTTGTCACATTTGCTGGTTTCCAAGGAAACTGAATTATTTTCTCTCAGATGTATCCTGATGCTGTTTCACTGTCTGTTGTTGATTTTTGACTGATTGATGAAGATTAACTGAGCGCTTACACATATGCCCGTTTAGCTACAATCTGCTGCAGAGTTACATGCTGTATCTTGTTTTTTTTGTTTTTTTTACAATTGACATTTTATTGAATTTTACACAGAAATAAGAATATACATAAGCATCAAACAAGGAGAACATAATAATATAACATATACATTTAAATCAGAGGACTAAGACCTTAACTAGAAAACAAGAAAAATGAATTACCAATAAAATAAAAATAGAAAAGAGGCTGTGTCATAATTAAGACCAGTTGAGCACATGCATGGAAGGGAGCTAAGCCATAACTTTGTCTTTATGGGCCATTAATGTAGAGAATAAATCTTTCCCATTTCAAATTGTACTGTTTTATCCTGCCCAACAGGAAGAAGGATACCCATTCATATGCCACCACCTTTGCAAGCAGGGTATGCCAGTCAGTGATTGGCCGCCTGTCAATGGTGTCATACTCCATCTACCAAAGAGTAGACGTGCACAAGACACATGTGTCGGCGTTGTGGCTGTTTACCACAATGGCGTCTACCAACACGTAGTAGACACGTAAGTATACGCATACAAGATAATACATGGGCGTTGTGGTTGTCTGCCAGGTTGTTTTTAATTATATCTTTTAAGTGGATGAAGGATTTTAGTCATCGGACGTCTGGATCTTAAGTTATCAGACAAACAAGCTGAGCAAACGTTAGCAGCAGCTCAGCACAGAGAGTCCCGTGTCCACCGAACAGCGCCGGAGAAACACTGATTTTTAACGTGAAACTGCTTTATTCAGTGTTTTTACCTGTTTAAATCATCAGCTCTCAGTAAAAACCTCCTGAACGATGAACACTGAAGTAATCCTAACCTGGAGAAGCTGGTTGTTTAACAATGAAGACAACAACTCCCATGATCCCTTGCTACTTCACACCGTCATCACACTCCATCTTTTGTTATTGTTTTGATTGAGAGACCCCTAGTGGCAGAAATGACATATTGCACGTTTAAAATATTCAGATGACTTGTTTTGTCTGAGCAACAGTCAAAAACCCAAGCGAAATGGAAAAACTAGCAAATATTCACATTTGAGAAGCTGCTACCAGAGAAATTTTTGCATTTAAAAAATGACTTTAATGCTTAGTCAATTATAAAAATAGTCCCAAATAAATGTTCTGTCAGTCTAGTAAGTGATTCAAGTAATAGATGTGTACTGGGGGTCAAAAGGGCCCCACAGGAGTTTAACCAGGCCATGACTACATTAGTTATGCTCAGTTCAGTTTGGATTTGGTGGTAAAGATTCATACTGAACTCTTAAATTAGCAGAATTTCAAACCATGATTTGCATATTGTCACCTTCCCAAAATAATGGCCTAAGTCATTTTTTTGACATTTTTTGCCTAAATCATCTCCTCATGATGCTGGCCACCTCTGGTATAATCGCCTACATCCTCAGTTGAACAGATCATGCAATTCTATCCCTGTAGTATAACAGCCTATGTCAAGAGTGTGACTAAACTGTGATATTGCGTAGTTATGTAGTCTTTTTATTTTAGTCTTTTTAGTCAGCTAAATAGCTAGCATGAAGCTAGCATTTAGCAAAGAGTGGAAAGGCTCCAGAATCTGTAGCTGTTACTAGTGGTTACAAGGCTTTCTGTTAACTCTTTTCTGCCTTTTAAACAATATTTCGTCTACAGTTTTTGTCTCATTTTTTCCACATTACATTATCTAATTAAGAAAGATTTGAATACCGTATTGTAATCTAACAGCTAGAAATTATGTGTACAACTAAAAAATTACAAAGGATCCTCTTTACTTTTGTGTTTTTATTAAAATAAAATCTCACTTGAACATAATATTAGTAATCATTTGACCGGTATTAAGGTATGCCTGTTATGCAGTGTCTAGAGGCAGCTTGTGCACACCGTGATGATTTTTTTTGTGTTTTCTGACAAACCTGAAAAACTGACTCAGGCCATTATTTTAGGAATGTGACGATATGGAGTATCATTGGTTTTTCCAGCCGTGACATCACATGCAGAGGTCATCTGCTTCAACAGGACAAAGTCTAAACAATTCCTGTTCCCCAGTAACACATCTCTTTAAATGCCTTAAAGGATCTGAATGTTTCTGGTAGCTTTGAGGCGGAAGAATTTATTTTTGTGAATGTCAGTTTTTGTGCCATGGCTGCATTTTTTTTTTTTTTTTTGTTATGTTTTGTTTTTATGAAATCGCTCAGAGAGTTGACCACAGCTGTCACACTGCTGAGACTGTAATCCTCTGTGTGTATGTTCATCTGCGTGCGCTCCAGTGGGTTTCTGAAGGTGTAACTTAGTTTTGTATTGCCTCTGACACTGAAACCTTTTTAAGCTGTCAGCCCCAATATCTGGTCTTTACAGCATCGGCTAAAAGGTGTGTGTGTGCGTGCGTGTGTGTTTACTGATCGTATTCTCTGTGACAGTACAACAGCACTGTAAATGGAGTTTAAATTTTGAATGACCTTCGTGGCTTTAAACTCGCTTTCTTTTTTTATCAGGCGCACACACACACACACACACACACACACACAGACAGTGCATCTCTCAGCAGTGTGACAGCTGTGGTCGTGACCTCAGATGCACAGAGCTGTTCCCTCCAAACAACTAAAAATTTCTGCAGAGATGTGTAAAAAAAGGAAGATGAAAGGAAAAAAAAAAAACTTGTTTAAAGTACCAGTCTTGGACCTGAACAGAGATGTAGCCCTTCAGATCCAAACCAAACCAAAAGAGACAAACAAGTATGTTAGCGAGGAAACAAGGATCTAAACAAAGCTTTGGCTTTCCAAACTTAACTTCTGTTTGTTTACTAGAAAACTCCACAGACCTCCTTTTAAAGAATCTGATGTACTTTTTAATGCCTTTCCAAAAACCCAAAACACAAGAGCAAATATGTAAGGAATGAACTGTCTGATCCAACGTAAGCTGCCAATGTTAGCATGCCTAGCTAACCAGTTAGAGTTAGTCCTAATTCCCCCTTGTTCAATAAAGAGCAGAATCAGTTGGTTGCAATCTGCAACTTCACCACTAGATACCGCTAAATCCTAAACACTGGCCCTTTAATGGTGACATATTATTATTATATAGTGTTATAAAGTTAAACAGGGTCAAAGTTTCAAAACTTGAGGTGAACATATGTAAAAATGCTGCCTGCAAGTCGAAAGCCAGGGCTTCAACCTGCTCTGAACACTTCATTTCTAACGTCTTTTTTCTAGCTTGCTGATGAGCTGTTGCTAAAGTTTTTCCATGTGTTGTCCACTCTCATATTTTGGATTTTGGTTTGAACATGTACGGATGTATTTGAGAAGTATATATTTTGAGTAAAGAAGGAGAAAAACAAGTGAAATCTTGCTACTATAGTTCGTTCACGTAGCCTCTGGAAGCTTCCTGAAACTGACCAATCAGAACAGAGTGGGCTCATCAGGAGGCGGGTCTTAAAGAGACAGGAGCTAAAACTGCCTGTTTGAGACAGAGGCTGAACTGAGGGGCTGCATAAAGAGCCAGTAGAAGATAAATAAGGAGTTTTTAAGGGTAAATCATCAAAGATATTCCAGTAGAGCCCCAGAATATAAATACAGATCTGGAAATGTGCAGAATATGTCCACTTTAACATTTAAATGGAACCACAATCTTTCACTAACTTCAACCAAACCTCAGGCAGAGGTCTTTTATCTGCTCCAGAGGCTGAAAACTGGAGGGGACGGAGGGTTTGCAGTCAGGGCTGAGTCAGACACTTCTTTTAAATCTCTTCTTAAAACAGACTTTTATCAGGGAGCCGTTCCTGATTTTACTTGAGTTTGTATTTTCTTTGAACTGTCTTTTATTTCTTTTGAATTCCATCGTGTTTCATCTTACACTGGATTGGTTTTTATCGGTTTTTAACAATCTAATGAAAATATGTAGCTTGTGAACATATTCCAGGCAGTGATTTTACATTTGCAAACGCAATGTAGTTGTAAATAAACATAATTTCTAAGAGACAGAGTTACTCTAAATAAGGATATGTAAGAACTAGTTACTCTGGTGCAACCTAGAAACACAGTCTGAGGTCTGAGTCTGAACTCATTAATGGTTGCAGGATACTGATGTGTAGTCAAATTCATCAAATTCAGAATGTAAATGTTTGGCTCATGCAGCCAATAATCCAATGTACATTCTCTCTCTCTCTCTGTTTCCTAATTTATGTCATTAATTCCTCCTGCCCCCCCCCCCCCCCGCCTCTCTCTGTACCTCTTTGTATTACACCGCCGTTTCCTTTCTCTCGCTCTCTCTGAAGTTCTCGTCGAGATAAACTTGTGACAGCAGAAGAGAGGCAGTCAGAGCTGTCAGCACTCTTTTTCTCTGTGTGTGTGTGTGTGTGTGTGTGTGTGTGTGTGTGCGTTTTTGTTAGTCCTTATGGGGACCAAAACCAGGTCCTAATGAGGCAAAATGTCATTTCTGAGGTCCTGGTTGGGGTTAGGGGGGTAAGATGTGAATTGAGGTTAGATTAAGGTTATTGTTAAACTGTCCACAATGAATGAAAGTCAGTGCAATGTCCTAACAAGGATAGCTGTGCAAACTTGTGTGTGTGTGTGTCTGTGTGTGTGTGTGTGTGCGTGCAGACAGCATGGTTCTGCTTCAAAGCCTATTTTGAGTCAATGGGCAATGGGTGTGTCATGATGGATTTTTGTCAACCCCCTGTGGTGATACGAGACTCAATGTGCGGATCAGTCAGTGTGTTTTCGGTGTTCGGTGTGCGTGTGTGTGTGTGTGTGTGTGTGTGTGTGTGTGGTAGCTGACTCAGTTCCTCAGGGTAGATCCCCTGAAGCTCAGCTGTCAAACTTTCCTTTCCTTGCTCTCTTTTCTCTCTCGTGTAAATCTGTTTCTTTCTCTTCTTTTTTTCTCTTCTGCTGTAGTGAAATATTCCTACAGTCGGATGGAAGATGTGATGATAAACATTCAGCCTTGTGTTGCACCACCAACCAACCATCCAACCATTCAAACCTGTAATCCTTAAGCTTTAAATCCTGGTTGATTTGATGACACCTGTGGTTAGAGGCGATAAAAGAAAGTGCGTTTTAATAATAAATGACAGTCTAATTGACCTCAGAGCAGAAAACACACCTTAAGCTGTAAATGTCTCTCAAATACAACGGAAGAAGAGCAACTGGTGTATCTGTTTACAGCGCAGCCAAACAAATGAGATCATTCATCGCATCATGCTTTTTTATAAAGACGACAGTCAAAAGTGTCGTCTGACGAGATAATACTCGAGATCTCATGACACACAGGTCATTTCCCATAAGCCCGGGGACGTTGGGACTATTTTCTGGAGGGGAGTGTTGTGAATATTTGGGGGTTATGGAGCATGGACTACTTCATCCGTCGCATCGTTATCACCTCTTTCATGGCGCCCCACCCTGGACAGCGCTGTCCGACACAGAGTGAGCTGTTAATGAGAATTATAAAGCTATTAATAAAACTAGAAGGTAAGATTTAGATGTTCACAAAGCATCTTTATTATTATGACAGTAAAGAGGCAGAGTCTATGTCACGCATGCTCATATCAATCATGAAACCTTATTAGGCAAATCATGGGCCCTCGAAAGTACAGATATTTGTAGCCTACTTGAAGGAGAGAATGAAGGTTGGCTATTACATATTGTGTCATATTGCAAAAATAAATTTTAATCTTAATTTAAACCTTGTACTTCGCTACATTTGCCATTTATACCTTTGTTACAACTAGTCTATTATCTACTATGCATTTTCCCTGCATTGACCAAAATGAGATGTCATGTGTGATGTCATGGTTTAATCCAGTAGTGCACAGACAATATGCCACTAGTGATGGTAAGCAGCCTGAATTGCACTTTCATATTAAAAGCTTATTTAGTCTATGAAGAACAAACGTAGGCTACAAACTGTATAAACATCTGAGTCAGGTGGATTGATTATGATATATTAATAGAATCCTCTCTACTTTTACTTGAGTAATTTCTTATGTGAGTAACTGCAGGATACTTTTACTCTTGTTCTCTACCCACCGCTGCATACAGGCCATCTCACTTTGTCTCATGCATTGCTAAAAGTAGACCTTCTCTCAGTTGTCCCTCTAATAAAAGCTTTCATCAGAGTGGGAACATTGCTGACATCCGAAATGTCACTATGAGCATTGATTATTGCCAAGTTGGTGAGTCTCTCCTGCGTCATGGTCTCCAGGTCTTCAGCCTACGCAGGGACCAGAAAGAGCGATGTGATGCTGTGACAGAGATTGGGAGCGACAAGAATAGCTTCATGAGCCTTTCTCCGACAGCATGCTTCAGGTTTGGACTGGATGGTGGCGACATCACACCCCTTACACGTATCTCCAAGCATGTCCAACTCCAGGCTTAGCCACTCTGGTGTCAGTTCCCAAGAGCCCTTTGGATTCCCTCCTCGTTAAAACGCTGCTCCACCTCTGAGTGGACCAGGTCCAGGGCCTCAAACATTTTCCACACACTTGGATACCCTGTAATATGAATCCAGGCACAAAACCTTTATGATTTGCGTTCTAAAGCACCTAAATACTTCTCTCTTATACTTGAATAATAGTAGGCTAGTATTACATGTATTTAAGTAAGAGTAAACTACTTCTACTTGAGTAAAATATTTCATTTCAGTAGGCTACTCTGTTCTGTTCTAGTACACATTAGTCCAGTTTTAGCTGCTCTGCTTTGGCTTCCTGTAACATTTAGACTTGACTTTAAGGTCTTCCTCCTTAATCTACAAAGCCCTTCATGGACCAGGACCAAGCTACTTTGCTAACTCCCTTGTTACCTGTTTGCCCTCAAGAAGACTGTGATCATCTACTGCTGGTTAACTGAAGGTTTCCAGCAACAGCAGAAAGAAAATCAGGGAATGCAGCTTTTATCAATTATGCCCCAAAGCTATTTAATACACTACTGATAGATTTTTTTGCACTTTGCTTTGCACTTATGGACCACTGCGCTTCTTTTTAAATGTTATCTTTTACATGATTTTATAAATTCTACAGGGTAGATAATTGATATTGATTTCATGATCAAAGAGGGGGGAAAGAGTGGTGGAAAAGTTCTGTTTTTATCTGTTCTTACAATTTTCTTTACTTTTATTCTATTATTATTATTATTATTATTATTATTATTATTATGCATTCTATATACTCTATTTGTTTTATTTTTATGCATGTAATTTCTTTTATGTAAAGCATTTTGACCTGTATTTCTTGTATGAAAGGTGATATATAAATAAGATCTGTACCTTCTGACAAGCTGTCGATAGGGAGGCACTCCTACATCCAACATCTCTGCATAAGCCCTACACCATCGTGGGTTAAACGTCACAGCTTGACAGACTAAGCAGACTATGGACAAGTTGAGTGTCTGTGGTTAGTTCAGACATGTCTGTAATAACAGCAGGACAGAGAATCCTGAACAGCGAAGATGTTTTCAGACAGCAGAGGTTACAGCTAGAAAGACAGTGAAGAAGATAGAAGAAAGTGTTGTTGGGAGGTTTTATGGATATGGATGAAACCAAGTTACGATGATGCGAGTACCTGCACCGCCACGCTTGTAGTTTTTTCATGGGATCTGTAGTTTTTTCTGCGCTTGCAAAGTAACTGTTGTTGAACTTTAAAATCACAGAAGTTTCAACTTCTGATAGTTGAAGTGTTTTAGTGGAGCCAGTTTTTCTTAGAAGTAAACACCCTTCGTTTTTTTTTCAGAAAGACCGATGAAAGAAACACCGAATTGGAGATTATATTGAATTACAGGAGCTAGTGGAACAGAGACTGGATATCATGACGTGGGCCACAGAAAATCCTTCTTTCTGATTGGTCTGTTCAGTCATTTATGGGAACAACTCAAAGTTCTGGTGTCCGAAAACTCTACACTAACATGCTAGTTAGTACGATAAAACAGAATGTGAGATTTAGTAACCTTAGTATGAAAAAAATTGTACGTGAAGTACTATTACTAAGTACTATTAATACTAATATTACAGTATGCAGGCACTGGACACTACATTGGCATAAATATCCCACAATGCAATGCAGTAGTGACAACAACAACACAATAGACAATGGCGGACAACAACCAGGGCAGCTTTGGCGTAATGTCAGTAACACTTCAATTTAAGTAAGGTTACACTTAGCTAGGTGTAATATATTTTTTAAATTAGTTCAGACTGTATGGTTGCCACGAGTTGCCATGGTTATGCGTCTTCCAAGTAGGCAAGGAGGCTCTCAGGGAGTGACGTGATAATTAGAGCTCAGCGCGTCCAAAAAGATGCATCCTACTGTTAATTCACACAACAGTATGTTGAACAATAGTACATATAATGAGTATGTAGTACACAGTATGCAGACGCAACGCTAGTCTGCAGTGCTTAATGTGTACTGAATTAAACTGCAGGTAGCCATAGCAACAATACTTACCCTTACAGTTAGATTAGTTAGTCACATCCCAAATTAAATAATGATTTAAGTACAGTTTCTCTTTTTTCCTTTGGTTAGTGTCCATGGAATAAAAGCCATCATGTATTCCCAGGTGTCCACATGTAGAAAATAATGTTCTCACCTTCATGTCCGCCTAAAAATAAAACTTAATATTAGTTTGATGAAGCTTCAAAGAATTCCTGGAATATACAGATAGAATAAAAAAGCTGCGGAACATCTCCTGACAGCATGAAACGATGCAGAATCGAACTTTAGGTCAAAGTTAGAGAGAAACACATTAACGGTTCAGAAACTCTGTTTATACAGCTCTCTATGGACAAAGAGCATTAACATCACAGGGTCAAATATATTAGATAACACAATGTGCAAAAGAGAAAAGCTTTTCAACGAGAAGTGAGACGTGCTTCCTACAGTTTTCCCTCTACTTTCCATCCAAATGTTCAAAAGCTGCCTGTGCAGAGAGGCATTAAATATTCAAACACCTGAACTTCCAACCAGGAAGTCTGCAGTGGTTTCACACCGACCAGCAAAGCACTATAGAGGCTGATTTTATGGTTTAACATCCTTCAACCTGAGAGGAACTACTCAGGAAAAATCTGAACAGTGGAGCTGAGGAGGAGGCTGAATGATGCATAAAAAAGTTTGAATTTCATTTTCTGAGTTCTGTTTTATTTCATGGATTTATAACACTTTTAAAAAGTATATTGCCTACTTTACTGAGCTGGATCTGTTTTTGCATCTTCAGTCTTTTGGAAATGCATGAAAATCAGTATCATTTATGATCTGGCCTGGAAATGAAAGGAGATGCAGCATTTCTTGTTCAAAGTTTCATTTGTCCGAAATATTTAAGGACAGCAACAAAGAAAGCATCAAGGTAACCTTACAGTCCAGTTAAAATCGAGTATTGACAGTACGGTGAAAACAGCATGAAAGTGACGGTGAAGAAAGAACACACGTCCCTTCACACTATTTATGAGAGAAATGTTGTCAGACGTGCACACAGAATTCTGAAGGACCCTTCACACATTGTGTATTCTGAAGATGAACCTTCAGGTAGAGGTTACAGACCGGCAAATGTGAAAACAACCGCTTTAAGCTTTCTTCCCTCCCTACAGCTACAGCACTTCTCAACAAACAAACAACTCAATCCTTACTCATGTAAGGATTATGAATTATGGTCTTATGATGTCCATGTGTGGAATTAGATGCCACACAGGACACAATTACTTAATTTTATTGTTGACCACGTTTGCACATTGTGTGTAAGCTACTGAGTCCTTTCAGAGAGCAGCTCATGTGTTTTCACAGCTTGTGGCAGATTTAACACAAAAAATGATTTAAAAGAAAAATAACAAAAACAAAATACGGCAGTGGGCTATGACTACCGACAGAAAACATAAAATAGAACCAGATAAATACATATTTAACAGCCATAAACCCACAAAAAGAACCTGTGAATGTACAACATATACTTGTAAAGGACATTTACACTTCAACAAGTTTCACCAGACCCACGTGGAACTTCCTGGAGACTGTGCAACTCAACACACTGTCGTTTACCTTCAAACAGAGTTCAAATTAATTTAAAACCTTTATCATTTCTCTAGTAATAAAGTACAACAGCACGGTGTGGCTTTATGTACGCTAACATTACTTTGCTATGCAACTGAGAACACAGTGGTCGACAGCTGGCGCCAAAATCCCAGGACATCGACTCCAGTAGCGTCTAAATCAAACCATCTCGTTAAAATATCAACAGATAACGTCCTTCAGGTATTTGTACAGGAGTATTTTACTAGATATGTGTGTATTTACCATGGATGTATTATAAGAGCTAGATACCGGACTAAAATTGCTCGCCTGGCGCATACGCCAAAAAAAGTTACTAGCTTCCAGGTTTGCCTCTGCGTTGTGCGGCCCACTGAATATGCGTAGTAGTGTTTGCCCCGCTGGCCCATAGATTTTACATTGTGATGATATCACGGATTTTTAAATCGCTTTTCTCAGCTCAAGGAAAGTTTTACAAACATAACACCTCCATGGATGAAAAATTCATAATAGAAAGAGTCATAATTGACATTGTTTGCAGTTCGAGGCGTCCTGTCAACAGTTTTACAGGCGTCTCTTCTACAATGGTGGTCTATGGGGGAAATATAAATCCTTTTTGGGCCGCAGGGGGATTTTTCGCTGCAATACCGCGAGTGGCCACTGGGAAAAATTGGCTGCAAGGCAGAGCGGCGGCGCCCTATCCAGCTCTTATTATACATCCATGGTATTTACCTACTACTTTACACAACGGAGTCACAGCACCGTCCACTCTGCAAATCTCCGGTTGTTCGCACATAAACAGGAGGAAAAACCAAGATGCACTCGAGCGACAGTAATATTACTCAACGCTGCCATCTTGTGACCAAAATCAGCAATAAGAAGTGAGATTGTCACAGCCCACTTACACTCTACTTCACATTTTAATTAGACTTAAACAATTTTACACTCAAAAGAACATCTGAACCAATTTACCACCCAGCTACATATGATTTCATTCCTCATTTTATAATGTTTAGGTATCTTTTACCTTTCAGAGTATGGGCAATATTTTACATATCATTCTTATTTTGTTGTATGTAAATTATTATTGTGTCTTTGATGAACCAATGTACTGTTTGTTGGTTTGTTTTATCTTATCTTGTCTTATCTTCAACTTGGGATCATGTATGACAAAAAACAAGAACAAAATCAACTCAAAGTCTTCTTACTCGCTGCTTTAGAGCTTTCTGCTAAATCTCTCACGGTCCTCGTCAGTGAATGGATCTGGCTCCTGGTGTCACCTGACGTGACCTAAGTCGTGATAGATGTTTATTTTAAAGTATTTTAAATTATGAATAAAACTAAGAGTCCACAGTCATGCTTGCAACTTGACCTAATCACTAACATGCTGATGTTTAACAGGTACAATGTTCACGATCTTAGTTTCGCGCATTAGCATGCTAACATTTGTTAATTAGCACTAAACACAAGCTGAGGCCGATGGGAATGTCATTAGTTTTGCAGGTGTTTTACTATAAATAAAAGTATTGGACAAATTAAATTCTGACCTGATGATGGTGCTAGATGAAGAGTCAGAGGATCACCAAAGATATTACAGTTCATCATATGGGTATCAAATTTCATGGCGATTAATATGATAGTTGTCGAGACATTTCACTGAAGAACAAAGGTGTCGACCTCATGGTGACACTAGAGGAGAAGTCAGGGGATCACCAGCGTTTGTGGGATTCCTCCTCGAGGAAACATCAATGTCTTGAAAATTTCACAGCGATCCATCCAGTCGTTGCAGATATATCTCACATGTCGACCAAAGCCAGTCTTAAACCCACATTAACTTATTTTGTCCACTAGTTCTCATCAGAAACAAATAGTGAACCAAGCGGCAACCTCTGGGGCTGTAAAATGCGGAAGTGCCAAAAACTGCAGTTCCTTGAATGGCCACTTGAGGCTACCCATGTTAAAATGCCCAACTTTACAGCAGAAATAAACATGTTTACAGTCTGGTACAAAAAACGGTTTTGGTCTCTGTAGCTAATTTCTCCTTTCATGACAACTGTACGGAGGGTGAATTTTTTTATAACTCACCCATTTAAATTTTATTAAGCCGTAAAGTTCTGCATAATAAAGGACATGGCTGCTTTGAGTGACAGGTCCGCCAGCCGCTAGGTACTGCCAAGATGGCGATGGCCAGGACGGCTCACTTTGAGCTTCAAAACCGCTCTTCAGAAACCAATCGGTGACGTCACGGTAACTACGTCCATATTTTTATACAACACTGACAGCTTTAAGTTGATATGTTGAACATATGTTAGTAAACGGTTGCTTCCACATCCAGCAGTTACGGAGCAACATTATCATTCATTTGGAGTCGTGTTTCTGTCCACCTGGTGAATGTAAGTCCAATATTCACTCTCTTTTAGCTCTGTTTTTGTTCTCCACCGACTCCTGAGGGAAATATCTGGCTCTTTAGCTGCTAAATGCTCCACTATGTTCACCAGCTGGTCTACAGCTAACTGTGTCTGTTCGCCATTTGGTGTTGAGCAGGTAGTGTACAGTGGCTTTTTTCTCTGAAAGCAACGCTATGAGAGCGCTGAGAGTGAACCAGAACAGTAAAGTTGCAGCCGGACAGATAAACAATGAGCTGAAACTCTATAAAGCTCCGTAAAGCCGAGAGGAGCTGCAGAGTCACCGGTAATTCTCTGTAGGTTCATCACTACGACCAACACACTGTCAGCTGTGATATTATTAATATCAATTATAGCTGCTGATGTAATGTAGCGCCCCCTGTAGGTCAACCAGTGTCACTTTTAAATAGCAGAACAACGTCCTCAGTTGTAGCAGTGCCAGTGTCAAATGGGCAAAGTGCAGCTGGGACGAAGGCGGGAAGTTATTATTAAAATCTTGCTGGATGAACTGTGTGTATTTGTGCTTGTGTGCATCTTTGAGTGTGTGTGTGTGTGTGTGTGTGTGTGTGTTAGTTGGACAACTCAGCATTAAATCTCATTAGGAAGTGAGGATGAGAGAGCTCGTCCGCTGCCTGAGGACACACACACACACACACACACACACACACACACACACACTGTTAATTTACTCAACCACCACAGCTGAAAACTTCAACACACACACACACACACACACACATATCCTGGCATTCAGAGGCTGCTGGGTCCATTTGGAGTGGAACATCCCATAATGAGTGTGTGTCGGTTTCCATAGCGACGTATAATATAGGGCTTTTGGATAAATATCAATTCAAATATATCGCTGAATGTCGACGTATCATCGACTTAACTGCAAGGTTTAGAGGAAAAGGAGAATCAGTGGCAGTATTTTATAGTGAAGGTCCTTCTTTTTTCTTTTTTTCCTTTTCAGCGTCCGTCCTTCGCTCCATCAGGTTTCTGTTTTTCTCTTTTCCTCTCTGCAGTTTGTCTGTTTTGAAAGCACTTACTAAGTAATTATCTTTGTTTGTGCTGTACAGAAATTTGCAGTTAATTAACAAACATACCAGAGGAAACTCATTGAATGATTTTTTTTTTTTTTTTTTTTTTTTTAAAAAGAAGGGGAAGTGACAGTAAATTACCCAGTAGCTGAGTCTGGATCATACACACTTTTTCATTTGTGGTTTTGGTTTGACGCCAGGACTCTCCTACATGATGTCTGTCTCTGCCATAATTAAATTCACATTCTCTGCCAAAATTAAGCAGTTATCTCTGGTCAGACTCCAGTAAAAACATAAAAATAGGTTTGTGGAAGTTGTTAGAACAACTTGACCTTCATGGAACATCTCTAGACTTTTATTTATTTATTTATTTTAAGAGTATCTGAAAACAGGAATCCATCAGGAACATCTCTACCTGGAAAGAACATCCTGACCTGAGTGGAATGATTTGACTGAGCTGGAACATCTCAACCTGAGAGGAATATCTGATTATTATTGAAACTTAAAGCAGAAACTCCTGGTCTGGGTGGAATATCTCATATGTAGCCGAGGGCAATTTAATCTGCCCTTACATATCATTACCGCTGATTTTCTTGTCTGCCACTAGTTCCCCGTATGTTCTGTTCAGAGAAAATATGTTTACATGTTCAAGTCAATATAAACAAGATATTTTTGCCACTTTGGGTAGATCGTCTGCAGCGTACTGAGTGAGCTTGTGGTGTAAATAAAATACAACCTATGTTGATTAGTTTTATTATATGTGATTGGTTGTTTGTGTCACGTTTCCTGTATCGTGATTGGCTGAGGGGCAGGAGCTAGCGAGGAGCAGAGGTCAAAAAAATAAAAACAGAGTGAGTGAGTGGCAGTGATGAGAGCGAAGGACAGAAAAAGACCAGGAGTAACATAGTAGTAGTAAGAAGATTTACGATGCAAAGTGTTGAATAAGCACTGGCTGCTAATTCAGCCTTTCCCCCGTCAGCAGCAGCAACCGTCTGTACTGTTGAAAGACTCTTTTTCAACTGTCAGTGGGATTAAACCTGCCGTCAGGGCATCAGTGATGACATACAGACTGAACTCTTTGTCCCTGCTGACTGAATCATTGGACTTTAATGACATAATTTCATTTTAACACCAATCCTGCTGTAATTAACTGTAGTAGTCTATTGCCTATTTCAATATCATTGTTTATTGGATATAGTCTTTGTTGGGTATATAATTGGATTTTATGATGATGCTGCTCTGTGCTGCCATCTGTGTGTGTGTGTGTGTGTTTTATGTGCCAGACTATGTTCAAGTGTCACATCGGTGCTTCTATCCATACACTTGATTAATGATGCCGTTGCGTCTGTCGGCTGCGTGTGTGTGTGTGTGTGTGTGTGTGTGTGTGTGTGTGTGTGTGTGAATATATGGCCGCTGTGTCAGGTCATGCGATGCCGTTAATGTTCGTCTTGGCGCCTGTAACATTACCTCTGATGATGTATAAGGCCTGTATGATTAAACCGTGGTGCGTTCAGGCACGTATAGTTGTAAAAGCCTACTTCGGTTAACATATTGATTTCAGAACCTATAAAGTATGATCGGTCTCAGACGGGCTGGACCCTCCCACACTGTCATTTCTTCCTACGCTACTGGATTACATGGAGGCTCCACTCTTTTGGTAATATGCAGTCAAATTATCTTTATGTCCCAGTTTAAACATTAATAATCAACTGAGCTGCTGGCCATAGATATCTGCACTGGATCTCTGAGTGAGTGAATATATGCACAATAAATAATATATATATGAATATGAATAAATATATGAATGAATGAGTATATAACGAGTATATGAATCCATGTGCATCAGAGTCTAAGCAGGATTCAGTAGTTAAAAGTCCAGAGCAGGTCTTAAAGTTCTCATAAAGCCTTGGTTGTGGAGCCTGATGGCTGCTGGCCAATAAGTCTGTGGGTGAAGGTGCTCCTCATCATCACTAGTTCTCCAGGATCGCCTCCCCCTCCACAACCTCCTCCAGATCGTCCAGTTCAGCTCCAAACTACAGAGCGATCCTTCCTCTCCACTTTGTTCAGTTTGTTGGCATCGAAAACGTGAGTAAATGTAAATTATTACATTCCAAAAGTAACCTCGCCAGCGCTGCAGAATATCGACTCGTGAACGATCTGGACCTGAGGGAACGTTTCGATGCAGGGAAATATCTTTACTCACTGAGTCTCACTGGAGAATTACAACACTCACTGTTTGTTTGTTTGTTTGTTTGTTTTCTGCAACCCAATCACACAAACACACACACACACACAAAAAAAGGAGCTGGCTGGTTTCCACAGCAACAACAAATAAAATGTCTCCGATCTGTTTGTCTGACTGCTTGTTATTAATAAACAAAGATATTAGAATCATCTTTTATAGCACAGTAACACACATAGTATGGTTTAATGTGTTCTGCATGGCTGAATGGATTTAATATTATTTTTTATTATTCTTCATATTTTAAACTGAGACTTTTTTATTTTGTTGTTTTATGAGCACTCTTCTTCCTCTCTTTTCTTATGGATAATAAACGGAACGGACAATAAATAACTTTAGGTTCGTATCGTAGATTTAACAGGTGGCATCAATCAACATTTTACATGCCAATAAACTTGAAGTATAACTTCTGTTCCTGTAAAATAAAGTGAGACGCATGAAACATCAACTTTACATTGTATTATTGCTCATACAATTCATATAACGATACATTTACAACATCTACATCTCATGAAAGCTGTTATAATTATTATCTGTATTACAAGATGTACAACAACTAACCAACACAGTCCAGTAAACACATTTACACACTAGAGGTTTCATGCTGCAAAGTAGCGGTTAACTAACCCATCACGTCTGACGTGTTTAATACTTGTAACAGCAGCAGTTTGTCATGTAAGATTAATGATGTGAACAGAGACCCGACGCTCCTCACAAACAACTCTGAGTAACCGAGTGATCAGAGCGGCGCTGCAGGCACGCTGACCTCTGTAACGTTATGTCCACGAGACACACACGCGCACGCACACACACGAGGGAGGAGGCTTTGTTCATCTTCACTACATTTACAAGTCTGAGGTGTCCGCAGACTGTAAATGTTTCTGCCCTCTAACCACATGGTCTGAATGCCGGTTTACTCCTTTAAACAGTGAAATGTTGTCAATCTTTATTGTTTTCAACCGTCTTCCTGGAAAGAACGGCCAAAAAATGTCTTCAACTATCCAATATGGACACTTGTACCTTATCCCCCTCATCCATAGTTCTTTATATTACATTAAATGACACAATATGTTGCCAACTTTGGGTAACACCCCACAGATAGTACAGAAATATGAGACGATCCAGCTTTTTACATGATCAATTCATTGCTCGTTACTCAAAAGGTTAAGCTCTGACGCTATAGCCGTCCCATCGCTATATAATAATAACATCATAATAAAGTTTATGTATATAGCACTTATCAAAACCAGCAATTACAAAGTGCTTTACAAGGCAGACTTAAAAGGAAAAAAAATGACAGAATAAAACGCCAAATACACACATATTCCCATACATATGAAGCCTTAAAAGATGAAATTACAGTTTATTCCATAATAGTGGTGCTCTTACAGAGAGAGAGTATAGAAGCTAGACAGTCATAATCACAGTTACGGCCTGTCAGAATCAATGTGGAGAAGCACTTAACATTAGCTACAATCAGACAGTCCTGCTGGAGTCACAACCGGCGGCTGTCACTGTGATACATGATACACAATATTACATCATCATTATCAGCTCTTGATCAGTAAACCTTTATCACTTTTCAGGGCTTTGTGTACTCGAAGCAATTCAGATTTGCACTTTGACAAAATGATTCAGTGTTACACGAAGGCAACTGCCGAGGTGCCGCATTTAAATGAACGCAACGGAAAGTTACAAGTACACAAACAAAGATTTTCTTGATAAACCTCTAAATGTCTATAAATATGAAATATGAAGAAAATAAAAACAAAGGAAGGTAATAAAACATATACAAATAAATGAGAGTAAATGACCTTGACTGAGTTTTATTTAGCTAATAAAACAATGTCAACAGTACTATCACTCACATGATAAAGCAGAGAGAACATTCACACACACACACACACACACACACACTGATTTCCTTTCAGTGTTGGTGGTTTGATATTGATCGGCTCTCTCCTCTGTGTTTGATGAAGGATTTATAGCGGAGGAGAGCAGACAGGCGGGATGGAGTTATTTTAGATGAAGCTTTATTTAACAAGGTTAGTCGTACAGGAGTGGAAGTCACGGAGAGAGAGAGAGAGAAAGACAGAGTGAAGGAGAAAGAGAGCCGGTGTAGAGAGAGAGAGAGAGAATGAGAGGTCGGCTGTCTAAAGGTCGGAGGTCGTCACGCAGCGCTGAACATCTCGACTTGAAAGCGACAGAGAGGCTGCAGAGGATCCGACTGTTCTGCTCAAATGAGTTCACTTCAATTATTTCTGCTCTCTGTACTGCCTTTCCTTTGGTGTGAAAGCCAAAAAAGAACAATCGCTGTGTTCTTTGATCGACATCTGATAACATATTTATACGTATATCAGACAGATATTTTTCTTTCTAAATTGTGGAACTTTTTTTTTTTCATTCTTAAGTTCTTTCTTAACGGTTGCTAGGGTATTCAGGATGTTTATTAGGGTTTAGAACAGGAGGTAGAAAACCTTAAAATGAAGATTGTTGACATTAAAGACATTAAGATTAAGTCCCGATAGTCAAATTTGTGATTTTGGGCTGTATATATAAAACTGACATGACTTGGTGCGAGGGGGTTCAGGATGTTAGGTGGTTGCTATGTGGTTGCTAGGGTAATCGGGGGGATAGTACTGGTGTTTACTAGGTGGTTACTATGATGTTACTCAGTGGTTGCTGGATCCTTCTGGGTAGTTCCTGGGGTGTTGCTAACTTGTTGGTAATGTATGGTTGCAAAAAAACAAAAAACAAAGGGGTTGTTCTGTGGTTACTAAGGCATCAAAGGTGGTTACTAGGGTGTTTACCAGTTTTATCTTTGTGGGTACGAGAGCTTCCCAGATGGTTCTTCTTGGATTAAAGGGGTTTTTTAGGGTGATAGTTCTTGGGTAGTTGCAAATACCAAATGTATTCGACAGAAGGGTTTTTAGGGTGACTGCACATGTCTTACTTGCTGGTTGCTAAGGCATCATAGGTGGTTACTAGGGTGTTTATTAGGTGGTTGCTGTAACGTTACTCAGTGGATATGGTTTCACTTGGTGGTTACTTGGTGGTTCGTCTTTGTTCAAAAGGATTTTTAGAGTGATGGTTTCTGGTTCTTTGTTGCAAATACCAGAGTATTCGGAGTGGCTGCATATGTGTTACTCTGTGGTTGCTAAAGCATCATAGGTAGTTACTAGGGTGTTTACTAGTAGTTACTATGGTGCTACTCAGTGGTTGATAGAGCATTTTGGGTAGTTCCTGGAGTGTTGCTATGTTTTTGTGTTAGGGAGGATTTGGAGGGTGTTGATTGGTGGTTGTTTGTTGGTTGCAAATGGGTTCCTCTGTGGTTGCTAAGGTTATAGGTAGTTACTAGGGCATATACCACATTTTTGCTATGGTTTTACTTAGCAGTTACTAGAACATTTACTTGGTGGTTCTTCTTGGTTCAAAAGGATTTTTAGGGTGATGGTTTTCTGGTTCTGGGGTGGATGCAAATACCACCTTATCTTTCTAAATGTATCCAATAAAAAGGTGGACAGCTATGCTCTTTATTTCAGATTACATTTTTTAGCAACAGTTCCCAATGCCAGCACTGAACTAGATAAAAGATCTGTTATGTAGTTGCTCCCACTGCCTTTTTAAATTTGATTTAAGATTGTAAATTTGTTCTGTCTCTGTGAATCATCACTGCAGAAACTGTGCTCTGTCTTCTGGATGGTGATATTTTGGGGTATTTTAGAGTCTAGTCATTACGTTATTGTTTTAAACTGGTACTGTTTATTTTAATGGTTTTGAACTGGTTGGTTTAAGGTGCCATTTAGGTTGTTCCAGGATGCAATTTTACATATCATTTGTATTTGAACTTTTGCATTAAGGTTCATTCCGATGTTCTAGTATATTATATTATTAACATGTCTGCCTGACTCATTGTTATTGCTGCCTATTTAGGATAGGACACTCTTGAAAATAAAAAAAATAAATGTACTCTTGTTTTTTTTTTGTTTCTCCTGCTGTAAAAACAAAGGTTAGATGGAAAAAAACATTTATTTTTGCACATAAAATTATGAATTTCCCATAATATCTGTCTTCTGAAGGAAGAAAATTGTTAAAACTGACTGCAGGGTTTAAGGTTGTTCCTGACTGCCTCATGATGAACGTAATGTACAATGTCTGCATTAAAATGGTGTGCATCAGCTCATGGCCATCGTTTCCTACGATGATAAAACCTTCTTTATGATAAAAAAAACTGCAAACATTACATTTTATCTAACTAAGACTAAAACTATTCATTACACAAATGCACACAAAACACGTACTGAGCTGCTTTCTTGTGGTGCATTAAGTCTGGAGGCTCATCCAGCATGTCGGGATGGAAACAAGTTATACAGATTAAACAACCAATACATCATTTGACCATGTGACTCCAGAACGACACACAGGAGCATTTTTTAATCGGCAGTAATCAGCAGGACATCGTTTGTCTGTGCTTTCTGAAACTGTTACACATCATTGTTAAAAAGTAATGATGTTTAATGATGTGTCAAGGCTGTGGTTAAGGTCTGGTTAGGTTTAGGGAAGGATCATGGTTTTGGATCAGAGAAACATGTGGTTACCACCTTACCACCTTCATCATCTGAAATATCTGTCTCTTTAGCTGCTAAATGCTCCACTATGTTCCCCAGCTAGTCTACAGCTAACTGTGTCAGTGGCTTTTTAGAGCTTTTTCTCTAAAAACAGCCGCCTGCTGTGACCTGAAACGACGCCACTAGAGCGCCGAGAGTGAACCAAAACAGTAAAGTTGCAGCCAGACAGTTCTGGACATTCCTGGATTGGACTGTAAACATTTAATTCTTTCAATATAAATTCCTCTCGCAGCTCCAGCATTTGTTGATATTTGTGTTTGTGTTAGAGAGGCAGCGACGCCAGAATAAATAATGGGTACTTCGTATATTCTCAGTGTTTGTGTGTGTGTGTGTGTGTGTGTGTGTGTGTGTGTGCATGTGTGTGTGTGTGTCTCCAGGGAGGAAGCGTCACCTTTAGCACTTGTGGTGGAAGCTGACAAGTCATTAGCAGGACAAACACACACACACACAAACACATACAAATACAGACACACACACACTCACTGCACGCATAAACACACTTATACCGCCAGCGGGGTCAAAAAGGGTCACATAAAGTGACACCATAATAAGTCTCTGTCAGTCTGATCAATGACTACACACACACACACACACACACACACACACACATATACATAATGAAATAAACACACACACACAGTGAATACCAACAAATGGACACACACAGTGAATTCTAATTAGCCGGCGGGCTAAGCGAGGCAGTGATCCCATTTACTGCTCACAATTCAAAGAGTTTAACTCTCTCTCTCTCTCTCTCTCTCTCTCTCTCTCTCTCTCTCTTCTCATGTTAACAAGTTTGTTTTTTTCGCGAGCTGACTCATTTATCAGAGCGAGAGCGCAAACATGAATTAATCAACTTCTGTTTGTTTCAGCACAATTAGTGATCGAATCAATTTCTGCCTTCAAAGGATGGAGAGAGGGAAAGGAGGGAGGGAGGAGGGAAGAAGGGAAGGACGGAGGAGAGGAGGAAGGCAAGAGATGAAGGAAGAGAAATAAGGACACGAGGGGAAGTGAGGAAAAAGAGGAGAAGCACAGTCACAGAGTGATGGAGGGATAAAGCAGGAGGGAAAAGCGAGAAAATATTGTTTGCGAGATGTAATGAAATGCCAACAGATGAAAAATGTGAAGGAAAAAAAAAGCAGAAGAAGAGGGCAAAAAAAAGGAGGGATAGATTAGGGATAGAGGGATAGAAGAAGATGGAATAATGATGGAGGAAAGCAGGGAAGGAAGGAGAGATGAGAGAGGAAGAAGCTTGAGATAAAAAAAAGGATGTACAAAAGGGATGTGGGAAGGAGAGGAGAAAGGCAGTGAAAGGAAAAGAAGGCAAAGATGAAAGGAGCAGAAAATGAGCAGACGTGTCAAAGAGGGAATGACAGAAAGAAGGAAAGTCAAGGAGGGGAGGAAAAGTACAAGAAGACAACGGAGTGAAGGAGGAAAGAAGAAGATGCGGGGTTAAAGTGAGGATGGAGAGAAAAGGTTTAGAAAGGAAGACGGAGAGGAAGAAATTAAAAATTAAATGACCGTGTGACTCCAGAACGACAAATGGGAATGGGTTTTTTTTTCGCACCAGAAGGAGAAAAAGTGGGGAAGAGCAGGAGAGGATCAGAAGAAAGGAGAGTAAAAAGAGGTTGAGGAAAAGAAGGAAGGAAGAGGGAGAACGAAAAGGAGAGAACATCTGGAGGAAAGAAGAAGAGTTAGGGAAGTAGAAGAGAAAGGAAAGAGGGTGAGGAAGGGAACGAGGAAAGAAGGCCATAGAAGATATATGGATAAGGAAGGAGAGGAGACAAGGAGAGAAGGAAGGAGGGATGAAAGAGGGATTGATGAGTGCAGTTTTGCTTTGGACGTGTAATTAGCATTTAGCTGACTGAACTGAACTCTGCTGCTTCATCACTATTTACATTTTCTGTTCACACACACACACACACACACAGAAAAAGTTAGTCATTTACAACTTGAATGATTTCATGTCTGATGACGTTTCAATTTTTGGAAATAAATAAATTCTGAACTTCTCTGCTGAAAAATGTCTGACTGTGTACATTATAATAGTAGAGAAGGCTGCATATTCACAAAGCATCTCATCAAACCATCAGGAGTCCTCCTAAGTGGCACTAAATGTTCCTCGCTTAGTGTTTCCTCTTGAGGTTTCACCCTGTTGCTATGGATGACATCATGTGTCATAAATGAACCGTACTAAATATGTCTGCAGGGGTTGCTTAACAGGTTACTGTCTGTGTCAGTGAATGTGAAAAGAAACAATGAATATAAACACTGAAGATGGCACCGTGCACTGCAGCAGAGGCTCCGTACTAGGGATGTGCAGAGGGCCTAGTATTTGTATTTGTTGAGGCAGTAAAATTATTTGTATTTGTATTCAAATAAAACTGGAAATAGGCTTAAAAAGCCTGTTTTTGTTTTTATTACGCTTTTAATTTCAGAAAATTAAAGTGTTACAATAAGTGTTCATGAATAAACTACCTTATGGAGGAGGTCTCCACATCGGGTCTCGAACCGGAGTCTCCCAGATCATAGACGACTGCGCCGACTACTGAGCTAAAACTGTAGGAAAGAACTTCAAAGGAAATTATTGTTTTGCACTTTTCATTTGTTGCCTATTTCTTACAACCTAACTTTGTGGAAAGGAGAAGGGGAACAACAGGTTATGGAGAGTCCCTTGGGAGCATTTCATTTGTGTCAGTAGCTCAGCTTTATCTCTGGGGAACACCCCCAACTCCAGGAGTGATGTCCAAATTAGGAAATGTGCGTCATGTAGCAGGTGGATGTGACTCCCCTCGTTGAGACCTGCTGTTAGACGTAACAGCGGAGCAGAGGAGAGACACTGAGACGTTTTTTTTTTCTTGCTGAATACAAATAATTTTTAAAATATTTGTATGAAACAAATATTAGTGAAAAACCCACTATTTGTGCTTTGCCGAATAATGTATTTGTATTCAGGCACACCCCACTCTGTACAATGTTTTTGTTACATCTATGTCTTATATGTTTAGTTCTACATGGATACCAGTCAACGGGAGGCACTGGTGGAATATGTTTGCACGCCTAGCATCATGACACATGACTCAGGAATTAATACAGAGGAATATACCATCACTGTCATGGATTACATCAAATACTGTGTGGTCACCAGTCATAAAGACATTCATGTTTTTTTCCCGAATCAGAAGCCATGTATGAACAACAGCGTCCGACGTCTGCTCAGGGCTCAGGATGCAGCAGCATATAGCATCAAAGCTGCTCAACACAAACATAAACAACAAATTGAGACATTTTTCAACAATGCCGATAATCCACGACATGTGTGGGAGGGGATTAGGTCCGTCACAATCTACCCTGTAAACAGTGAGGCAGCACCAGCTGAGGAGCTGAACAGCTTCTCTGCACAACAACGAGACAGCGGTGCAGGCCGAACCACTGGAGGAGAGCACAGCACCGACACTAAACCCACATGAGGTGAGACGCACCCTGTGTACTATCAGTCCACGCAAAGCAGCTGGACCAGACGGTGTGCGGGGGCAGGTCCTGAGAGACTGTTCTGATCAGCCGACTGAGGTTTTCACTGACATCTTTAACCTCTCCCTGTCCTCTGCCGCCGTGGACCCCGCATGCTTTAAAACATCAGCTATCATATCAATCCCCAAACAGTCTGTGCTTAATTGCCCTGATGACTACAGGCCAGTGGCACTCAACCCCATAGCAGCCAAATGCCTGGAGAGGCTGATTCTCTTACAAGGCAAATAGATCAATGAAGATGCTATTTCCACTGCTCTCCATACAGTTCTGGAGCACCTGGAACGACCTGACACCTCTGCTTATTGACTAGTTCTATATTTCCCAATAAGCTGATCACCAAACTTCACCTCCTGGGGCTTAGTGCACACACCTGTAACTGGATTTCAGACTTTCTGACTGGTCAAGTACACCTCATCTACCCTGACCCTGAACACAGGAGCACCACAGGGTTGCATCTTGGGCCCACTACTCTACACCCTCTTCACACATGACCATGTCCCCGCTTACCCTACAAACTAAACTACTAATAAAGTTTGTCATTGGACTTAAAACAAAGAATGATGAATCTTTACTATACAGAGAAGAAGTGCAGAGACTGTACACGTGGTGCAATTATCACACCCAACTCAATTGGGTACTGTCACTCAATATAAAAAAACAAAACAAAGAAGTGATTAAACAGGAAAGCACTCCTCATAAATAGAGACGCGGTGGAGGTGGTTTTAAGTTTCTGGGGGTGCAAATTACAGAGGAGCTCAGCTGGACCACCAACACCTCTGTGATAGTAGTGAAGGCCCAGCAGCGCCTCCACTATCTGAGGACATTAAAGAGAACTAGTCTACCCCAAAAACTGCTTGTGAACTTTTACCGCAGTGCTATTGAGTGCATCCTGAACATACTGCATGACAGTGTGTGGTACGCCATCTGCAATCAGGCCGACAGAATGTCTCTCCAGCGGATAGTGAACACAGCACAGGATATCATCGGGACCCATCTACTTGGACTTGGACTCAATCTACACCTCATGATGCCTGCGGCGGACTCACAATATCATTAAAGATCCATCCCACCCGAGCCACCACCTGTTCATCCTCTTGCCGTCTGGAGGGTAGACACAGAAACACTGCAGCTCGGACTTCTAGGAAGAAAAACAGTTTGTTTCCCAGGGCTGTGGCTCTAATAAACAATGCTGCAAGCCCAGTATTTTAATATACTTTGCACTTTATGTATTTTATGTAACATTCGAATGATTTTAATCAATGTTTATCTGTCCTTTTATTACTTTATTATATTTTATTACATGTTCTGTGCACTTTGTTGTCTTGAACAATGACAATAAAGCTCTATCTATCTATCTATCTATCTATCTATCTATCTATCTATCTATATCTATTTCATGAAACTAAATGAAATATCGACATGTCCTCCCAAGAAAAACAACATGACAGGTCGTAATGTACGTCACCCAAAAATGACATTTAGTTAAGTTTGAGTGACAGATGCCATCTAGCAGCTGTATTAATTCTGATCCGGAGCAGTGGTGCAGTTCAGATGATGTTAAAGGTTTTAGGCACAAAAAATAAAACGAAGATGCTTTCAAAAATAATGCCATGAATAGTTTTAATGCATCAATTAACTTCAATATTTGTTGTGAGCAGCTTTGCCTTTCAAGCAGCAGCAGTTCTCCTCAGTGTTTCAGGTACTCGGCAGGTCGGTTGTTCCTACCTCTTGGAAAAGTTGCCACAGTTCCTCTGTGGATTTCGGCATCTCAGCTGCTTCTGTCTCTTCATGTTAATCCCAGACTGACTCCGTGATGTTGAGATCAGGGCTCTGTGGAGGCCGAGCCATCTGTTACAGGATCCTTGTCTTTCTTGTTGCTTAAGATCTTTATGACTGGCTGTATGTTTGAGGTTTGATGCTGCAGAATACATTTGGGAGCAATCAGACGCCTCCCTGATGGTGTTGCATTATGGATAAGAACCTAAACATCTAAAGTAAACATCTGTATATATGTGTGTCGACAATTGTCTTCATTCAGAGGAGGAGGGTGGATGGAGGCATTAACCCAGCAGTGCCACAGGAGATCACCGTTTCCTGTTTCTTACCACGAGTAGGGACAGTTTTTTAAAAACCATAAACGATTGTCCCCTAACTTTAACCTCGTGGTTATTATTGTAGCCATGACGATGAAGGTGGCCTGACTTGTTTCTCTACCCTTAGCAAAGTGATCAGTTCAACCCAAACCATGATCTTTCCCTAAACCTAACCAGATCTATATCCTATACTTTTATCTGGCGTCAAACACCATCAGCTTGCTCATATTGTGTGAGTTTATTTATTGCAGATTGGAAAAATCCTTTCCATCCTTTGATGAGTTAATTCTTTATAGCACCAATTTCACAGTGTAATCCATGAAATCAGCTTTATTTATTTATTGCAGTTGTTGATAATTCAATAATAAATTGGGTTCTGAAGAACATTTGTGGTTTGATAAATAATTCTGACAGATGACTGAGATACAGTGTCCCAAGTTAAATCAGCTCCAAACTGTATTTTTTCCAGTTTCCCAGTAGTGGAGTGTTACTGGAATGTTTTGATTTGTTGGTGAGCTGATCGGATCCTTATTAACTCGACGGCCATCTAAATACACTTATAAATTTATTGTGTTTTTTGAAAACACTGACACGACAAAGCTCACTGTCTGCAGCAGCTGACTGATTGTGAGCAGATCTCACTGACTCAGGAGTCCTCTGGACTTTTGAAGAATTGCAGGGAAATTCAACATGTCACCACATGTGAGCAAAGTGACACAGAGTCATTGTAAAGAAGACATATTCTGCATATTTCCAGGTTTATATTTATATTCTGGGATTCTACTGGAATATATTTGCATGATTTCCAGTTAAAAACTCCTTATTTATCTTCTACTGGTCCTTTATGCAGCCCCTCAGTTCAGCCTCTGTCTGAAACAGGCCGTTTTAGCTCCTGTCTCTTTAAGGCCCGCCTCCTGATGAGCCCACTCTGTTCTGATTGGTCAGCTTCAGGAAGTTTTCTCGTAAACAAATGTAAAAGTAAAACACTCTTGTTTTTTTACTCAAAATTTCTCAAATACATCCGGACATGTTGGAGCCGAAAATCAGATCAGAAACATGAGAGTGGACAGTGTGAACAACACATGGAAAAACCTTAGCAACAACCTTAGCAACCAAGGCTACAGAACGGATGTTTATGGGTATGTGTGATGACCCGACGTCAGTTCATTGAATGAATGTCACAAATGAAGCGTTCAGAGCAGGTTGAAGCCCTGGTTTTTGACTTGCAGGCAGCATTTCTACATACGTTCACCTCAAGTTTTGAAACTTTGACCCTGTTTAACATCTGACATCATAACAGGACATAATTAACAGAAAACCAGAAAAACAATATGTCCCCTTTAAGTTTCTCTTTTAATGGGAACTTGGTGGATTTCAAATGTGTATTTCAGTTCATGGCACTTACCTTCTTCTTCCTTCTCTGACATTCAAATTAGCTGACTTGCTCTCCAAAAACATTGTTCCAAGAAATGTTTGCACTATTCAAAACATAATTCTTTGGTTGAATTTAATCAACCTTTTTGCTTTTCTTGCTTGCTTCCTTATTACTGAAACTCACAAACTCCCAAAACTCAGCTCTCCTGATGTTGGAAGCAGAAGACTCTCAGATCATCTAGTACATAAGTATGTTGTGTATCTTCTTTCATGTTGTTGTGTGTAATGACCTCTGCAGTCCCTAGGGGCCTCAGCAGGGCCCCAGCAGAGCCCCAGCCTCTGTAATCACGTTTAAATGTTATTTCAGCAGGGTTTCCTCTCTCTGCTCAGTGCTCGTTGTAACTGTGTTAAACCAGATTCTCCCTCTGCAGGTTTAACTCTCCTTACTTTCCCTCTACTCATCTCTGATCGCATCACATTGCTCTGCATCTGCTGTGGCTGATTTTATGTGTTTTTATTGTTTTTATTGTGTTTTCATCGTAAACTGTTTCTGCAAACCAAATCTCCCTCGTGGGACAATAAAGTTTTGAATTGAATCTGAGGTTTTTATTCAGCAAAAGCGGCCGCAGAAATGCGCCAACCAACAATAACTTCTAATGGAGTTATATATAGGAGCCGGGCAGGCTGTATGTGTGTGTGTGTGTGTGTGTGTGTTGTACTGTAGCAGTGAATTTCTGCGAACCCCTGCTGAATATAAACGACTCAAAATCCAATACTGATCTGTCTCTCTCTCTTACTCTCTCTCTCTCTCACACACACTCTGCAGTAGTGACCAGTCCTTCAGTAAAGCTGTTCATTTGCTGCATTAACTGTTGGCTCCTCCTAATACTGCTGGAAAATTTCACTTTCAAATGTAAACCTTCTGCTGCACCAAATCTCACAGACGCAGCAGTCACCTCACTGGTCGACCATTTTTGTGAATGATCTCATTCTTTCCATTAACTTGGATGTTTCTCACCACTGTTAAAGGATCAATCTGGCAATTTTCTGCAACAATGAATTGATGTATTTACAAGTATTGTGCTTGTATCCAAAGCCTGACATATCTTATTCCTTGTTGTTGTCCAGAAACTATTAAAAACACGTCAGTGAGTCACACCGCTGAACTGGGTGACATGTTCCTTCATTCTGAAGAGTTTGGTCACGTTAGTTTGTTTAGAAACGGCTCCAAAGACTAAAAACAGCAATCATGTTTTCAGTCAACAGAGAGTAGTTCTGTGTAAGGCAGACGCCACTGAGCATGTGCGGTAACGTAGTCCTGTTTACAGCTAGCTAGCTTGTTATGCTACCTCCACATCTCCTACCTGTCTTTGTCCTAGGAATTACGTTCAAATACGACAAAATTGCAACAGAAAATACGTTTTCCTAGAAGCGTAACGCTGCTGAATCACATTTTCTCTCAACGTAACAAACAAATGTTGTTAATTAACATATCTAACAAGTTGCAAAAATGTTGATACCGAACATAGTCTACGTACGTAGTCTATGTAGAACATGGAGAACGTAGTCCTGTTTACAGCTAGCTAGCTTGTTATGCTACCTCCGTGTTTCCTACCTGTCTGTGTCCTAGAAATTAGGTTCAACTACAACGAAATTGCGACAGAAAATATGTTTTCCTAGAAGCGTAACGCTGCTGAATCACATATTCTCTCAACATAACAAGAAAATGTTGGTAATTAACATATTTGGCAAGTTGCAAAAATGTTGATACTGAACATACGAGTGAAATGTTTAGAGACAAAGCAGTTCTTTTTTTTATCCAATCTTGTAGTACAATATATTCTAGTGGAAACTGCAGCATCATCAAACTTTTTATGATTATGTTTAGACTCCGACAGCACTTGGTTAATGTTTGGGAAAGATTGTGGTCTTGATTTAATACAGAAACAAGTCTGCAGTGACTTGAAGCACAATGAGTTCATTAACATTTAAGCAACAGCACAATCTTTCACTCAGGATATTATAGATATTATGCTTGAAACAAACTCGTTTTCAGATGCATTTTCAGACTATGTGTTTCCAGCTGTTCTGATCGAACACACATGAAGGTGCAGGGAAAAAATCCAGTCATCATAGAGCGGGGCGAGCGGTGATAATCATTTAGATACGGAGATAACAGCACACACTTCCATAAAGTCTCTCCTGGAAGGCGTTCATAGCGTTTCACTCAACTGCACAGATAAAAAAAAAAAAGTGATGGAAATAGTTGTGTAAAGAATTTAAAAAGAGGGATTAAGGGAGAAGTTCAAATCCTGCCAACTTTCTCAGCTCCTCACACCTGGTCGATCACTGTGTAAAGGGAATGTTTGAATGTTGGTTTTGGGAAAATTTACAAAAAATCGTTGCATGCACCCCCCCAAATTCTGCTTTTTGACGATCTGATGAGCATTTAACATGTCATATCCTACATTACAGTAGGTGTTAAGGTGCATTCACCTTACTTTATTCAGGCAAATTTGACAACTAGACTGTTTTTGAAGGCTGTAGCTATCTAGCAAAGTACACACTGACTGGAAGTGTGCTTGTGCTGAGTCTGTGTGATGATAAATCAACCTCCGACTGATCTCAAAATATACCAGGAACTCCACTTCTGTCTGATATTTTTCTCCAGTTCTTCCTTTTTTTCTTCCTGTAACACAACCATAGACTACATAATACCAAACAGCTATATTTTTAGGTTTCCTTTGTATTTGAATTGGTATCTTTGTTTAGCTTTATTTCTGCATCTGTATCATCCTGTAAGTTGGTTCTCTGAACCGTTCGAGTATATTAAGAGTGACTGTGAACTGAGGTCAAATTCCTTGTATGTGTACTTGGCCAATAAACTTAATAGTGATTGTTTATGTTTGCTCACTGATTGGAGATATACAGCTTTGGGGTAAGCATCATTATTTTGTGCTGGGACACTCAATCTGCATCAATCAGAGTAAATTTGCATCCACTTACATTATATATAGTTGTGCCACTTCTAAAATTTACTTCACATTCAGTCTGAACACATGATCACGACATTATACATGTTAAAGTATCTACTAGGGATGTGCAGAGATGTCCAGTATTTGTATTTGTATCTGTATTTGTTGAGGCAGCAAAATTATTTGTATCTGTATTTGTATTTGAATAAAAGTGGAAATAGGCTTAAAAATCCTGTTTTTTGTTTTTATGACACTTTTAATTTTAGAAAATTAAAGTGTTACAATAAGTGCTCATGAATAAACTACCTTATGAAGGAGGTCCCCACACCGAGTCTTAAACTGGAGTCTCCCAGATCAAACTAAAACTTTACTCATCGCCTCATTGCAGACAGACCTCTACCTATTTATACACCCATAACACAGAGACAGCACACTGTGTAATGTGTAGGGAGGAACTTCAAAGGTGATTCTTGCTTCACACTTTTTATTTATTGCCTATTTTTTTACAACCTAACTTTGTGGAAAGGAGAAGGGGAACAACAGGTTATGGAGAGTCTGTTGGAAGCACTTCGCTTGTGTCAGTAGCTCAACTTTATCTGAACAAAATATTTGTATGAAACAAATATTCGTATAAAAACCTACTATTTGTGCTTTGCCGAATAATGTATTTGTATTCGGGCACATCTCTAGTATCTACTGTAATACTGTAAAGCTGAAACTTCCAAACTACTAACTGTTGTTTAAACGACATCAGACAAATAACGTTAACATCTCTCTCTGCACTATTTTTATCTTATTCAGTTATTCAGATATTAACATGAGTCGAAGTGTCTTGTGTGTATTTGCCCCCAAACAGCCAAAACACCAACTGTACATTATCTGTAAGTTACTGTAGCGAGTTCGTGTTGAGTTCAACTTCTGACTGAAACTCTTTCTGTTATTTGCCTCCAGTCTCTTTCTTTTTCCTCTCGTCTGTATGTCTATGAAGTCGATTTTCGGGATACGTGTGAATTTTATAACAGTAAACTCACATGAACTCTCACACATTTAAAGACTGAAATGCCGAGATTGGTTTTAAACTGTAAATTTTCAATATTCAACATTTATCTTTTAATTGTTGTCTGTATTCCTTTCTTGTGTCAGTGTTCATGGAACATAATTGAGCTGCCATTTCAACCAAACACACAGATTTACAACTCAGGAGAAAATCTTAGTTAGATAAAGGTCAGAATATAACTAACCTTGAAATAAATCTCATTTTTACTGCAGCGGACGAAGATTATAATTACTATCTATCTGTCTATCTGTCTATCTGTGTATCTGTCTGTCTGTCTGTGTTCATTTCTTTTCTAAATGGCCTGCAGAGATGGATTTTATATCCTCCATCCATCATCTTTGCAGAGAGATGTAACCTGAAGAAACAGCCCACGCCTTCAACACTGCACTAAGAGCTAGTGTGTGTGTGTGTGTATGCGTGTGCACACACAGGGATATAATAGAGGTTAAGCAAAAAGGCAATGTGACTTTGGCTGCCTGAAGGAAAGAGGGAAGTGTGTGCGTATGCGTATGTGTGTTTTAGCTGAATAACTGCATTTTCACCTCTGTGTTAAAATCGACCCTGAACATTACATTAATGTATTCCTCTCTCTCTCTCTCTCTCTCTGTCTCTCTTGCCTTCATACAGCCAAGTGCGCTCTCTACTATCTATGTGATGACCTGAGTATAAACTCACACGGGTGTCGCAGTGTTTCTTTCTTTGTCAGTCAGCAGAACGGTTGCCGTGTTTGCTGCAGTAACAGTAAACAGTCTTGTTGTTGACGTGTTTGACTGAGAGATCAGAACGAGCTGAACTGAGCCGAACTGATTCCACCAACCTCGAAATACTCAGAGGGAATTAAGAGGAAAACACAAACTAACAACTGTCACGCACAAACTAAAATAAACACACAAATTACAAGCTACCACTTGCTTTAAAACATTCCTGTTTTTCTCCACACAGAAATTAAAAGCAGTGAAATTAGATACTGACGGCTAAACTTGCTAAAGTTGTGAGATCATGAGATAAAAATGTTGATCATAATAAAAAGTCTTGAGCTCAAGATGTTACCATTATAGATACGATAATGAGATAAAAGATGTTGTTTTGAGAAAACGTGGTGATCTAACTGTAATCTTGAGATATTAAACGATTAGATAAACAAGATGCAATTATAAGATACAACTGAAACAAAAAAATTATAAAAAATTGTGCTAAAATTATATCTTAAAGGAAATGTTTACAATTTCTTTAAACAACAGTCAGGAACCCAGATTAACATGTAAACCTGTTTTTCTTGCTGTAATCATTCCTCCTGTTCATACTGACCATTAGAAGATCCCTTCATAATGACCTTACAATGGAAGTGATGGAGGACAAAATCCACAGTCCTCCTTCTGTGCAAAAATGTATTTAAAAGTTTATCTGAAGCTAATATGAAGCTTCAAATCAAGTAGATATCTTTCAACGTTACAGTCTTTTTAGTGCCAAAGTTCCTCTTTTTGTTACTATACTTCCACCACAGCTCAACAGGGAAACACTGTCCGAGGAAACACAAAGAGGGAATTTGATGCTAAAAAGACTGTAAATGTGTCAGATATCCACTTGATATGACTAACTCAGACTAATGAAGACTCATATAAACTTCACATCTACTTTTAAATGACTGTGTGGACACACTGTGGATTTTGGCCTCCATCACTTCCATTCAAAGCACATTTGAAGGATCTTTTAATATCCAGTATGAACAGGAGGAATGATTACAGCGAGGAAAACCTCTTTCACTGTTCATATGGACACCTGACTGCTGTTTCTGTCCTTTAAGATAATGATGACAGATGTCTTAGCATGATGTAATTGTGATCGTTAGATAATAATTTAAGATAATATAATGAGAAGTTTGAGGTAACAACATATTCAAGTTGTGATGTTGAGAAAATAGTTTTGAATCTCTATAAATTACAAAATATATTTACAGCACATTCTCCAGATAAAGATAAAAAAAAGTATATTAACTTTGATATAACAATGATCACCACCTTTCTTCCTGTTTAAGGTGATTTTGGAACCGTTTCAGGTTTGAGCTGGCGCTGGCGGCTGCTGTTGTCATGGTAACACCGGGACCTGATGCCAAAACATCCACACCCGTATGAAAAGTCACCGTTCCCGACTGTGAGCGCCAACAGCGTGCCGTTTACTTATCATCGGGCGGCGGAGCGGGTGGCGACGAAGCAGCTGTGTGTCACACTGAGGCATCGTCGGGTTTAAACATACTGACTCAGACACTCCTGCCAGCTCCAGATGCATTGTGGGTACCAGGGGGGCAAGCTAGTTCAAGTGCCTCAGTCTGAGCACGACGCCGACACACACACACACACATCTACACTCACGCACACTTGACATGATTCACCGCGCTGAGTTACAACCCAATTTCCACAGAGAGTTTCACTGATGACCCGGCAACCCGGCGCTCTCTTTATTTACTATCTGGCAGCACAACATCACATTTACTCTCAGCTGAGCCGAGGAGACGCCGGACCACAACTGTGGCTTATTTGTTTCAGAGCATCCATCCTTTGAGGTAAACCGCTTGTATGGACAAACACTTGAGTTGTTTCCACGGCGACAAGAAGCTAATTAACGCCAACGAGCCAGTTTACCCATCATGCTTTGCTTTAGATTCGTGTGAAACAAACTGGAGTCTCATTACGACAAGCGGTGCGTTGTCATTAGATTCAATGGCTGCATTATCACAGTATGTGTGTGCGTGTGTGTGTGTGCCAGATGGTGATGCATCAACCATGCAGTCATTAGCAGGAAATTAGAATAATGAACACACTGTCTGTTTGTCTGTTTGTTTCCTTTAGTTTCCTCCGATCAGCTCCGACCCTACCAATAAAGAAACAAACAGCGTATAAACACCTGTTGCTTTGTGGTCTCTCTATAGAAAGTTGAAATAACTAGCACACTCTAGCAGCAATAATTGCAAACTAATGACAAAAGGACTGGGGATTAATGGGATTAAATGGATAAAGTGGCAATTAATGCCCCTCTGAGGGTTTGTAATCTGCTTTTTTTTTGTAGTTTTGGAATATGTTCGTTGTCACAGTGGTTATTCTTCAAAGGAAATCCTCTTGTTCACCATTAGAGACAGATTGATAAGATGTTCTTGTTATTTGTGCTTTTTTGACAGCATTAGCAGTTTCCCTCTGCTTCCAGTCTTTGTGCTTAACGAGGCTAAATACACGGCTTTACTGGATGCACTGAGATATTTGTTTCTGCGGCATTTGTTTCTTTTGAAGGCCATGAAAGTCTCTTTTTTTTCTGCCACTGGGGTTTTAGACTGTTAAACTAAAATCATTAATTTTATAACCAAGGATGCTTTATTCCAAATTTTAACTTTGGGTGTTTTTTTTTATGGAGTTAGAGACATATTTAAGAGACATACTTGGTGCCCAGTCCAATAGGCTACTTGAATTGGGCAAACTGGCAACTTTTGTAATTTTTGATTATTTAACATGTGCCACCACTTACAAACAAATGTAGGTATGTATACTGTATATGGTGTAGGGGTGTGCCCGAATACAAATACATTATTCGGCAAAGCACAAATAATGTTTTTTTTTTTTTACGAATATTTGTTTCTAAAATTAAAAACATTAAAAACAAAAACAGGATTTTTAAGCCTCTTTCCACTTTTATTCAAATACAAATACAAATAATTTTGCTGCCTCAACAAATACAGATACAAATACAAATACTGGGCCTTCTGCACATCCCTAATATGGTGTCAGGATGAGGAATATGTCATTTTCCTGGCCCCCCTAAAATATCCTAAAAACACCTGAGAGGTGCAATATGTTATTTAGTTCTGCCAGACAGCCTTTTTCTGTCTGTGTGTAAATGTTTTGCCATCAGACCACAGAGCAGATGTGGTGACGGCCAACAGGTCCAGTCAGAGGAGGGCCTGGATTGGCCGCCTCACTGAAAGGCAGTTTTCACGGATGAAGGCCCCACATTCAGTGATGAATTGGAAGTTAAAACCATCTGAACTCCCTTTACTCATCTTTTGAAGCCGTCCCGTAAATATTTTTTAGCTGCAAATAATCAGATAGTATAAAGTCACCAATTTATCTTTTCTAACCAGGGGGGAAAAAACACCTTTTCCGCATAAAGCTGCACGTTCAGGTCACTGGTTTAAAGATCCGGCACCTTTTTAGAGTCCCAGCAGTCCCAGTTAGAAACAACTGGGAGACGATTGAGAACACAAACAAGCTCATTCATCTTTTACTTGGCCTCATCTCCATAAATTTAAATATGGAGAGTAAACAGTGAAGTGTTAGTTTGTTAGCATGGCATTGAGCTCCTAGATTGGCAAGACAGACTTTATTTATAGAGCACATTTCATTACGAAGAAACTCAATGTGCTTTACATTTAAAAAGGAGACGTAAAAACATCAAGCGTATGCAACACAGTGGTATGACAATAATAATAATAGAGACAACATATATTTATACATACCCACAATACACCCACACACACACACACACACACACACTGTTCAAAGGCCTGAGAAAACAAGAAGGTTTTGAGCTTCGCTTTTAATGTAGATACAGTTTTTTAGAGTGTTCCAGAGGGAACGTCCACAGTAACGAAATGCACCTTTACCAGCTACTGATCTTATTCTGGGTACAACCAGAAAACCACTGTGTGAAGACCCGAGAGGTCTGGTGGGGGTACAGTCAGTGAGCAGGTCAGAAATATACAGGGGAGCTGAACCATGTAGAGCCTTATAAACCAATAGGAGGATTTTTAAAGCGAATTCTCTGTTGAATAGGAAGCCAATGAAGTGATTTAAGTATTGGAGAAACATGATGATGTTTTCTTGTACCGATAAGAATTCTGGCAGCTGAATTCTGAATGAGCTGAAGTCTTCCTATTGAATGTTTTGATAATCCAGTGAAAAGAGCATCACGGTAATCTAATCTGTTCAAAATGAACGCATGAACAAGTTTCTCAGAATCGGTTTGTGATGTGAATCTTTTTTACTTTTGATATATTTCTCAGGTGGTAGAATGTAATATTTTATGTGTGATTTCCAAAGCTTTAAGGTTAGCATCCAGGTTTCTGACCTGCTCACTGGCTTTTAGGGTGTGTGTGATAAAAGGTGTTTTTTGGGGCCAACCATAAGAATTTCAGTTTTATTCCTGTTAAGCTGTAAGAAGTTATTTGCCATCTAATAATCTATGCTTGTAATGCATTTTTATCAGGTTGTCAGTTGGTCTAAGGTCATTAAGAGAAAGAGAGCTGTGTGTTGTCTGCATATGAATGATACGATATGTTATGATTCTTAATGATATTGCTAAGTATAATCATGTATAGATTAAAAAGTAGTGGGCCAAAGATTGACCCTTGTTTTTAATCAACTACTTGTTCATCTAACCAACAACAGCATTTCAGAAAAGCTCCAATCTGGTTAAACTGGATTACCTAAAAAGTCAATAAGAAAACTAGAGCTAGTTCAGAGAGTACTCGTTTATAAAGCTTTAAATAACCTTGCTCCTGCCCACATCAGAGATTTTCTTTCATTTTATGTTCCAGCCAGATCACTACAGTCCTCCACTGCTTTTCTTTTGAATGTTCCTTATGTGTCCCATAAAAGTACCGGTGAGGATGCCTTCTGTTTTCGGCTGGACCAGCCAATGACCAGCCCTTTAACCCCGAATGTCTGCCTGTCATCGACTCACTGAGTGATGAAGTTACACCATTGGTCGGCTGGCCCAGTGTTGGAGTTTCCCCACTAACTGTTGATCTTTCAAAACAAATCGGCACAAACTATTTCTATTACATCCTCAGGGGGCTCCGAAACTGACAGTAGCACCGACCAACAGATACAAAGAAATGCAACGGATTCATTTTACCAGCCTGCACAGCAGCTAGCAGCTAGTTAGCATGGCTAGCATCGTTAGCATAGCCGTGCCATGCTGTGTGTAGCCCATAGACTGTATAAAAATTAAGTGTAGCTGAAGTGTTTTTGGTCTAACAGTACCATGCTGAGCAGGTGACAGGTGTGTTTATACAAAGTCACACAGCTGACGGACTGTTAGCCTAGCATGCTAATCCTACAGAAACATATGGTCTTAACCATACAGACATCCGCAGATAGAAACAGATGAAAGAGCGGGGGAAGTTCACAGATAATTACAATAGTTATAATTAAAATTAAAATAAGCTCTCTTTCAAATCAGACATCTATAACCTGTGGAACACACTGCCTCTGGATAGCAGAATGGCGAGCTCTGTCATTATTTTTAAAAGGAAATTAAAGACTTATCTTTTTAATCTGGCTTTCAATTTTAATTTGGAGTAATGTTAGTAATGCCTTAGCTTTAGTTTTTAAGTTTTAATCATTGGTTTTCATTTTATCCCTGGTGTTTATTTTATTGACTTTCATTGTATTTTGTGGTATTTTCAAAACTGTATTGTTTTTTGTAATCTTAAAACTAGCAAAATTTTATTTATTGTTGTCTAGTTTGCTTTTATTTATTTTGTTTATCTGTCTTGTTTTAATCTTGGACTGTGAAGCACTATGGGCTGTGTGTTTGTATGAAAGGTGCTAAATAAATAAATAAATAAAGTCGAGTTGAGATAAGTTTGTGATGTTAACCAGGTCTTTCAAAAAGCAATGAATAACAGATTTAAACAGTTTGTTTGGGATGCAGTCGAGAGAGGTGGAGGATTTAAGCTCTTGTACTCCTTCAATAAGGTTGTGAAAATTTAAGGGCTGGAAGTTGCACATTAAGATTTTTGTCATATACTGAGGGGAAGATAGTGTAGATGAAATGGGGAAGATAGTGTAGATGAAATGTTGTGAGAGTCAAAGTACTATTTCTAATCTGACAGACTTTGTCCTGAAAGAAAACTCATTACATTTGTTTGAGGAAGGGAATTCTGAGGGAAGTGATCTTTTTGATTCAATCACTTTATCAATAGTGAGGAACAGGAAAGAAGTCCCGTTTTGATTATTGGCAATTAACTGTGAAATGTAAGACTGTCTGGAACATTTTATGTCATTGTTATGAGAGTAGATTGCATCTTTATAAATTTCAAGATCAACCTGCAGATTATTTTCAGACAGATTCTCTTTTGCATCCTCACATTCTCAGAATTCCCCCAGAGTGATGAATGGTGCCTACATATTCATTTACTTTTCACTGGTGCAACTTGGTCTAAAATTTGTAGCAATGTAGCAGAAACGTAGCAGGAAAATGTAGAAGAAAAAGCGTTTACCATGTCATCACAAGAAGACAAAGGGGGGTAAGGTACACTCGAGATACTCCTGGATAAACATGTTAGTGTTTTCATCAATGTGATACTTCTGAACTAATTTGTTAATTTTGGCTCATTCACAGTTACAACACAGGTTAAAAACTATACAATAATGATCAGAGATTGCAACATCAAACACAGCTGTTATGGCGACATCACAACGTTTGGAAAGCACTACATCTAATGTATGACCCAATCTGTGAGTAGAACAGGAAACATGTTGTTTAAAATCAAAATTTATCAACCAACACTTAAATTTCAGCTCTTCAGTGTTACAGGAGATGTAGAAGTTAATGCCAGTGCAAGATATTGAAAGGATGGATTGTGACAAAAAGAAAGAGGTTTACGTTTTCAAAAGTCATTATATAAAACTGCAACCCCTCTATATTCTCCAGTGGACCTAGGGCAATGCAGGAAGCTGTAGTTGGGGGATAAGACCTCAATAAGTTCCTTATACCCAGTTTGATCAAGCCAAGTTTCTGTTAGCAGGACACAATCCAATTTATGAGAGGTAATCATATCATTTATAATGAAAGATTTTTTAAGCTAATGATCCATTTAATAAGGCCGTCTTTAAAGCAGAAGGCAAAGTCAGAGTGATGGGCTGAAATCTAGAGGGCGTTATGTCTATAAGACATCTGGCAGGTCTCTAAGGTTTAATTATATGTGTGGTGTTGTAACTAGATCTATGATTCACTACTACACTAATGATGTTAATGAACTTTTAATACCAATAGGGGATGAACTCACAGTCTGTCAGGAGATGATGCCTTTGCAGGATTGAAGAGTCAGCTCAATGTTCATGGATAATAGGTGTGATCCTGTAATGTTTGGATGAAGAAGGTCATGCCTGAAAGGTTCAGGAAGGTCACAAAGTTGTCTACAAAGGGGATGTTCATAGTCCTACAGTAACCTTTAAGCAAGGTGCGACGTTGTCTCACACGGCTGAATTTGACATCACCAAACATGGGGGAGGAAGAGGTCCTGAAATGATGACCTGCTTGCTAGTATCAAGTAGTGTGTCCACAAGACTGATGAAATCCCTCTTCAGTGTTTCTGATTCTTGGTGTTTTAAATAGTTTATTCCTGCATCTAAGACCAAAGCAGAAGCTGATTGTGTGTCCAGCAGTTTTGCTTCACTGTTTGACGTCCTTTACATTCTCACAGGGGTAGCAAGCAGTGTGTCCGTTGGTTACTGAGAAGTATCTGACCATGGATGTTCCCACCATGAGCACAGATGGTCTGTGGGGGAGGGGAGGGGGGTGCCAGGGGATTCTCCGTACCCGAGCCCTTCATGACATCCACGTGCTCTGAGGTTCTTTGTGGAGCCTCCTGACCCCTACTGCACAGTGGTCGGGCAGAGAAATTAGCCAGCGACTAAATGCATACCAGGTGAGTTAACGTCCTTGACACCGGTGGTCTTGGCGGAGAAGAGGGCTCATTAGACGGAGGCAGCAAGGATGGAGGGCAAAGGTGCTGGACCAGTGGGGGAAATACCGATTAATCCATTGTGCTGAGTGTGTTTGCCAGCTGACGGTGACAAGGTGAAGGTAGATGAGACGAGTGCAGACCACCCTTGCCGACCATAGTCTAAGGCTGGTTGTGGGGAAGCTTTGGCTTCACTTCTATCTGAGGCTCCAGTGGTGTTAAAGTGGAGCTTAGGGAGACCTTAGGCCTGGCACGCAGATGAAGCCAGGGATTGTCTGTCTGCATCTGAACCACGCCATAGCAGGGGGCAGTGGCATCCAGGTCTCCACGCTCAGCCAAATGTCAGCAGTGAGTCGATGTGCTTCTCTCCCTCTCAGATCTGGTGTAGCATGGAGATTCTCTCTGGAGCTCAGAGATCTCTTGACTGTGCCATTTGCAGTTTACATAGTCAGATGGCGAGGTGAGTGGAGCCATGCTCGAGGGGGCCATATTATACCCCTTTTAAACAAGCTAACACAGTTCCCTGTCTGTGTCTTAGTAAAATATATGTTTGAAGATACATCCACTTAATCCCAAAAATCCCAAAAGTCATCAGTAAACTGCTCTGGATCAGAGCAGAATCGGGTGTTTATTCCTCCAGATGATGAGATAGTAGCAACAGCAGCAGCAGCAGAAGAATCACAGGACTCTCTAGCTCTCTCTCCTCCAGAGCTGGCCGGTGCCCAGCAGCTGTCTGTCAGCAAGCAGCGGCTCTGTCCCCCAGTCCAGCCCCACGATACGCCCAAATATTATGGGAAAAACATGGCAGGCTTCAGGAAATTTAGTGAATGGAGACTCAGATAGAGGTATAGACAGGAGGGGTGGTACAATTTCAATGAGGCCCCAAGTGACGTAAGAGCTTGTTGAATCACAAGAGAACAAGGTTGTCTTATTTCACACTTTGTGTGCACATCAAAGACCCCGATACATATGCACAAGCACTGAAAAAGTGAGTTTTATCATAATATGGCCCCTTTAAAAAACTAGCTTTCGCTAAAGCTAGCTTAGCTAAAGTTAGCATGCAGCTGTCAAAGCAGCAGTCAATAGCTGCAAACTTAGTCCGATCGACATAATAAATAGTTAAGAGTCAGTGAAATCAGTTAGAAGTAGTTAAGATCGATCTAAAACTAAAGTTTCTTAAAAAGTAAGATCGATCGTAAAGTCAAAACTACTTAAAAAACACACCTGCACTGCCCAATGGATTCACATTAGCGCGCCGACGCTGCACACCGCAGGTGGAGATTGGATCCTGTTGTATGTAATGTAGAAGAGAAATGCTCAATTACGCCTGTGTGTGTGTTTGTGTGTGTATGTGTGTGTGCACTATGCTAATAATTCCATGGAGGGTCGAAGCAATCAAAAACCTCTCACTTTTAATCAGCGTCATGCAGAGTGAGCAACACACACACACACACAACTGTTGTAAACCAGTTTGACAACTCCAGTATGGTGAAACAACACATCACACAGACACACACACACACACACACCTGACAAATTAGAAAAATAAATGAATGTAGAAAGCTGCATGTGAATGAATAAGAGAAAATGAACAACACACACATATATGCATGTTTAGTTCACTTTCACACACACATGCACACTGCTGTGAAGATAAATGAGAAAACAAATGACAGGAAAGACAGATACACCTATCAAAGAAAGGAGAGAAGAAATCTGTTTTACATTTGTACGGTGAGCCGTCACACACACACACACGTTGTACACACACTTTGGAGCGCTCTGTTGGTCTCTTTTCTGGTCTCTGATGTGATCTGGCTCTGCTGCTTTCAGCTCATAACAGAGAAGCGGGAAATGAGCAAGAAAAATGCATGAAAGAGAGAAAGAAAAGACACAAAAAGACAACAAAATAAAAGCTAAAACCACTGATATAAGAAAAACTAAGTTGCTATCTTTAAGCTTCTCATCTGCTCCTCAGAATCAATACCTGCCTTTCACCCAGTTTCTTCAGCAACCAGCCTCTGCTCTCATATGCTGAGAGACATCAACCAGATGTCATCGATCCAAGTGTGGGGCTCTGAGGACGACCTGCCACCGGCCGGGGCTGCTTAAACCATGAGGAGGTAGATTTTATTCATAGTGTCTGACCTGTTGGCTGCATTAGTGACAGACTGAAGCCTTCATCCAGAGGACGAGCAGCAGGGTTGAATCCGTCAGATCAACCTGACACTCAGGTGAAACAAGTACATTTACTCCAGTACTGTACTCAAGTACAATTTTGAGGTACTTGTACCGTACTTGAGTATTTCCATGTGATGCTACTTTATACTTCCACTTCACTACATTTCAGAGGGAAATATTGTACTTTCTACTCCACTACATTTATTTGACAGCTTTAGTTACTTTTCAGATGAAGATTTGACACAATGGATAATATAACAAGCTTTTAAATTACAACAAAATACAAATTACACATTTCACATGTCTATGAGTTGTTAACAGCTCCACCAAATAGTGATTTTTCCCTCTAAACTTCTCACATGCTTTCATTTCAATAAATGTTCAAATGATCCAATATTTCAGCAAAAATCAAAGATTAGAGAAAAAGTCTAAAAACTGAAAACAGATTTGTGTATCAGAACTTTGTTTTTTCTTCTTTCCTCTCCCATTAATCATCTCACGACCCCTCAGATTTATCTACTGACCCTTTGGAGGGGCCCCGACCCCTAGGTTGGGAACCACTGGACTAAACTAGCTAATTAGTATTAATAAATCTCATATATAATAATATATCAGTCAGAAGGACTAAACCACTACTTTTACTTTAAAACTTCAACTATATTTTGCTGATAAAACTTTTGTATTTTTTTTTATTAAATATTTCTATACTTGTGCATTATTGGTACTTTACTACTAAAGGATCTGAATACTTCTTCCACCACTGTCTACCAGTACTCTCCCTCAAAGGGATAAAAAAAACACTGCTTTCTGTTTAAACACCCAGAAACTCAAGGTCAGGCGTTTGCGGTAGTGTTGGGAAGGCGATGATGTAATTACCAACTTTAAATGTTTCCAGAGGGAAGCGATGAGTTTATCTGCATCATCCATAAGAAGAGCTGAAGACTTGAGACTTGGACCCGAGTCAGACTAAAGGATTTACTTTTTAATTCTTTATTTTATGTGTTAAAAATATATGAAAAAAATCCCCCAGACAGTGTTACGTGATCACAGTTGGAGCTCTTCTACACTGTGAGAAAAAAAGTTATTTCACAGAAATTTACTGTATTATTTTACAGTTTTTTTTGTTTTTTCTACATTAAGTGTAAATGCCATAAAAACACAGTAAATTATTTTTATTAAAAATATTCAACATAAAATAAAGGCTGTAATCTGTAAATGAATATAATGGAATATTAACACCAACGTTGTTGTTGTTCAGGCACTTTTAAGAGCATGATACATATTTTCTGTTTTTGTATTCTCAGGACAAGGCTTGCTGAGGCTCATTGCAGAAGATCACAGCTATCGTTGGACTTCTGAAAGGAAGTGGGTGACTTTCAATCTACCATATGAACTTGAGGCTTTTTTTAGCATGCAGATTCACATCTGTATGCTAATACTGATTATGTATTAGCTTACTTGTTTGTTTCTGGAAGGAAATTAGCTCCTGTTTCAATTTAGCCCCTATTTCCATGGCCAAGGAAAGTTCAATCAATATTTGTCAGAGGCGAGTCGCAAGTTTGAGGACTTGCGACTTGGTTGACTAACGCTGATAAGACTCTACTTGACTTTGACTTGAGGCAGATGACTCGAAAAGACTTGACAGTTTTTCAGTTAATCCTTTTTTAAAAGGATACTGACAAATATCAACTACTGACAACTTTAATCAGTGTTGTCCCTTTATATTATATTATATTATTTTTATATTATGTCTCTAATATTATTCCACGATGCAACAGACTGTTCAATTAAAGAAGCTTCTGGTAAGAAAGAGCTTTCCATTACTGTATTATCAAGCTTCAGTCCTTAAATCTTTGTCAGAAGTGGGATTTGAACCCACGCCTCCATTTGGAGACCAGAAGCCTTTTGCTCAGTATACTCAGTAAGCTTTAGAGACTTAAGTCTGGCGCCTTAGACCACTCGGCCATCCTGACAACTGTCTTGTAGTCAACCACAGTCAGTGTGGACTGCTAGATTAGCTAGAAGCAGTAATTTGGATCAACGATGTAGGATTTCAGCAGCTTTCTCCCATAATTGTCAAACTTCTTCTGGACAGCCCAAATTTGTATAGTATAGAAGAGTTTAAGACACTAAATGATTATATCTCCCAAAAAGTTATCCTTCTGGTCACACACGGATAAGGAGAAGCTTTTCACCGCTGAAGAAAGGCAGCTTTCTATCTTGTAAAGCTAAAGGCATGAAATCTGTGTCAGGAGTGGGATTTGAACCCACGCCTCCATTAGGAGACCAGAAGTCCCTTTGCTTAGGAAGGAGAGGAGCCTTGAGTCTGGCGCCTTAGACCACTCGGCCATCCTGACAACACATACCACATGTGAACCATAATGATTCTAATAGCTCAGTACATAAAAAGCACCAAGTCTACATATTCTTGAATAATTCAATACAGATATACTACTCCTGATGCAGAGAAAATCAAATTTCAAACATACCTCTGATTGTTGTACAAGAGGCAATGTCACTCAGTCAATTTGATCCTGCAGGAACTGATTTAACAAAAAATATGAAATAATTTGTGTTACAGTCCTAATTGCTAATTATTCCAGTTAACAAGGACTTTACAATGAAATGCTTAAGTGACTTTTTAAGTAGAAAATGTAAATATTTATCTGACTTACCAATACAATAGCTGCTTCCCAGTGAGTGAGGTGATTTAGTCCTCGATGTGCACAAAACACATGAATACGAACTTTTGATTAGTTTACAAAATAACAGTCAAGTCAAAACGTCAAAAATGTAATATGGACAGGGTTTGAAGTAGAGCTACAATGTTTAATTGATAAAAATTGATCAGTAGAAAATTAATCAGCAATTACATCTTAATTTTTTATAATTGTTTCACAAGAAAAAAATGCCAAAAATGTGTTGGTCCCAGCTTCTCCAAAAAGGCGGATTTGCTGCTTTTCTTTATGTTACATCACTGCAGATTGAATATCTCGGGTTTGGGAGACAAGACAAGACATTTGAAGAAGTTCCCTTGGGCTTCTGCAAATGACACCAAAATTGGTGTATTTTCTTACTTTGACTTTTGAAACTGAAAATGTTTGCCTACAACAACTGAAGAACTGAAATCCCTCACCAATAAAAAAGTTTCCAGTTAAAGGCCAGTCTCCACTCCAGATGAGGTAACCAGTTACTGGAGCGGTAGCGCCGGGGGAACCCTCGGGTATTTAAGCTAATAAAATTAAACTTGAGCCTAAGAGGAAAGAAAAATGATAAAAGATGTTAACTTAAAATATATGAAGGACTTAGCATACAAACATACAGTATGTTCAATAGTAACACAGTTCAGTATTCACTGGTTGAGTCAAGCTATTTATATCCAAAACAAAACTATTTAGCTGTTACTCGTAGTGATTGTCATTCACTCAGTCACTTTCTCAGTCATTCACTCGCTCATTACAAACTTTTATAAACACACACTTGGACAGTCTGGTTACAACTTGCATTAGAGGGACTTTTTTTTTTTAAATGTAAAAAACCAATTTAAAAAAACCAAACAGGCACTGATATAAGATGCAGTTATTTGGTTACAATAATGTGGTGAGCATTAGTACATGGCAACAATTACAGATGTACTGTACCAAACCATCAGATTCTTAGGCTACAGACATACACCCACTAAAGCTGTCCCATTGTTCTTTAACCATATCGTTTTTCCAGTTCAATCCAGCATGTTTTGACATGCAACAGTTAGAGGAGCATATTGATATATTTTGTTTAATGTCTATTTGTGTACAATGTTCAGACAGACTACACTACTTGTTTAAATATTTACGTTTTAAATGACTTTTGAATGTTTAATTACCTGAATGAACTCCATGCATTGTTCTGTTACTTTATAATTGTGTACAAATGTTTAGCATCATTCATGTATAATGTTAATAAAGTGAGACACGGTTTGAAAGAAATACCTTAACATTTTATAATTTGTCTTGACATTTGAAGTCACAATTCAAACGGCTGTTTATTCACTGTTGTAAATACTGTCTGAGTAATTATGTCAAGTAACAAGGTTTGTGGAAAAAGATATTTAAAATTTAAACTCACTGTTAGCAGTCAGTTAATTAAACACAGCAGTCCGACCTGACGTTTTTGCTGCGCTTATTTTATGTACTGCATTGCTCTGCTAGTGTCTTTGATAAACCAAATCTACCCAACAGTGACATCTCACCACCAGTCGGACTCCCAGTGGCACATTTCTTCAGTCATACTGGTACAAACATGCTCCATCTTAAAGCAAGTCTCAGGTTAAAAAAATGAGCACATTTCCACACTAACTTCTAACCTTTGTATCCAGGAAGGCTCGTAGCATGTTTACAACAAGGTGGTTGACTAACAAAACATATAAAGAACTAACTGCATCATTGTTTTATGTCCCCAGAGAACCACGTGCTAGAGGATGTGAATAAGTGTGTCATCACTCTGCAGGAGAAAGATGTTGACGGTTTGGTTGACAGTAATACACAATTTACTGTTAATTTACACTGCTTGTAACAGTATTTTGCTGTAAAAGTAGAAAATAACAGTTTTGTGCTCTATTTATAAAGGCACCTACAAACTGAATTTCAGCATGACACTGATTTTGCAGTAAATTAATGGAAAGGGGGAAGGAAGCAGTTCACTGCGGCTGGTCCTGTTTTTCTTAGGGGGAAGTACAGGAACGGTGGCCAAGGCACTACTTACCAAATGCAGGGTTGCCATTAATTTATTGCAAAATCAACAGTGTCATGCTGAAATTCAGGTTGTTGGTGCTTTTATAAATACAGCATAAAACTGTTATTCTCTACTTTTACAGAAAAATAGTAAGACTTAGTAAGACTTCTAGTGTAGTGTGCGCAACCCAGGCTTTAAACGCACAATATGTAATTTCAGCCACTAGGGGACTCTCAACCAAAACAATAAAAAAAAGACGGCGTGTGATGACGGTGTGAAGTAGCAAGGGATCATGGGAGTTGTTGTCTTCGTTGTTAAATAACCAGCTTCACCGGGATAGGATTACTCCAGTGTTAATCAGTCGGGATGTTTTTACCCACAGAGGTCTCCTCCTCTCCAGAACAAACGGACCCGGAGATTCCAGGTAAAAACACTGAATGAAGATGTTTCGCCTAAAAAATCAGTGTTTCTCCGACGATGTACGGCGACCACCGGACGTCCGGTACGGGCTGTTAGCCGAGCTGCTGCTAACACTTGTTCGGTTTATTTCTCTTATAACGTTAGATCCAGAGGTTCGGCCGGTTTCTCCCGGGAGCCGAATTATCCGCAGAGGTCTCCCCATCTCCAAAAACAAACATACTTGCAGATTAAAATCGTTATAAATACAAATTAAAGCTGTTTCACCTAAAAAATCAATATTTCTCCGACGATGTTTGGTGACCACCGGACTTCCTGGAGGGGCTGTTAGCCGAGCTGCTGCTAACGTTTGTCCAGTTTATTTCTCTGATAACTTAAGATCCAGACGTCCAATGACTAAAATCCCTCTTCCGGCTAAAAGATATAGTTAAAAATGACCTAAATTTATCATGAAAATGTGGCTTAAAACTGAATAAAAGTCAATTTATAACAGTTTGTGTGGAACAACGACAACGCCGATGTATTATCTTGTATGTGTGTAAGTTACTCTTTGGTAGACGCCATTGTAGCGGACAAACACAGCGCCGCCGTATGCATCTGATGCGTGTTTACTCTTTGGTAGAGGAGGTATGACACCATTGACATGCGACCAAATGAAACGGTCCGTTACTTTGATTAAATTACAGATTTCTCTGGGCTTGAAAATTGTTGGAAACATTTGGGATAATGTAAGTACACAACTCAACAACATATATAACATAGGACTAGTTTTTTTTAGACATTAGTGGTATTTAAAACGATTTACATAACTGTTAGCGGACACATTTATTAGCTCTGGACAGGCAATTATTTCTAATGTTTAAAGACAAACTAACGCTTTGATGTGTCACATTTGATGTGTCAAATGTCTGTAAAGTTCGGGTCTTACAGTAGATGTGAAGTCAGGGAAACAAATGTACAAAATCTCCCACAGCTCACGTCTGATGTTTAACGGCCAAAAGCAGAAATGTGTTTTTACTTGTATATTTAATAATTGATCCCCAGAGATAAAGCTGAGCCTTCTGACATATGCTTCATGAACAAGCTTCATTAACACTTATTGTAACACTTTAATTTTCTAAAATTATAAGCGTAATAAAAACAAAAAGATGATTTTTAAGCTTCTTTCCACTTTTATTCAAATACAAATACAAATAATTTTGCTTTCAACAAATACAGATACAAATACAAATACTGGGCCCTCTGCACATCCCTAATATGTAGCTTACAGTCCACCAGCATATTTTTTGCTGCTGTTAAAACCCACTAGCTTTGTGCTAACTATTGCAACCGGAGGAAGTTCCTCTTCTTCTACTACTTCTGCTTCAAAACTCTCACTGTACTCAAAGGCACAACCTGGTGGCAGAAGTCATACAACATATCCACACACATTAATACTGCATAAAATACAAAATTAAAAACAACATGTTAGATCAGATTATTTATTTTTGTTCACTTAGTTAATTAATGTGAAGTTAATTTATAAAGTTAATCAACCTGCATAATTCGTTAGTGTTATGTTGACATTCCAAATTATAGTTGATTTAAGTAACTTGGCGTTTAGTTAATCTATTGTCTAAATTCCCAGTTTACACACACACAAAAAACTGTTCAGTGATTATATTTAGAACTGGGAAAATGTTTTTTTTTACTTCACTGTCTTTAAAAATAGCTCTGCCATGACGCCTGAAACGTCTCCACTATTACAATGAACAACTCACTGAGAAGGATGTGCAGCTGACAGTCAGTCAGGTGGATCTCGGAGGCTGTCGGCGAAACGCTGCGTCCCTAGAACGGCGTGATTGACAGACTGAGGATCTACCGCTGTGATAAGCTGGAGCAGTGTCTCATCAGACCACATTGTTGACCACAGCTGATCCTCCCGAGTGTTGTGTCACTAAAGTTGACAGTGATGTGACAGCTGGAGGTTGAACACTTGTGTAATATTAAACAGGTACCACTTTCTACTAAGGCACCGGTTTTAAGGGTTTAGAAGCATGAATTAATGGTTAATAAATCATGTATAAGCCATTAATAAGCATCATTTCGGGGTTGCCAGGTTATGAAAAACCCCTCCTTTCCATACCACCATAACAACTGCATTATCTAATTCTATCTCTTATACTATCTAAAACTGCAGACTTTAATTATTGTCATTAATGACTTATTACCTGGTGACTGAGAAAATGTGAAACACTAACCCTTGATTAATGATTCATATATACTGATAAATGATTATTAATTATTAATAACTTTCTGATAAGTCATCAGGTCTTAAAGGATGAGTTCACTATTTTTCATGTGTGTTTTAAAACAACAGTCAGAAGCCTAAATGAACATGAAACATGTTTTTCTTGCTGTAATCATTCCTCCTGTTCATACTGACCGTTAGAAGATCCCTTCATAATAAACTTACAATGGAAGTCTTCTGTGCAAAAAATGTATTTAAAAGTTTATCTGAAGCTAATATGAAACTTCAGCGTCCAAATGAGTCAAATCAAGTAGATATCTTTCAACGTTACAGTCTTTTTAGTGCCAAAGTTCCTCTTTTTGTTACTATACTTCCACCTGCAGCTCAACAGGGAAACACAAAGAGGGAATTTGATGCTAGAGAGACTGTAAATAAATGTTAATAAATGGATTTTATTTATCAGGATGATCTGCAGCCCTTTCCAGAAGGTAATTGGTTGAACAGTACATTGAAGCTGCCTTCATAAAGAATTATATAAAGCCAGTGGTGGAAGAAGTATTCAGATCCTCGGGCCCCTCCGAAGGGTCATCAGATAAATCTGAGGGGTCGTGAGATGATTAATGGGAGAGGAAAGAAGAAAAAACAAAGTTCTGATACACAAATCTGTTTTCAGTTTTTGGACTTTTTCTCTAATCTTTGATTTTTGCTGAAATATTGGATCATTTGAACATTTATTGAAATGAAAGCATGTGAGAAGTTTAGAGGGAAAAATCACTATTTGGTGGAGCTGTTAACAACTCATAGACATGTGAAATGTGACCCCGACTACACACTGCTTTTTGTAAGACGTCAAAAGACAAAAAGGTTGGAAACCACTGGTTTCATCTTTAACAATGTGTTGTATTTTAAAAGCTTGTTATATTATCCATTGTGTCAAATCTTCATCTAAAAAGTAACTAAAGCTGTTAAATTAATGTAGTAGAGTGGAAGTATAAAGTAGCATCACATGGAAATACTCAAGTAAAGTACAAGTACCTCAAAATTGGACTTAAGTACAGTAAATTTACTTTCCAGCACTGGATAAAACAAATGTTACGGTGGTGTATACTTATCAGAAAGTGGTACCAATAAACATAATGCTGAGAGTCAAAAGTCCGACTATGAAACAGAACTCTACACCGAACTACGCCACACGAACGCTGCGGCATTCAGCAGACTCTGTTTACATCAAACAGACCACCAATGATTCAGCTCAGCACAGAAACAGTGAGCCTGTGTTTGTTCTGTGTGTACTGACCACAGTATGTTCTGTCAGTCTCTGTCTGCATCTACGTCTCTTTCATGTAGCGTGACTATGAATGATGGATGGATTAGTGCTTTCAAGGAATTTGAAATATTGATGTTTGGGTCTCTGTGTGTTCAGCTTTAAGTCTGCTCTCCCTCTGACACGTCTCTCTCTTTTTTTTATTTCTCTTCTGCTGCTGCTGCTGCTGCTGCTGCTAGATTGGTGTCAAGTGCAGAGACCACACACACACACACACACACACGTACACTTTCTTCCTAACAAGTGATACACATTCATTACATTTTCTGCCCACTGTGTGTGTTCCCTGCACTTGACACCAATCTACCCTGAGGCAGAAGAGTGTGCCGCCCACTTAGATCTCTCTCTCTCTTCCTCTTCCTCTCTCACTCACTCTTTCTCTCCCGCTGTCTTCCACCTTGATCCAGTTGGCTGAAATAGGACTCTAATTGGATGTGCAATATCAGAGAGAATGTGTGTGTGTGTGTGTGCTGAGAGAGAGAGAGAGAGAGAGAGAGAAAGTGTGTGTGTGTTCACTTTTATCCAATAAAACAAACTAATATTATAAAGCTCCGCTAGTGGCCCCTGGAGGCAACAGTGTTCATGACACCCGACGTTATGAAAGTGTCAGCATGTCGGACAGAAGAAACAACACGCTGATGATTTTATTAGTCCTGTGGGTAAATATATAAAGTTTTCCTGCTGGTCATGCAGTCATTGAAATGAGAATGGTTCTTGGGAGCCTTAATTTGCACGTTCAGTTTTTCAACTTTAAGCCGACGCCATGATGTCACTTCCTGTCTGTAAGTCAGCGCAGTCTCTCGTTCAGCGTTTTCCTCTGAAAACATGAAGCTGGACTTTACTTTCTAGGACGACTCGGCTCCTCAACGGCAGCTGCAATCAGAAGATGAAACTGTCGTGATTTTAGAAAAGTTCAACGTTTTTAGTCGTGTGCACAAAAAAAACTACAACCCCCATGAAAAAACTACAACTTATGTCATCGTGGCGACTTGTCGTTCATCCGTATCCATAAAACTCACCGACGCTTTCTTCTAAAGTCGTTTAGAAAACACATCTGAACTCGCTGTGTCTCCTCCACTCGCTCATGGACTCCTCTGTCCAGCCGTGACGTTTAGCCCCTGAACACCGAGGGCTTATGGGAAATTGTGTTTGTTAAAGTCTGCTAATAAACTTAAATATTGAATAAACAACAACATTAGATTGTTTTTCAGAAAAACTACCGTCCTTATCTAAACATATGAAGCGATCCAGATGACATACTGTTGATAAAGGTTCTGTTTCCAGTAGGGGTGTGCCCGAATACAAATACGTTATTCTGCAAAGCACAAATAGTGGGGAAAATATTTGTTTCATACAAATATTTTAAAAATTATTTGTTTTCAGGGGAATAAAAAAAACAAAAAAAACATGTCAAATACCAGCGTGCAGGTCGGTTACATCACTATTTCATTTCTCTGTCCTCTGCTCCGCTGGTACGTCTGTCAGCAGGTCTCAACGAGGGGAGTCACATCCACCTGCTGCATGACGCACATTTCCTAATTTGGACATCACTCCCGGAGTTGGGGGTGTGCTCCCAAGGGAACACTACATGAACACTTATTGTAACACTTGAATTTTCTAAAATTAAAAGCCTAATAAAAACAAAAACAGGATTTTTAAGCCTCTTTCCACTTTTATTCGAATACAAATACAAATAATTTTGCTGCCTCAACAAATACAGATACAAATACTAATACCGGGCCCTCTGTACATCATTAGTTTCAAGGCTGCATAGTTACACATGTTAATGAGGTTTTCCTTCTTCTGGAGCAGAACCCAGAACTTCCAGTTGCACTTCAGCTCTGAATATCATTAGCGTCGACTCAAGCTCTTTTCAGACAGAGGATACGTAACGTCACTGGATTCATTAAGCTGTTAAACTGATGGCTTTTTGTCATTTAGACAGAGGTGACTTTTATGTCAACGTTCCTTATGGCTTTATTCAGACATGATGAAGATGAGTTAAAAATGATACGATAGGACGGTTCGCTGACAGGATGCATCACTGATGGATTTTAAAAAACGTATTTTCTTTGCTGTTGAAACCTTAATTAATGGCCATCGTGAGTGTGAAGGATGCTTTCACCCGCTCCTCACAGTGAATCCACTGACATCAGCATCAATGTCACCGTTTAATGTCATTAGAGAGCAAATTCTGCCGCCTGTTTTATGAAGCATCGGATGACATTAAGTTTCTTCTTTCTCCTTTTTAATTCCTATTTACACACATGCTGCGTGTACAATATGTAAAGTGTTTCGATGGGTATTCATCAGTTGGCGTGAACATAGACAGAGAGGAACATTTTGTCCTCATTTGCATGATATTATCATTCATAAATTTTAAATCCCTCGCTGGACTTTGAAGCCCAATTTGACATATTGGCCAAACCGTGTATTACAACGTCCGGGTTCATCACGTGATGCACGTTGGCCCAAAAAGCATTTTTCCTGCATGCAACTGTCAGTGAATACATTTTCCTGAGTGTAACTTGTTTTATTATCAGAATTTGATCCATTTGGTCCAATAACATTTGGAAAGTCTAGAGAGCCTCATGATTACAATATTTGTTTCTATTCAAGTGAGCGACGATGTTCATTTGGGCTCCTGACTGTTGTTTTAAGGCAGAACCCGTCCTTTATATACATCCATGGCATCACTGGTCAGTCCTGCCGGTCACTTCCTATCTATCCCACAATGCCTTGCAAAGTCCCATGAAAATGAATACATGTTCAGTGGTTCTTCACAGTAACACGTGCAGACACGTTCAAAAATCTTGAGGAAAATGTGAAAACCAGAAGAGCGGAGGCTGTTAAAGCAGCAGATTAATGCATATAGTTTAGGGATGATGTTCAACTATCACATATAGCTGTGATATATATACCTTTTGGCCATATAGTGTTTTTTTCTGTGAAGCAAAGTGCTGCATGAATAGACAGAGAGACTTCTATCACCATCGATCCTACAGCCTTCGCCTCTGGCTGGACGAAACATCGACTACTGAAGCGTCTAACAGAGAGATAAAAACTAGCAGTTAGCTTCACTGAACATGACTTAACTCATACAGACAGTGAACACTTACAATGTGCTTGTAAAACAACGTGTTTTAAAAGGAGACATTTACTGTTTAAAACACACACACACACACACATACACACATATATAATATATATATGGACACACATATTCTGAGACAGCTGGGCGTGAACGCGGCAATCGTCAAATTAATGGCTCATGTGATAGCCAATCAAACGCTTGGCAGGCCGTGTCAATAGCCAATCAAACAGCTGGCGGCGTGAATGTTGATGAGCTGGACTTCTGTCGGTGTCACATTGGTAACAGCGGGGGAACAGCTGACCTTCAACACATGACCAGACCAGTTAAATATCACATGCAGAGAACATGCTGATACTGGTTTGTTACCAAAAGGATCCTGAACTGACAGATGATGAAAAATAAATGAAAAGCATCTCAAATCCACTTCCTACATATCCCACATGTTAATATTAGGTTTAGTGTCATTTATTTACATGTAAAAAAAAAAAAAAACCTCTGTCAAGTGTTTTGGTTCATATAAACAATATAACATATATTTTAAAACTATCAAATAATAATAATTACTAATATTTTGTGAGTTCAGGTTGGAAAACTTGCATTGAAACACTAATAAAATGCAACTAAGCACTTTTAACTCACTGTTTGTTAACAATATAAAACCAAATATAAAACCATGGTAATAAGCTAGAACATGTTAAAAATGTCAGTAGTTGTGTTAATATCTAAACAAATGTGTTAAAAACTGTGACTAGCTGTGTTGATAACTGAGAATCGCTCGTTTTACTGTTTCACAATTGGAGTTCAACATTGTTTTTTAAAAACCACGAAGGTCTCCAAACCTTAAAGATCCCTTCCAGACCAGACGTGTATTAAGATATATATATATAATAATACTCTTCTCTGCTGGAACAATAATGTGTGTCTGATAATGGCGTCTCCTCCTTCACTGTAAAGTTCATTCTCAGTGTTTGTGAACTGGAGGCTTCACGTTTCCACATCACACTTGTGTAATTTGAACACTGGACCACGATCGGCTCCAAACTAGTTTTGATGTCACAAATCCTGCTCTTAGGTGTTAAACTGTAGATTTAAGTTGAGCTCAGAGAAACTTTCCTCCTTCAGCAGATGAAGGTGAAAACAAACTTCTACACAAACATCATTCTGCACAGAGAAGCTCAAACATGCAAGTGAAGCAACAATAATAAGCAAAACCCATGTTTGAGTGGAGGATGTTTTCACAAAAAAATCCATTGAAATCTATATTAACAACCCGTCTCAGTGCACCTTGTTGTTTCGCTTTATTCATTCGTTTTCAGCCATTCTTCCAAGCTGTTGGAAGTTTATATACAGAACATTAAAATCATCCTTTTCTTCAAAGATTCTGTTTACAATAGAAACATCAATGATCATAAATATAGACATTATAATCATCTTTTCTTTTTTTTTACAGTATGTTTTTAGCAAATAAATTCTTTCATCTCAACCTGTCAGTGGGTAAAATGTCAATTTATCAATACAAGAAAACAAATTCAGCCTCATTATTCAGACTAATGTTTCAAAACAGAGTTTATTCAAATCATTTCCATTAACTCCCAAACTGATTTCCATTTGTGTTTGAACTTGACACGTCCATCTATGAAACACATTTACAGCTCAAAAAATGCTTTTATTTGAGAACAAATAAGCCTGTTAATAAGTAACGATATGGGTTGATAAATGCTATTAGCGATATAAGGAAATCTCTAAATAAGCCTGTTTAAAACTGTTAATATTCATGTTATCTCGCCCCTTTCTGTCTGTCACAATCTGCCTTTCTCTCTCTCTCACGGAATAATTTCATCATTAAAAAAACAAACATTTCACCAGTGTGTCCTCCTCTCTCTCTCTCTCTCTCTGGTGTTGGTTTAGCTGTTGACACAATCACACAACGCGTTGCTCTCATGTTGGTGAATGACGTCCACAGATTATAGACTCACCTCTAATAGCGCCGCACTCTGTAATCTGTGGATGTCATTCACTAACATGGGGAGCAGCGCTGTGTGTGTGTTTGTTTGTATGTGTTTAGTTGCTGGAATCTGTCAATATTTCTCTTCCACGTCGCTCACACGGTCTGAGTGTCACATGTCAGTTTCTGTCTCGCTCTCTGATTGGTTTTCAAGTTGTTGCTCGACATCAGTGGCGGGAAAAAAAAGTCCTTAAATCCTTAAAAATACAGAAATATGACATTATCCTGATTCAAACTGTCACCCCAGACTGATGTCCAGTCTATCACAGGATGGACACCTATAGTATAAATACACAACCGTTCACCCTCATTCACACCTACCAGTCTCCAAATCACTGAACATGCTTCTTCTTAAGCTTTAACAAAAACAATTTCCTCTTGATAAAGTAATAAGACTAGAGGAATCTGGTTTGTAGGCAGACGCAGACAACCCAGATTACTGCGATGGTACTGAATCCCACTCAAAAAGCTTCAACTTCTGTCTAGAAATACTCAAGTCAATCGTTTTTTTCAATGAGTCATTTGTTTAAATTCAGTCTCTAATAAGTGTGCTGGTGGTCATTTTGGAAATTATTACTCCATTACTAGGTTTTGAAGAGTAGCTTTTAGGGATGTGCAGAGATCCCAGTATTTGTATTTGTATTTATTGAGGCAGCAAAACTATTTGTATCTGTATTTGTAATCGAATAAAAGTGGAAAGAGGCTTAAAAATCCTGTTTTTTGTTTTTATTACACTTTTAATTTTAGAAAATTAAAGTGTTATAATAAGAATTTATGAATAAACTACCTTATGAAGGAGGTCCCCACAACGTGTTTTGAACTGGAGTCTCCCAGATCATAGACGACTGCGCTGACTACTGAGCTAAAACTTTACTCATCACCTCTTTGCAGACAGACCTCTACCTATTTATACACCCATAACAGAGACAGCACAGCATGTAACGTGTAGGGAGGAACTTCAAAGGCGATTATCGCTTTGCATTTTTCATTTATTGCCTGTTTTTTACAACCTAACTTTGTGGAAAGGAGAAGGGGAACAGCAGGTTATGGAGAGTCCCTCGGGAGCACTTTGCATGTGTCAGTAGCTCAGCTTTATCTCTGGGGAACACCCCGAACAAATAACTTTTTAAAATATTTGTATGAAACAAATATTCATATAAAAAGCCACTATTTGTGCTTTGCCCAATAATGTATTTGTATTCGGGCACAACCCTAGTAGCTTTGATGTCTGCTGTGTGGGCGTTGATTGACAGCTGTGATTAAAAGTTGACTCACCTGCTGCTCTCCCCCCGGCTCCAGGACTCGCACTGAGTCACGCTATCGTTGCTAGCGATGGGTATTGAAAACTGGTTCTAAATTGACTAAAAACGATAACATTAATGCACATTACGTTATCTTCTGTGTGGAAGTGTTGAATTTACAGCTCACAGTAACTTAATACGATATAGTCTCTGGCTTTTGTTTTATATCTAGTGTCAGCGAAAAATGTTGCCAACATTAGATATCACCTGCTAACAACGTAGCACGCATTAGCTTGGAGGGCTTACTTGTCTTGTTTACTATATTACGTGATTGTCACTTTTTTTTCGCCATCTACCAATCAGTTGGTTGAAGAGTAGGTATTATTTCAGTCAATCAAGATTTCCTTCAGTTGACTACAACCCTAATCTTTATAAAAATAAGTCTGTAGTTATTCACTCAGGAAACAGTTAGCGTTGGGTTTAAGCACTTCTAATTTAACTGTTATGTTCATAAATACAAAACTGTTGAATCTTTTCACATCTTTTCATGTCGTCCCTAATTGTTGCAGTATTTCACTAAGTTTAATGTTACTTGAAGATGATATCTGCCCTGTTAGCACAATTTAGCTAAAGTAGCTAAAGTTTGCTAAAGTGCGCAACGCTCAGTGTTCCCAGTAAGCTAGCGTTAGCTCTGGTCCGAGGTAGCGAGGCGTGTTTCCAGAGTGTGAAAGGCAACATCCCTCACTCCTTATCTGGAAGGTCCTGGTGGTGCTGACCATAAACAGCAACTCTGGGCTTTAAACTGGCAATGAAACCAACAGGTGACGTCACACCTCGCCACGTCCATCTTTATATACAGGCTATGGATGGTGCATCACTGGTAAAACCACATTTAACACTTTAAAGTTTTGTAGAAAAGAGAATCTCTCTATTTTTCTTACTGTCGACATGTATGGAGCCAAACCAACAATGAAGTGATCTACTAAACAGGTATTGTGTGATATATATTATTCCTCTGTGCCGTAGACCTCCGTTGTTGTCCAGAAACTATTAAAAACACGTCAGTGAGCCACATCACTGCACTGGTTGACATGTTCCTCCGTTATGACGAGTTTGGTTAAGTTAGTTGATTTAAAAACGGCTCCAAAGACTAATAACAGCGATCACGTTTTCAGTCTTCAGAGAGTTGTTCTGTGTAAGGCAGACACCACTGCTGAAAACGCTGTCCATTCTTAGGCGTCCTTCTTAGCCACGTATGGTACAAGTGTACAATAACTTAGTCATATGTTTGGGCTAGAAAAACAAGACATGACGAAATTTACACTGTCAACCTTACAGCTATGTAAATGTAGAAATGTAGACCCTTGTGTGACAGTATAATTTGAGTTTAACATTTTCTCTCATCTCAAGATTGGCGAAATGATCCCAACAAGCCAATCTGTTGTTGGTCCGTGCACTCCAGAACAACACATAGAGCCATTTTCTGATCTGACACCATTGACTGCAAATACGTTTTTATGATGTGACACCGACGTCTGAGGCTAAAACCGATTTGAGTAGGTTTAGGGAAAGATCACGGTTTGGGTTAAAATTACTACTTTGTTAAGGTTAGAGGACCTTTTGTTGACATGTTCTAAAGAAAATATGTCGACTAGTGGTTGGAAACAAGAAAAAAACAGCAGTCTCTTGTGTTAAAGCCTGATTTTTTTTTTGTTGATCCATCCATCCACCCCGACCTCCTCCCTACTCAGACTCTGTCGTTCTCTAATAACATCACCTGATTTCCTCCTTTGCTCCTGCTATGGCTGACACTGCTGATTTTGTTGTTTTTCTTGGGAGGAATTCTCAATTATCCACAACACTGTAAAGAGCCGATGTTCATGTAGTTAATAAAGATACTGTAATTAAGAAAATAAAATCTCAGCAGACACATTAATTTGGAGAAATCTAAAAAAGAATGAAAGAGGTCTCCCCTTCTCACTTTCCATCTCTACCAGTCTCCTGCTGGAGACTAATCAGTGTGTGTGTGTGTGTGTGTGTGTGTGTGTGAGAGAGAGAGAGAGAGAGAGAGACTAACTTGTCTTTTATCATTAATTTTTCTTTTGTCGGCTTTATAATATATCCAGAAAATAGAAAATAATAGATCTGAATACTCTCTCTCTCTTTCTCTCTCTCTTTCTCTCTCTCTCTCTCCCTCTCTCTCTCTGTCATCGCGTGCCTCTCGGTTGGAGCAGCAGCAGCAGCTCGTGCTCAATCACAGACCGCGAGCGGACTCACTGAACGGTCTGCACGAGAGTCTTCCTCACCACCGACTGACCGACCGACCGACCGACAGCATCAGCATCAGCAACATCAGCATCCTCCTCCTCCTCCTCTTCTTCCTCCTCTTCCTCGGTGGATGGAGGGATGCGAGCAGGACAGCATCATCATCTTCATTGCCGCGCTTCATCGTCATCATCATCATCATCACCGGGAGCGGGGAGAGAGGGAGAGAGAGAGAGAGAGAGAGAGAGAGAGAGAGAGGAGCAGCTCTCCGTGGGCTAAAAAGTTAAGGAGGATCCGGGTTTAATAACGGAGCACCGGAGGGGCTCGTTCCCGCCGTTAACCCGGGATAATCCGCCTGACATGGTTGTTTTCCACTTTGGACTCCATGGAAACGGATCCAGTGGTTTTTGAGGGATTTATTGTGTTTAACGGATCACTGGCGCCGCTTTCAAGGATCGTTTTTATCAAACGGTCCCCGGTAGGTACTGAAACTGATCTCCGGTGTGTTTTAACGAATCTCTGACGTTTCACAGGAAGCCCCGGTTTGTTCTCTATTAACGGATCCCCGGTGTTTTAAATTGAGCACTTTGTGTTTGAATCAAGTCTGAAATGATGCCTAGATGTTTTTTGCTTCTCTTTTTTTAACGGATTCCCGGTCTTTAAACGGATCAATGACGGATCTCTTTTCCGTTAACTCCGGTGATTTCTCTTGAAGGATTTTTCTCTGTTTAAACTGACATCCGAGGTGTTTTAACGGATCTCTAACGTTAGTGTAACGGATCCCCGGACGGTCCCGGGTGGACTCAACGGTGTACTGACCGACGGTAACCTCACCCCCTCCCCCGGTTTCTGAAGAAAAGAAATTAAAAATAACCTCCGCAGGTTCACCGTCAAGTTCACCGATTATTGGAGGGAAAATAACGGGAGGAAAAGCGAAAAGAAAGTCTCTTCAATAACGAATCACCACCACCGGGGGGAGGTTTCCTGGATTCCCGGGCCCGGGGCTCACCGCTACCCTAACGGGGACGAGAGAGGAGAAGTTACCGGAGGGACCGAGGGAGTTGATCTGGATCTTTACCGGGTTATTCAGACATTCTCACGCACCGTTAATGATCGGTTAACCATCATCATTAATAGCAGACTGATCTCATTAACGGAAAGGGTTGATTGATGGATTTTAAACGGCTGAAAAAAAAAAAACCCGGGATTTTTTCGCCCCTCTCTCTTGGTTTGAGATGGAATCCATTGAATCAATAAATTCCGGGTCATCAATCATTTTTTAAATCAATTTTCATCTATCAGGCTCATAAGCTGTAAAGCAGGGATTGCTTAGACCCAGCGGAGTAGGCCTATTCCAGTGAATTATCTCCTCCACGGTGAAATAAACCCACATGCTGGCTGTAAATTATCCACTTAACCCCCTCAAGAGAGAAAGAGAGAGAGAGACATAGACAGAGGCTGTAGAGAGAGAGAGAGAGGGAGAGTTATAACCTTTAAACATCACCTTTTTTGGAGATATGTCAACTGAAAGCATCTAAAAAAAAAAACACAGTAAATGCTCATTTTGACGAAGAGAGACACAGAGATGCTTCCTCCCTTTCAGCAAGTTTAAACTTCATCTGGTCCGTCTTGACCCCCCCTCCCAAAAAAACACACATTGAACCCCCTTGAAACATTTTTACAGGGACATTTGAGGAATTCTTTATCCTGTTAGAATAAAAGTCTTAACAAAAGAAGAATTTTTAACTAAAATTGTAACAAAAACCCAACAAACTGAGGCAAAACTTGAATAGTTGTCACAACTTTTGCAAATTTCTCGACAAAAATACAAATTTGAATCTTTATTGCGATGAAAATATGATAAAAACATATCATCTGTTAATTTGTTGACCTGGTTTTAATGTTAAAATAAAAAAAAAAAAAAGCCCTGAGTCTTCACTTGACTCAAAAACTGAAAAGTAATCATAACAGAGACTTGAAGTGCATCGCTGGGTTCTGTTAAGTATTTTCATCTCCCACTGTATGCTGATAATAACCCCCTAATAGTCCGATAGGGGTTTATTTATGCTTTATTGCAGGTCTGGAAGAGCTTTAACTCAGAAGAAATTAACTTTATATCTACCTGGGGCCACTTTAAATCTCCTGTGTTCATTTAAGCTTTAGTTTAAGATGCAACTGTTTCTGAACATTCGAAAAGTGATTTTTAAGACATAATCTGAGATATCTGCTTGTTTCCCAGCACACAGGTTCTTAACAAGGCTTTATTCCCAGTCTAACACCTCTATCTGTGGAGGTTTACAGTTTAGCTTACCCAGCTGATTTCCAGCTGAAGTCTATGGATGGTACGCTCATTGTATAGCCACATCCTCAACAGCATACCTCCTCCTCCTCCTCAGTCTCCTCTACACTTGAAATTGAGCCATGCAGCATTGATTTTTTTCTCCCTCTCACCGCAAAACCAAAAAGCACACGACCATCTCATCCTTTCTGGTTTGTCAGTTTTGTTGCTTGAAATGTAAGACGTGCCGCGGTGTTGATTTTCCAGCTCGAGTCAGAGCTGAAGGACGCTCGACGAAGGTCCAGCGGCGGCGAGGTCACAGTTCAGGTTTTTTTTTCAGAAATATAACTGCTGGAGTTTCAGCAGCACAGACGGGAGGTTTGACAGACTGAGAACTTGAATCTTTGGGACAATCAAAACACACAAAACCAAATCTGTTTCCCAGGAAATCATCTGTAAAGGAGCGGGAAGCATAAATGAATGTTTCTCTGAATCAGAACCTGTTTCTGAATCTGAACTTTGAGGACATTTCTTCACCTTCAGAGTGACATTTTTAGCAAAATGGGACTAAACGACAGCAGCCCGGGGACCATGAGGAACGGCCGCGGCCTCTCGGACCAGTGGGCCGAGTCCGTGGTGGTCCGACCTCGAACCACCGAGCGCCACATCACGGTGCACAAACGACTGGTGCTGGGCTTCGCCCTGTCCATCCTCACCCTCATCATCGTCACGGCCGTGGCCGTGGTGCTCAGCGTTCGCTTCGAGGAGTGCGGAGGGCGAGACCGCGACGGGGCGATGAGGGAGTCGGGCTCGAGGGGCGCCGGAGGGTCGGCGAAACTGAACGGGAGCAGAGGGGAGAGGACGGGGGAGAGGGGGGACGAGGAGGCGGTTCAGCCGTGGAGGAACTCGCGGCTGCCGGGCTCGTTGAGGCCGCGGCACTACGACCTGCGGCTCGCCGTCTACATGGACAACTTCACCTTCTCCGGAGAGGTCAGCATCGAGCTGGAGTGCATCAACGCCACCAGATTCATCGTGCTGCATGCTGACCGCCTTGAGGTACGGTGGCCTGTAAGGGCAGATATCTATGTCACACAAATAATTGAGAACATGTGAACACTTATATCTGTTAAACACTAATGTCTGAGGATGATATCAGGTTGCTGATGTAACAGCTGGAGGAAAATGTTTATTACTCCCAACGATATGAAAGTGTCAAACAGAATGAAGAAGATACTCAAGATCTCGTCTGGCAGAAAGTGGTGCCATAAAACTTATTTACATATTGTCATGAGAGTTTGTGCCGGACGCTTGGCGACGCAGTAACAACTTGAGGGTCGTGCGGTGACCACTGTAAGTCGTGGTTGCTTTTGTTCGATGTAAACACAGTAAGATCATCTCTGCCAGCGTTGCTTCCCATGTGGTTGAACAGGGTTTTATAAACCCCGGATGGTGAGACACAGCTGCGTACTTTTGTTTATTTTTGTTTGAGTCTCTGGTTCTCTCAAATGTCAGCGCTGTCAAGCTCACAGTCGGTCAACGGCTCAAATTCTCGCGTCAAAGGTCACCGAAGTCGAGCTTCACATTAACGCAGCGCATAAATCTACTTATACTTTGTGAGAAAACCCCCCCGATTGTAGACATTTCATTGAAATCTATTGATTTTTGGTAAGAAATTCCACTGTTAGTGTTGTAAGAAAGCTCTCAGAGCCTTACCAGCAGGAGATGAGAAGTTTAAATATTTGTCCCGAGGGTGCTGCTTTTGATCCATTAAAATCAAACGGATTCAGCCCTCAGGGCGTATTAATGTGCATAGTAAATTGAACGGCTTTTTTGCGAGGAAAGGACATAGAAACTTTAGCTTGAGGGCGGTTAAAGATGAAAGGCCAGGGGGTCACCAAAAGGATTAGGGATCATCTTCCGGCAACCATTAATATCCATAAAGTTGATGGAAATCTGGTGTCTGAGACGTATAGTGGATGTAATTGCCTGGTAAGTGTTTCAGACTTGCTTCACATGGAAATGTTATCACTGGCTGATAACTGTTGTCACATGATACGGAATAATAATGGATATTCCCAACACTACATGACCCTCCGTTTAGCAGGTGTTTTATTGGTGTTAAAGGTGTAGTACTTATTTTAGGGAAGGGAATTATGTCGCTAATGAGTTGTAATCAAAATACAAAGCTCCATACCCCTTTTCCTTTATCATCCAATCAGATGTCTTCACCATAAAACAGCAGGTACATGATGATTCTTTTCAAACCAACCTCCTTGTCTGCATGCGAGGTTCTGCTCTCTGCGTTAGAAAACAACCCTTTCTCTCTAACAAAGAATGTTTATTTCCAGATTTGGCCTCAGAGATTTCCTTAACGAGGCTAATTAACCGTCAAAGTTGCTGTTTCAGCCTAATTTTTTTTTTTTTTTTTTTGAAACAAGCGCGTGGTGAGAGAAAGCCTCAGAGAAACGCCCGGGCAACATGATTTTTCAGACCGGTCATCTTGGTTAATGTGCGAGGGATAAATCTGTCTAATTTGGGCAGAGGCCAATTAAAAACCCTCAAGCATCTTGTGTGTGTGTGTTTGTGTGTGTGCGTGTTTGTGAGCACACTATGAATTAAAAGGTGTTGCTGGGTGCCAAGCAGGTCTCCTAAGGTATCCTCTGAGTTAATGTGATATGAAGAGAAAAATTGTTTAGATAAAGGAAAGGCTAAAAAAACAAAAAAAATGTGGATGAAAATAGAAGCAGCTGGTAGAAAGAGAAGGAAAAAAGAAACTCCTGCAAGGAACGCTTTATTCTCAGAGTCAAAGAAATGCCATGATGCATTCAAAATTGAACAAAAACAAAGTAGGAAAGTGCTTAAAGCGTCGTTGTGGTGGTTTAACGTGTACATGTTTCATTACATGAACTACACAAAAACAAAAAACATGCCGTCAGTTCTTAATTCACTCCCATCCAGGCAGCGTTTGGTCTCAGTTCATGTCAGCAAAAATGAACTCGCAGAGACCTCGGTGGCTCTCGATGGTTAATCCAGAGAGTCACATGACCGACTAGAAAGATTTGAAGAGAAAAGATGTTGCGTTCAAACAATTTTGGGGCGTTTAAAATGTCTGACAGTGACGAGTTCAGCTGAGAAAACAACAAAACAAACATCACAATTAAAAAAAGCATTTTGGCCGCGTGGGACATTTGAAGGCATCACGGAGCGCGGCGCTGCGTTCGCTGACTCACCAGAAAACCGTGAAAAAAAACCATCCTTTTAATCCCTGATGTTTCCTCTCTGTGTCAGCAGGCTCTCTGTTCGTATCGATCGGTTCATTCATCAAAGAACAAACACACTAACAGATACAGACACACGCACACACACTGTTTGATTGGCTGAGGACTGCTGATGTGTGACAACGCAGAGAGCCAAAGATTCCAAATGGTTCCCATCATGCACTCCTTCTCATCTCAGAGGGCATTTCCACTGACTTTCTGATCATCCCTGTTTCTGCTTTAATGTCATTAATTTAATATTTTAGTTTGGTAGATTAGAGGCGCTTTTGTTGGCCTAGCACAAGGAAGTGCTCCCACTCCATAATTTTGTCTTTTAACTTCCTGTCTGCACCGAAAGTGGAGATATGTCACATTGGGCAGATTGACAACTGCTGCTTGTGATCACCTTGTGTCTACATTTAAGCAAATATCAGACTAGTTTGATAAAAGAACGTCCAATATGAAGGATGTTGAACACTAATCAGATCATTTCTCCTACACAACACATTTAATACAATATCAACCGGAAGTTAAGAGACAAAAAAGAAAGTGGAACAGGTTAGAAAATGGGCAGGACGCATAAGATCAATAGTGTATTCATATTAATGTTATATAGGAAAGATTTAGGGCAGACAACAGGCGTAGGACAGGAAGCAACTGGGCAAATAAGGCATGATCGACTGACGCATTGACAGGTGTTTGTGCCTTGCAAGTGCAGAAAGTGGCCAAAATATATCACATGTTTTTATGGAAGAGTTTCTCAGTGCTTGGTTGGTGGTTGCCAACCAGGCAATAAATTAAAAGTTAATTAAAGCAAACTTTTTTAGCACCATACAAGCCTTATTTTTGTGGAGCATTTTACACTCCAGCAGTGCAGGGTCATGTAAAATTAGTGCAACACAGCTAATATAAACTCTCCGGGTGTCTGTTCCCTTCATTTAAACCTTTAATTAGACAGGGTAGGCCATTGAGAGCAAGCTCTGTTTTACAAGGACGCCCTGATTACAATACAAATATAAAATGTAAGACACAATAAACATAATTGGCAAATATGAAAAGCAAATATGAACAGATACGCAACGAGCAATATAAAATATAAGAAACAATAAAACCAAAACATAAATGCAATAAAACACATAATATGAAAACATATTAAGGCGATAAAAAGCAATATGTGCAATAAACATCAGGGCTCAATTAAAAAACAAGCATTCACACTGCCCAATGTCAGCTAAAAGACATTTAAAATGATTAAAAGTGATTAACTTATATAATTTTACATATCTTCTACCAGTTCCACTTTTGTGGAGCGTAATATTTAAAAGCCAATTTCCCAGTCTCAGTGCTAACACGTTGATTTTCAAGGACCAAATAGTTTTGGGACCTAGTGCAGTGTGAAATTGAACTATAGTTAATAAGACATGTAAGGTACCCAGGAAGTTTGCCAAGGAGAGCTTTGTATATAAATGGGATGCGGTGCCATTCTCTTCTCGCTGCCAACAACTGCCACCCGACTTTCTTTCTTTCTGATGATGAGTTATAAAGCCATCCCCGGTTCTGAACGCAGGGGTGGAATGATAGACTGCATAGAGAGGTAGAAGCAGGAGAGTGCATATACTGTAAATTACATCACCGTAGTCCATAACAGATAAAACGGTTGACTGAACAATTTGCTTTCCATAATTCTGGGTAAGATATGCCCTATTTCTATAAAATAAAATGCCAGTTTTGCTTTTAAAGACAGTCATTTTTATCAGTGTGTTTTTTGAAACACAGCTTGCTTGTAATCTATCCAGAAACCAAGGTATTTATGAGAGGATACTCTTTCAGTTGGTGTCCCATTAAGAGTAGTAATATTAACTTCCATGGTACTGTTAGTCAGTTTTCTAGAAAACAGCATACAGTTTGTTTTATCTGAGTTTAACAGTAATTTAAGATCAATCAGTGTTTGCTGTACCACACAGACATCAATATGCAAGCCTTGGCGATATAGTATAGATAAAAGCATCATCCGCGTACAGATGAATTGTGCTGTTTGTCACTTTTTCACTTAATTAAGTTATGAAGATTGTGAATAAAAGTGGGCCTAAAATGGAACCCTGTGGAACACCTTTATTAACCTTTATTAAAGCTTGACATACAGCCATCAGCCACAACAGCTCGAGTTCTACCACTGAGGTAATTTGCAAACCAATTACAAGACTTTTCATCAAATCCAATAGATTCCAGGCATATCAAAAGAATTTGATGATCAACAGTATTGAAAGACTTAGATAAATCAATAAAAATGGCGACACAATCCTGCCTGTTATCTAATGCATCATTCAAGACTTTCAATGCTGCCGTCACAGTACTGTGCCCAGGTCTAAATCTTGATTGATAAGATTTTAAAATGGAGTATTGATCTAAGAATGTTTTCCATTTACCAGTTTCTCTAATACCTTAGAAATTGTACCATAATTATGTAGCTCATTGGACTGTAAAAGTATAATGTAGGCTTTCTTCCAAATGTCAGGGATACTTCCTGTTACCAAAGTCAGATTAAAATGATAAGTTAAGCAATCAAGTAAAAAATGGAGCTGCTAATAATAAAAGCCTCGGCTCTAAATGATGAGCCTCGGGGGACTTTTTTGGATTAAATGAACAAAGAGCATTAAATACTGCAAGATTTGTAAAGGGCTTCAATGAAAAGGTCTGAGTGCCTAATTTGTTTGGCCAGCGATGTGCACTATGATCAGAGACAGTGGGAGGAAATCCAGCAGTTTCAAATAAATAACTCGATGCATTAAAATGTTCATTGAATGTATCACATATTTCTTCTCCAACTGAGATAGTGGAGGAACCTTGAACTATTTCATTGAGTAAGAATGAAGTCAGACTATGTGATAATGATTTAACTGTTGCTGAGTTTCCTTTACTTTCAGATAGTGCAAAGACATAAAATGAACATTTGGCATTTCACACACACTATTGATTACACTGTTGATGAAAATATTGCCAAGCGGAGGATTATTTAGTTGTTCACGCTTTGCGCCAGGCAGCGTACCTTTCATGTAACATTTCAGCAATTTCCAAACAAAACCAGAGATTGTTCTCGCTTTTGAATTTCTTACCAAGCAGATGTTTGTCTACAATGGAATTAAATGTTTTTATAAAATAATCCAAGGACAAGTGTGGATCAGGAATGGTACCATGGTAAACCCAATATCAATGAAGTACAAATCAAACAAAAAGGCTTGTTCAGAAAAGTGTTTAAAATTCCTTTTGACAGTGAAATGTTGTTTGGATCTTTGTAATTTCGTATGACAGATGCATGACGTTGGGCAGTGGTCACTTTCTGACAATTCAATTTTTTTTATTGAGAGAATAAACCAAATTTGAACAGTTTTACATCGTGCTCTTACAGTTACGATCTCTCTTTTCCTTTTGTGAACATACATATAACCAAAGAGAGACAACGGCATGAGAAAAGGGATAAAGAAGGGGAAATCACAACAATAATAAATGAAATAAACAAAATAAAAATGTCAACATGCTTTTTAAGCGTTCACCAAGAAGTCCACCAAAGTTGAACCCCAGATTAACTTTACCTCCACGAGTCAATCAACTTTTCTTCTGCTGATTGCTGTAATTCTACTGAAATGAATTATTTCTGGTCCAAAGTTTTACTGTTATGAATGATAATGGGACCAGCACCGAAAAGAAATAATAGTAATTTCTCCCAAAAACTCCAGTTTCCTCCTGCAGTAATTGCCAAGATTTTTCGTGCCACTGCCCTTGAGCAAGGCACCTCAGAGCTGGAGCTGCTCCCCCTCCGCTGTAAATATCTTTCTTTCTTCATACTTTTATTACAGCTGTCAGATAAAACTTTCGAGCTTCCTTCCATCTCACACCAATCATTTATTGTACATATGGTCCCCTGTTACGTCACCGTGGTGACAGGTCCAGCATCATGAAAAACAGCTGGCAGTGAATCAGGTGTTGCTAAGCAATGACCTTTCATCAGGGAAACTGTAAAGGCGCTGAAACTGCTGCAAATCTGTACATTTTAAGAGCAGTGCACCACTCTGTCATGTTTTTTATGTGACCGCGCTGATTAACACGAACAGCAGAGGGCGCTGAGTACGTCTGACAACAATTTATCACATGTTCAATCTAACCCCTGCTTGATACTCTTAATACTCTGAAGTGTTTAAGTCTACCATCCAGAACTTAGTACAGTAGTGTGATGAACATAATCTCATCCTCAGCATGAAAAAAAACAGAGATTTCTAAGAAACCATCATCAGACAGGCTCAAAAATCCTCTCCGATACATCTCAGATAATCTTAGAGGCCCACTTAATAAACTTCCACTGCATCAAAGGTCCAGTAAGGCTGCATTACATCATGATGTTTCAGTACAAAACTCCAGAAGTCTGTACATGAACAACATTTCAGTATTAATGGGAGATGCGACACCTTTATTGTGTAACCGAGTCCTTAAACTTGAGCATAAAAAGGTGACGGCGGATACACTGGTTCATTAGTGAGTTCTTCACTGTATCCACTGTTGAAAAATGTTTGATTTTCCAATTATTCTGCTGGAGTCTTCATATCACAACTTTATCTGGTTCAGTTTTGTGGTTCTACGTGTTTTTGGGGGGATAGTTTTGTTCAAAACAGGCATGTTTGGTGCCGTAGTGGTGTTTAGCATCCCCGCTCTTCATTATGACCACTGTTTCATTGCAAATCAAGCACTATGGTCAAAATGAACGCAAATTTCTCAGTCCAGTTATCCTTAAATGTATGTTTTTAACTGTCAACCTTTCGTTTTTGTATCAGCTAGTTCTGAACAAGACGTTTAACTTTATCAACCGGAGCTCCGACGTTCAACAACAACCTTACTAACTGTGAGCTGAATGATGACAGTATATGATATATATGATCGTCTTTCAGGTGGACCAGGTGTCCGTCACAGCAGAAGGTGGCTCTGGCGGCCGTCCAGCCAACAGGCCGGGGGGTGGAGCCATGCGTATCCACCGCCACTTCCCCTTCCCGGCCAATCAGATGTACGTGGTCGTGCTGCATCGCGAGCTGAAGCCGATGAGAGTTTACCGGCTAAACGTGAGCTTCGACGCCACCATCGAGGACGAGCTGCTGGGCTTCTTCAGGAGCTCGTACACCCTGCAGAGAGAGAGACGGTACACACGAACACACGATGACACACACACACACACACACACACACACACACACACACACACACATACACACACACACGCTGGTTTTTCCTGCAGCAGCAGGTGGTCGACTAGAAAAGGTCAGAGCTTCACATCCACGACATTGATTAACTCACACACCCCGCTCAGTGTGTTTGTGTGTGTTCGACTTATCAAAACACACACACACACACACACACACACACACACACACACACACCCTCCTTATGAATTTCCCATAAGCCTTTGCTGCAGAATTGTTTCCACATCAGATTTCTTCCCCCACGGTGCTGATGGGAAACTGACTGTGTGCAGATACATTTATTATTTCATGCATGAGTTTGTGTGGCCTCCATCTGTGTGTCCATGTGTTTGTGTGTGTTTCCGCAGCGACAGAATATTTTATCAATGTCTGACGGCAGAAGCACGAAGTCGGAGTTAATTGATGAAATCATAAGGGCTCACGTGTGATTGGTCAGAGGAGTAAAGCCATGACCATATAAGGAGTCTCTTAGACTGAACCATGGGGATTTAAACAGTTCTGATTGGCAAATGCGTCTGGTTATATTTACAGTATTTAAAACCACATGATCTTATATACACATTATATACTGCATGTTTTTAAAGGGTAGGTTTGCATGAAAATATTCATACATGCCCATATGTACATTTAAAAGCATTATTGGTTGGGATCCCTACTTAATCTTTTGCAGCCAAGGGATGCAATTTGTGTCAAAATTGGTACCCCAATAATTTCAAAATTCAAAAAACTTGGTAAAACCAGAGTGCACCAGAGTCCCGGTGAGCAGCCAGTCAATCACAGCTGTCAATCAACGCCCACACGGCAGACATCAAAGCTACTATAAGTCTTCAGATCTTATTAACAGAGCAGTAATGTCCAAAATGACCACCAGCGAACTTATTGAAGGGCCTGAATTGAGTGATTGAGACCATAATGACTCATTGAAATAAATGATTGACTTAGTATTTCTAGAGAGAAGCTGATGCTGTTTGAATGAGAGTCAGTCGGAGCGTCCAGTGACACTTAAAGCCTGAAGACGTTGTAGCTGCTGAACATAATGTTGCATTCAGTTGTGTTAAAACATGAAAGCATATATTTTATATAAATGAGCAGGGTTGTGATCTGAGAGTAAAATTCCTCTCAATAAAACTCACACTGACTCACAGTTAGAACATATTTTATTGATGTTGAACCTCCAAAACAACAAAATAACTGAGTATAATTAAAATTTCACAACCTGCATAAATGATATATTACATGAGGCAGTGGAAGCTTATTTAAATCACCATGTTTGCTTCATATTTCCATCAAGGTCTGTTCTGTAGAAATATAACATACACATTTGTTTTGTACATTTTGACGTAAAACATTGTCCAGAAACTTTCCTTTCTCATGATTCACCGTTAAGACAGAAGACTTGAAATACACATTTGCTGGAATTCCCCTCCCAATCAGCACGTTTTCACCACCAGTTGTCCCATATTCACTGGTAGCTGCTGTTTGGATCAATACCCGATCAATACAGCAGCTGATGGACCAGCAGAGCTCGATCACAACACAACAACCTGTTAGTTAAAGTTTAACGCTTCCACTGACTGAAACCTGGTTACTGTTACTGGCTTTTCTGAGAAAACCAGTCACCTTTAAAAAAAAACCTGTTTGCACAATTAGAGTTTTTTTTAACAGGTGAGCATGTGCATGATGCAGATTATAGACAGGAAAAGTGTTGCTATGACACCTTAAATATTTAAATCAAAGTCTGACTGAATCTGAAATAAATAAGTCCTGCAAACTCAGACATAATCACATCGTATATATATATGACTAACACCCTTAAAAGATGCCAGTCCTGGTTCATAAATATGCTAATTTAAAAAGAAAGTATAGTTCAAATCACAGCTGATTATTTATTTAAAAAAAAAAAAAAAAAGCAGAATAAAGCTGCAAATGATTCATTCAGCGTCAGTGTTCGGGGACTCCTGCTGTCCACATTACACTCTGCTGAGATATGTGTGTGTGTGTGTGTGTACAAAGCTCACTGTTAGCTTAAGGATTAGCTTGATGCAGCGGTGCGGCTAATGCTAACACACACACACACACACACACATACATACACACACACACAAACTGTGAGATTTGCTTAATATCCAGAGTTACTATAAACCTCAGGCTGGGTTTAAATGCTTAAATGCTGGGAGGGTGGGAATTAATTAGCACGTGCGCACACACACACACACACACACACACACACACACACACACAGTATCACTGGTAAAGCTGGGTATTGATATTTATGTAAATGATGTACAGATGAGTGTGATGTTAAACCAGTCTGAAATGAGTAAGTCTGTGCAGACTCCCGCTGACTCCTGCCGTCTGCTGAACTGCTCACATGACACATGACATCACCAACAGGATAAAAACAGACTCATCAATACTCCGCTAACGTACAGGAAACTGGACCAGAGCAGATATTGTGTCTGTCCACACAGTGTCACGTTCATCAAGCTATTATTAGCTCATATCATTAAGGGTTAAACTCTTCAAACTCAACACTGAGTTTTGACTTATTTTCTCAAACTTATTTACATTTTATTTTGAAATTTCAAAAATTGGTTTGAAATTTCAAAATAAAATGTAAATAAGTTTGTTCATCAGCTACATTTTTGTAAATATATTCAAGAGGATGTGATGTTACATAATTAATAAAGGAGCTGTAACTCTGATCAAGTCTGCAACTAATGATTATTTTCATTATTGGTTAATCTGTCGATTATTTTCTAGATTAATTGATTAGTTGTTTGGTCCATAAAGTGTCAGAAAATGTCAGTCACTGTTTCCTAAAGCCCAAGGTGACGTCCTCAAACTTCTGTTCTGTCACAACCAACACTCCATTATCTAAAGATATTTAGTTCATTTTATTTAAACGTTATATTTATTCTGCTTTAAACATATATGTCCAACATACAGAACACAATAAAGAAAAACAAATCAAAGGAAAAGAAGGAAACTAATGTTGCACAGTTTAGTCAAACTTAAGTCTCAGCTATTGAAAAATCCTCTTATTGGGCTCATTTTCAGGAAATCCATCTTCTTCTTGGAGTTTCCCTTTAACGCAAATGTTATTTTTTCCGTAGATAACGAGCTTGAAAATCCTTTTAGCCATTGATTCAACGATGGCTTTAGGGCCGTTTTCCAGCACACAGCAATGGTATGTTTGGCATGAAGATAACAAAAATATACCATCTTTTTCCTCTTACGACTTAAGTTACAAACATACCAAGTAAACATAACTTGGGGCACAAAGGGAAGATGATAATTAACAATTTGGGAAACATGTAATATCACTTTCTAAAAAATCTTTGTAAAAACAGTTTTAGTTTATTATCATAGAGGACTAAAGAAACCAGATATTCACATTAAAGAAGCTTCTTAAAATGACTCCATTATCAAAATAATTGCAACTAATCAGTTAATCAACTAGTTGTTGCAGCTCTAACTGTTGGTACTTCCCACATAAAATGACATTCATTTTCGCCTATTTTGGCAAAACAAGATGATCCAAGCAGTTTATTCTGATATGATGAACTTGAATATATTACTGTGATAGAAAAGAGGGAAAAAACCAGAGATCTTGAAGTTATGTACTCATGTTTCTGGTGTTTCTGGGTGAGTGGAGGCCTGTGGCATTGCGTGGCAGCCTTACATAAATGTCTTGTTTACAGTAAAAGATGGGAGACGTAGGTACCGATCTGTTTCCATCTGTCTCAATCATATTTTCTTTTTGATATGCGTAAAAAGCATGACGACTCATTTGCATACTTTTTTTTTTGTATGTGCAAACTAAAAAATGCCTATAAAAAGCAGATGTACATTTCATGTCTCTGTGTTGATAAGTACGAGCTGTGAGCTTTACACAGCGAGCAGGGATCTTTCTTTTGAACCAAAAAAAAAAAAAAAAAAAAAAAACTAAGCATACCTGTTTTTTCTCAGATTCTGTGAGAACTTTTTCATTAGACGAGAGCTGTTTTTGCAGAGCTGCCTTTCTTTAACGAGGAGAGGAATTACAGCTAACGAGGAGGAGTAGCGCGGCGGCTAACGAGGCAGGGTTTGATGAGAAACATGGATGTCGGGAGTGTTAACGAGAGACACGGATGTTAACGAAGGTTAGGTGAGAGTCTACATTTTAAGAGAGTTGAGAGAAGCTGATTGGTCAACAGATCTACTTCAGTCGGCGGCCTCTCTCTGACTTCTTCCTCCTCCTCCCTCTCTCTCTCTCTCTCTCTCTCCCTCTCTCTCTCTCTCGCTCTCTGATGGAGTAATCCAGTGTCGAGATGAGATGTTTCAGATCAATACTGCCCTCGCCCACTCTGCAGCGTGTGTGTCAGAGGGTAACCTATCTAACATGGCAGTCAACTGGAGTAACTTAATAAATTCATTCATTCTCTGAACCTTCACAACGCACACGCAGAGTTGGAAGTGGTGTGTAATAAAGGTCTTCATAGATCAGAGATGTTTTATCTGACCTGAGAGTGGACCCATGACTCTTCTACCTGAGTCTCAAATTGAGCGGTTAACTTTTATCCACTCTAGTGATGTAGCTCTACGGACGTCTGACACGTCAGTTCAAAGTGAAATATCTCAACAAATATTGGATAGATTGAGATTGAATTACAGAGATTTAAGCTCCCTAAAGGATCAATCCGTATGAGTTTGGTGATCCTCTGACGATTTAATCTGGTGTCAAAAGGAAGTGAAATTTTCCACTTGTCTAACCGTGTGTTCAGACAGAACACAAAGCCAGTTTTCGCCTCGCGTTACTGTAGCGTTACGTTAGCCGTAAGCTATCATCGACCGTGTGTGTGTGTGGGAGTGTTTCTTTGTGTTTGTGTTCAGTACAGCTGAACTCACAACTCACCAGGAACTCCGGTTCTTTATCTCCCTTTCCCCTCTCATCTCTGTATGTTTATGAAGTACATTCATAAAACCCGAGTATACCCGCCAATTTTTCGCTCAAGTTGCAACATTTTTTCATTGTTTCGTGGACGTGTATGTGCACTGACCTTGTATATAATAAGACCAAACTTAAGGCCTCAGTATGCTTCAAACGAAATGCTTAAAAGTGAAGAAATCTGGTTTCTTTGCCTCCAAGAGATATTTTCATAGCAGATCTGAGCCACCTTCATATGCGATCCTACATCTGATTCATACTGATCTCTGGCTTTGCGACCGTTGTCAGAGCGGTCAGTTCACGCCTGACTTCTCTGCGTCATCATTCAGTGTCAGCACCTCGCACCTTGGAGAGTAGTTCTGTGTAAGGCAGATGTGTGTGCGACATTTTACATTGTAAATAGCTTCAATACAGAGTTATACAAGATGTTATGATATGTGATACGCACATGCTCAGTGGTGTCTGTCTTACACAGAACTACTCTCCAGGGACTGAAATCGTGATTACTGTTATTAGTCTTTAGAGCCATTTCTAAAAAAACTAACGTGACCAAACTCTTCCTAATGAAGGAACATGTCACCCAGTGCAGCGGTGTGACTCATTGACGTGTTTTAAATAGTTTTTGGACAACAACAAGGAATAAGATATATCAGGCTTTGGATTCACACACAATACGTGTTAGTAGATCAATTCATTCGTGGTTTGGATCCAAACATAAGATTTGTTGACAATAAGAAAAATGTGCCGTAGACCTCAGTTGTTGTCCAAAAACTATTAAAAACACGCCAGTGAGCCACACAGCTGCACTGGGTGACATGTTCCTTCATTATGAACGTTAGTTTGTCTTGAAATGTCCCCAAAGACTAATAACAGTGATCACGTTTTCAGTCTCCAGAGAGTAGTTCTGTATAAGGCAGACGCCACTGAGCATGTGCGGGAATGCAGTTCTATTTACAGCTTCGCTACCTTGTTGTGCTACATATCACAACGTCTTGATGTTGTACTGAAATTCTTTAAAATGTAGCACAAACATCTTACACAAAACTACTCTCCGGAGACGGAAAACATGATCGCTGTTATTAGTCTTTGGAGCCGTTTCTGAACAAACTAATGTCACCAAACTTTTCATAATGAAGGAACATGTCACCCAGTGCAGCGGTGTGGTTCATTGACGTGTTTTTAATAGTTTTTGGACAATAACCGAGGTCTACGGCACAGAGGAATAAGAAATATCAGGCTTTGGATACACACATAATACTTGTTAGTAGATCAGTTCATTGTTGGTTTGTATCCAAACATGAGATTTGTTGACAATAAAAAAAATATAGAAAATTGCCAGACACATATCCTTTAAGTTTTTGTGTGAACAGCTGGGAACCAGAACATGAATGTCTCTGAAAGTGTCCCCAAAACAGACTGCTTCTATGGACCACCAGTAGGTCATGGCCCGTACTTTGACTTTCCTGAGGAAGAGGAAGCCAGTCTAACCTACCTTACTGTATCTTCTTCTATCTTTCCTTATTTCCTTCTTCTCCCCCCGGGCCTCCTACGTTCTTGCCTCCTCTTCTTTTGCTCCACAAATACTAGAAGCAGAATTGAAATCTGAGCAAACGACGCCCCGCCCTCCTCCCCGCTGTCTCCTCCATCAGTCGCATATTTAACACGAAAGATGATGAATCAGCCTCTCCATCGACTTCCTGTGTAAAACTATAGCTGCAGTAACACACACACACACACACACACACACACACACACACCCACACACACCCCCCGCAGTCTTTTCAATGTGAAGGCAGGGAATTGCAATTTGAGACGTTACTTAAAGAGATCAGTGTGATGTGGATGTGTGTGTGTGTGTGTGTGTGTGTGTGTGTGTGTGTGTGTGTGTGTGTGTGTGTGTGTGTGTGTGTGGTAGTGTGTTTCTACATCCATCACACACACACACACACACACACATGCACACACACACACACACACACACACACACACACACACACACACACACACACAGAAAAACACCTGACTCAACAGTTTTCCCATCAGTCACATCTCTGAATCTGAATGAGGTTTGTGTTTCTGTGTGTGTGTGTGTGTGTGTGTGTGTGTGTGTGTGTGTGCATGTGTGTGTGTGTGTGTGTGTGTGTGTGTGTGTGTGTGTCCGGTGTGTCTATCACATGTTCGCTCTGTTCTTCTGTGGTGTCTCCAGACGAGATGGCGAACATTACAGCAGGAAATGATGTAATTTCCATTTGTCTTCTGGGTTTTCAGGAGACGAAGCGACACGTTGCCGCATGAATTCATGCATGAGTGTGTGTGTGTGTGTGTGCGTTTGTTAACGTGTTGTTTATGTATGTGTGTGTGTCGTGGTTGTCCGTGGCAACGCTGTAAGCTTGGTTGTCAATCAAGATTACTGTGACAACAAGCGTTACCTTGGCAGCGGCGACTGTTGGCACGTCATGTGTGTGTATGTTAATATCGGGGTTTTATTGAGCTTTTATGCAGGAGTGTGTGTGTGTGTGTGTGTGTGTGTGTGTGTGTGTGTGTGTGTGTATTACAGACTCATCCTCTCCTCTAATAGATTCTCTCTTTATCTCGTCCCTCTCAGGCTTTCTCCATTATTCTCTCTCTCTCTCTCTCTTTCTGTCCGCCTCGCTCTCCTCAGTTTATTATTCTCCTTCCCTCCCTTCTCCTCCCTCCCTTCATCTCACTTCCTCTATTGTCCTCCTCTTCCTCTTCCTACTGCCTCCTCTTACCTTTCTTCTTCCTCTTCCCTTTTCTCCTCCTCAATACTTTCCTTCCTCCTCCTCTTTTCTCTCGTCTCTTCCTCTCCTCCTCTTTATCGTTCCTCCTCTCTCTCTCCTGCTCCTCCTCTCATCCTCTTCTTCCTTCCTCTTCTGTCCTCCTGTTCCTCCACTCCTGGTTTCCTCTTCGTCTTCCTCTACCTGTCCTCTGGCTCCTCCTCTTTTCCATCACCACACCTCCTCTTCCTCTCTCTCTTCTTTTTCCTTCCTCTGACTCCTCCATCTGTTTTCCTCTTCCTCAGTGACTCTTTTCATCTCTTCATCTTTCTCTCCTATCTATTCATCTCTTCTTATATTTCTCCTCCCCTTCCTCCTCATCACCTCTTATTCTGATCTTCCTTCTTCTATCACTTTCCCTCCTGATCCTCCTCTTCATCTTTCTCCCTCTTCCTCGTCATCGTCGTGTACCTCTTCTCTCCGTCTTCCTTTTGTCTCGTTTCCTTTCTTCCCTTCTTTTTTCTCCTCTCATTGTAAACACATCCATTTATTGTCTTTTTCTCACCCTCCTCAATTTTCCCTCTTCTTCCCTCCCTCTCTTCTCCTTCCACCCCTCCTCTCTCTCAACAACTTCTCCTCCTTTTTATCTCTCCCTTTCTTTCTTTTTTCTTTGTATTGTGATCTCTTCTGCCAGTTTCTCATTTCTTTTCTTTCTTCAGCCTCTTTCTCATCCTACACGTCTCTCTCTTCCATCTCTTTTCCTCCTCTTGTCTTCTCCTTCTACTTTTTATTCTTCTCTTTTTTCCGTCTTCTCCCCTCGCTCCTCTATCTCTTCACTTCTTGTTTTTGTCTCCTCTTTAATTTGTCGCTTTCTTTTTATTTCTTCTGCCATCTTCTCCTCTCATTCTAAACATTTCCTCTCCTCCTCCTCTTTTCTTCCGGTCTTTTTTCTTCATCTTCATCTTTCTTTTCTTCCTCTGCTCTTATCTCCTTCTCTTCCACCTCTTTTGGTCTTTTCTTCCTCTCCTCTTTCTCTTAACTTTCCTTCTTTCCTTTGCTTCAAGTCTCACCCTCCTCCTCTTCCCCTCCACTTCATCTTTTTCCTCCAATCTTTTCTCTCCATTTTTTCTTACATTTTTTTTTTATCTCCCTCTTTCTTCATTTCTGCCTCTACTGTCGCTCTCTTCCTCTTTTCTTTCTTCCCTTCCACTGCCTTCTCTCCTTTTTATCTTCCTCCACCAGTTTATCTCCTTTTTTGAATGTTAAGTGCTTTACGGCGGCTTCTGATATTCTTCTCCTCTTCCTCCTCTTTCCATCCTTCTTTCCCCCTTTTTTTAGCCTTTTCATCTTTTTTTTCTTCTTCTTTCCTCCCAGTTTTCCATCTCTTCCTCCTACTCTTGCTCCACCTCTTCTCCTCCTCCCTCTCTCTTTTTTTTTCCTTTCATCTCTCCTTCCACAAACACTCGGAGTAAAAATGCACGAGTGTGATAACAAAGTTTTCACGGGGATTATTTCCTGGAGTTTAACTTCTTCTTGTGTCTGTCAGGTGACTGACAGATGAACGCAACAAAGCTCCGATATGAAAACATTCAAGTCAGCTTAAAGAAATCAGGAGGAAACAGAAAGTTTCTCCGTGTTTATTGTGGATTATCTCTCTCTGTGGAGGCAAAAAAAACTGAAGAAGTAAAACGTCTCCCTGTAAGAACGTCTGTCTGCAGACAGCCGACCTGTCGGCTCTGACTTAAGAGGATTATCCTTTAACCCCCTGAACTCTGATTCCACCTTAAATTTCTCCTTTGATAGGTGTGTAGGGTTCAAAGACTGAAACAAAATCCCGCTTTATACGATAGCATCGCATACTTTTTATGGATTTATTCCAGAACTGGAATTGAATGGGTTGAAGCCTCAACTTTGAAACCCGAGCCAGACGATTACAGGCCAAATGTGAAAATGAATTGAATTATGGGTCACTTTATGGGACATTTGATGCAACAGCAATGCTGCTTATCTACACTCCATCATATGGATTGTCAGCCAAATGTACAGCAAATTGGGGCTAGGTGATATGATGATATATAATGTGAGTCTCTAGAGATCTGTCAGAGTCTGAGAGATTAAGCTAAACTGTTTCTATTCAGGCAGAACTTCCTTTAAAGCCCCTGCAGGTTTTAAACCCCCTGTGGGCAATGTGACAAATCAGTGAGCAGAACTAAATGGATCAGTGAAAAATGTACCCGAGCCCGACATGCATTCATCAATATAAAGGATAAGACTGGCGATGTTCTATATGTTTCTTCTTGTCAACAAATCTCATATTTCGAGCCAAACCGACCATGAACTGATCTACTAACGAGTGTTATGTGTGTGTATCCAAAGCCTGATATTTCTTATTCCTCTGTGCCGTAGACCTCCGTTGTTGAGCAAAAACTATTAAAAACAAGTAAATGAACCACACCGCTGCACTGGGTGACATGTTCCTTCATTATGAAGAGTTTGGTGACGTTAGTTTGTTTAGAAACGCCTCCAAAGACTAATAACAGCGATCATGTTTTCAGTCTCCGGAGAGTAGTTCTGTGTAAGATGTTTGTGCTACATTTTAAAGAATTTCAGTACAACGTCAAGAGGTTGTGATATGTAACACAACAAGGTAGCGAAGCTGTAAATAGAACTGCGTTCCCGCACATGCTCAGTGACGTCTGCCTTACACAGAACTACTATTCAGAGAGTGAAAGCGTGATGGCTGTTACTAGTCTTTGGGGCCATTTCTAAACAAACTAACGTTCATAATGAAGGAACATGTCACCCTGTGCAGCGGTGTGACTCATTGATGTGTTTTTAATAGTTTTTTGCTACATTTCACAATGTAAATAACTTCAATACAAAGTCAAGATGTTATGATATGTGATACGCACATGCTCAGTGCTGTCTGCCTTACACAGAACTACTCTCTAGGGACTGAAATCATGATCGCTGTTATTAGTCTTTGGAGCCATTTTTAAACAAACTAACGTCACCAAACTCTTCATAATGAAGGAACATGTCACCCAGTGCAGCGATGTGACTCATTGACATGTTTTAAATAGTTTTTGGACAACAAGGGAGGTCTACAGCACAGAGGAATAAGATATATCAGGCTTTGGATTCACACACAATACTTCTTAGTAGATCAGTTCATTGTTTGTTTGGCTGCAAACATTTGATTTCTTGACAATAAGACAATATGGAATATTGCCAGTCTTATCCTTTCAAAAAAACATAGAATGGATCCAACGACAGTCAGATCAAATCTGAAATTGACTCGAGGACAATAAGACCAAAATATGATGGATCCAAACAGATCTGACAGAGAACGGCAGTGTGATGCAGTCGAAAAGAGCAGCAACACACGTCATTATCCCTAAACTGGGCCTACACAGTTCACACTCTTTGTTTATCCTGTGATGATGATAATGCTTTGATCCACTCAGATAATAGACATATTGACACACTGATCCAAGAACCAATAGAGATTAGACTTGACTGTACTGACAGTAATTTGGATCTGAACTGACTGCGTTGGATCCTAATGGACTGTAGGAATAATAACACTTGGAAATTAATATTATGCTCTCATAGAATCATAGGGGGCACCACCTCTATTGATTAAATAATTAAGTAATCAATTAATTAGGAGGAAAACCCTAACCCTAACTCTGAATATAGTGACCTCGATCTCTGATATAAAAGAACAGACAAATACAATGACTTGGCTATAAATCAAGATATTTATTTAACTACCAAGGATGACGAGGAAACACTAACCATATAAACATATATACAACTAAAATGAATGAATGCATGAATAAATTGGTAAATTAAATTAACAAGTTATTGTTGACAGAATGAATTAATTAATGAAAAACACAATGAGAGGAGAGAAGACTCCAACTACAGGCAATAAAAATTCAATTTTTCAATTTCATCAACTCTGAGACAGAAGAATGGAAGATGGTTTACCTCATGTTTCCTGGTGATGAAGTCAGGTGATCAGTCAGGTGTCTCAGAGTTGGATGCATGAAGCTCTAACTAATCAGAAGAGTCCTTGGAAAAGTCTTTAAAAAGTTAAACTGTACGATAAAAATAGGAGATTACAAAAATAATAGATTATTGAAATGTCAAACTTGTGGCTTGTGGCATTCAGGCATCTTTTCAGTCTTTTGCTGCTTAGTTGAGTCTCTTTCTGGAGCTCTCAGCTCACAGAAGAAAAAAAAAAAACAACAAAAAAAGCACAAGGAACTGAAATGCCAGGCCATCCCGGCTGCAGGGCCGAGAGGAACACAGAGGAAGCAGCAGCAGCAGTCAGCGAAGGCAAAAAGCAGAAGAGGAGCAACAGCCCAAAGGGTACCAGCGAAGAAGAGTCACACAAAGAAACGTCTTAGAACGAGGCGTGTTTTTGGAGGAAGAGGATCCTGTGGTGCTCTTTTGAGGGACCATGTTGATTACTTATTAATTACTTTGTGTGGAGAGAAAACTGGCCTCCAACCTTAAAGGGGAATAATTTGATTCCTATCAGATATCTGAAAATTACACGCTTGCAAACTGAATACTCACTCGCTCTGTCAATATCATCAAACAGAACAGTGAGAAGACATTTAGAAAGAATAAAATAAAAGAGAAGAAAATCAATAAACCCTAATTTCCCAATCTGTAATTAAACTGTCCATTTTCTCTGTGAGACTGGTGGTGAGAAGGCTCAGGTTATAAGTCCTGTCCAGTGTTTCCTTGACATCCTTATGCCTTTAGGTCAGAGGTCATCGGGTCCGTGTTTGTGTTCTGCACCTACTCAGACAGACTGTGAGGCCAAAAGGCGTCATAATGTTTTTGAAAGAATTAAACTTCTCCTCTTATATTCCTGGCTTCATTATCCAGGACCCACAAGGACCTCTAATTTACAGAGAGAGAGAGCACTTTTAAATGAAGAAATAACACAGTGTTCTTCTTATAAATGAAATTCAGAAGCAGTAAAATTGCTCAGTTCAGTTTTACTGCTGCAACTTTACTCGGTCTTGTATGCTGAGTAGTTTATGGTTAACTTGACCCGTCAGATGGTTTGTTACGCAGAACCATCTGAGAGGTCGTCCTTGAAAACTGTTTGGAAAAGGGCAAGCACTTTCAAAAAATACTTGGCAGGTGATCGGTTGAACCATCTGTCTATCACCGTCTTACCTTGTGAGGCAGCTGGATTTGCGAGATCACGAGAATCCTCATAGGACGCCGATTGGACGCATGTCTGACAGGACGGATAAGCTTCAAGTCAATCAATCAATATTCTATCAATTCAGCCGTCTACACTTGCACTTTACACACATACTTTTACACTTCAAGTCTATTTTCCTACTATAGAGATTGTGTATCAGGCTCTGCCAAAACACGAGTGACCTACACTCAACATTGTACCTGAATGCATCCTGTGTAGAAACACACGCGGAGCACCGAAGCTGCCGCTGCCCACGCTCAATGTTAACGTCCTGAGCCATCTGTTGCCTTTCAGAGACCTCAGTATGTGTGTTTGTGATATGATGTCGGTTATCTAATTGTGTCCATGAGTTTGTGTCTGTGCGCTGATGTTGAAGGAACTTTCACACACTGCACCAATAAAAAATTCCACCGGCATAGTTTAATTAATTAAGGGTGAATTGAATTTCTAGAAAAAAAAGTACTCTATCATAATATAATATGTTATTACATAATAAAATTAGACATTTTGTGATAGAATAGAATATTTTACCCATATTACCCTCCGGTAATGAAAATATAACCACATTTAATAGGTTTTTTAAGGTCACAACCATCTTTCTGAAGAAACCAAATAGCTGCTAATCTACGTTCTGAACCAGCTCACATCACATTTTTCTTCTCTTGTCATTAATGAATCTTGGTGTTTGTTTTCAGCCTTGTATAACAAAGTTCCAGTTGGTTTAAAAATAATAGAGTTTGTGTTTTTTTGCTACTTTGCTCTTTCAGGTTAAATGTTAGAAAAGCCACCACAACATTGGCAGCTGAACCTGACCTCTAGTCTGGTCTAGTTCTGGTCCAGGTCACAACAGGGCCAGGGCTAAATGTCAGGATGGGTTGTGTTTGCCGTGCTTCTGATTTACACTTTCATCCTCTCACGCAGCTACCTGGCGGTGACTCAGTTCAGTCCGATCCACGCCCGGAAGGCCTTCCCCTGCTTCGACGAACCCGTCTACAAAGCCACGTTCTCCCTCACGCTCCGCCACGACCCGCAGTACACCTCCCTCTCCAACATGCCCGTCGAGAGCAGCTCGCTGTCGGAGGAGGACGGCTGGGTGACCAATCGCTTCTCCCGCACTCCCCGCATGTCCACGTACTACCTGGCCTGGGCCGTCTGCAACTTCACCTACAGAGAGACGCAGACCGACAGCGGCGTGACGGTCAGTCTGAACACAAAATGCTGATGTGATTCTGCTTATTTTGGGGGATTCGCTTGATAAAGAAATGTCGCCTCTACGGCTCAGGGCTAATGACATGTTCACGTCATGTTGTTCAAACTGATTCTGAGTCAGAGATATCGGGAATTTCCGCCGGCTACGATATCTCTCAGTTGGTGCCAAAATGGCTACAAAACCAGCCAATGGCTACTTTGACATTTAAGTTTATTAAAGGGGTCATATGCTTTTTGTGGTTTTGTGTCATTTATATACTGTCATGATGTTGAATGTTAAACATGGTCAAAGTTCCAAAACTTGAGGTGAACAGATGTAGAAATATTCTCTGAAGTTCAGGGCTTGAACCTGCTCTGAAGGCTCCGTTTCTGACATTTTTTTTCTACCTTGCTGATGAGTTGATGTCGGTTGTAGCCTTGGTTGCTAAGGTTGTTGCTAAGGTTGTCCCATGTGTTGTTCACGTTGTCCTCTCTCATATTTCGGATCGGATTTCGTCTCCATTTGTATTTGAGAAGTTGACATTTCAAGTAAAGAATGAGAAAAAGAAGTAAAATCCTGCTACTATAGATCGTTGATGAAGCCTCCCGAGCGGCTGGAAGTCGGCCGTGACGCAGCTTCCGGAAACTTAACCAATCACGGATTGAACAGAGTGGGCTCATCAGGAGGCGGGGCCTTAAAGAGACAGGAGCTAAAACAGCCTGTTTCAGACAGAGGCTGAACTGAGGGGCTGCATAAAGGACCAGTAGAAGATAAATAAGGAGTTTTTTTAACTGTGAATCATACAAAGATATACAGCGATACATACAAAGAGCTCCCGGCACTCAGCAGCTGTCTGTCCCTCCGCTCCGTAGTTTCTGTCATTTTAGGTAGTTTTTATCATGCAGATGTTTGTCCAAGTGCTCCTTTTTCTGATAAGTTTGTTTTCAATTGGTCATTTGGCGATATAAGAAGGCGGTGCAGCGTCATGATTGACAAATGTGACGGCCGCTCTCAAACCTCTGTCAGGCGGCGAGACGTCTTCCCACTCTGCCGTCATGACGTGAACGCTCCGAGCCGTAAACATGGCAGTCTTTCCTATGACATGAGCATTAAGGGTGATGACCTCGGCCCTTTCCAACACAAACTGGACACACGTGCAGAATACTTCTCTTGCCACGTCAACTAAAGATAAAGACAAAAAACAAAAATTTCAAAGTAATTAACTTCTTGTTATAAGTAAAAATACACAATGAAAAACATAAATGCCTTACAGGGGTAATTTTTTAACTGTTGTCCCATGATCATGACTTAATTATCTCCTTCTCTTGAATTTCTAGAAATGATGTTTTTCTGCTGCTTTATTTCTTAAAACACTCACCCTGTGATCTTTTTGTAATGATGTAATTATGTACCAGATACTGCCTCCTTTTCCTCTCTGTCATTTCTGCTTTCTCGTCTTCTGGGACTCCTTTTTTTTTCTCGAGGCGGAGCGGAAGAACGATATGATGAAACCTGCGTAGATAGAGAATGAAATACAGAAGCATTTTATCTTGACATAATGATACATTTATACACTCTCACAGTAGCTGTTTCTGCTATCATTAAATCCTTATCCCTTGGTAATAAGGTTAAAACTAAATATGAGCAGTTATCTCTAGATTATATTTGACATAATAAATTGGGGAATGATAGCTTTATGTCTCATAATCAGAAAGAAGAAGTCAGGCCCTGAAGTAACAGACTTAGAAGTGTCAGTTTACTGTCTGGTGCTATTTCTGCCTGCAAAAAAAAAAAACAGCTGTATGATGTCTTCTGTGGCTCTGGAGGATCATTGTGGAGTCTGATCAATGTAACCCAGAAAACAGCGTCACAAACTGGCTGAGAAAGACACAAAGGCGCCGAATCCATGGATGCTCCACAGCTCGATGTCTGGTGACATGTTTTACATGCTTGGTGGTGGTTCACCTGATAGACCTGATGATATTATATGATGACGAGACAGTTTAAAGCTTTATGTTAAGATTCACGTTTTGGGAAAAAAGTACACTTAGATTGTGTCTTAAAGGCGACGTATTATGCTTTTCCTTATTTTCAGACATATATATATATATATATATATATATATATATATATATATATATATATATATATATATATATAATGTCACAATGTCGGATGTTCATGTTAAAAGTGGTCAATAACGAGGTAAATGTATGTAGCGGTAATCCTTGTGAGCAGGAAGCACAGCGAAGCCAACATATCTCCTTTCCGGGAGCGGCCATCTTGCTTGTGTGACGTCATTTGGAACACGCCCCCTCAGCCGTCTCACTGCCTGACGGAGGTTTGAGAGCGGCTGTCACGGCTGTCAATCATGACGTCAGAGTCGCCTCTTTCTATATCGTCAAATAACTAATTAAAAACAAACTTTTACAAGAAAAATGAACACTTGAACAAACATCAGCATAAGAACTACCTGAAATGGTCAGAAACCATCTTTGAGAAAAATGTATTTGACATGTATGTACTTTGATTTTTTAGTTTGTCTCGTGTCCCATCCATTAACATGGAGGAGGCGGGGCTTATGACCTATACTGCAGCCAGCCACCAGGGGGCGATCGAGACGTTTTGGCTTCACTTTTGGGGAGCTGTCATGACGTCCATCTTTATATTCAGTCTATGGCAGAAAGCAGCAGCTTCAGGCTGCTCTGAACGCTCAGTTTTCAACGTTTTTTCTACTTTCAGCCCGAGCTGACGTCAGTTCGTGACGGATTTCTTTATATCAATATCTGCTACGTGCTCCGGAGTAGTTACGCCGAGCCACGACGCCATTACACAGCAGAGCAAAGTAAAATAAGTATTTTACCTGTTGGAGGTGTGCTGGTTGTCTGCAGCTCTTCATCAAACATCATCATCACTGTGGCTGTTTCTGCTTGTACTATTCCTCCCTGCGTTATTTCCAACTGATTCGCTGAACAAATAGCTCCATATGTCGTTGTTTCAACCGGTTTTTAGCGCCGCTAACGAAGCTTCGCTAAGTCAGTGAGGAACACGTTTTTACTTCCTGTAAATTCTTCACAACAAAAGTCTCCCATTAGTGAGTCATTTAAAAGATTTTAATTTGAAGCAGTAAGGCAGGAAATGTTTGGTTTGCAATGACGGTAGAGTTACACAACTCTGATACGTAAATCTGGCCAATCAGAACAGAGTGGGCTCATCGGGAGGCGGGCCTTAAAGAGACAGGAGCTAAAACAGAGTGTAAAGAGAAACTACGTATATTGAGGCTGCATAAAGGTCCAGTATAAGATAAATAAGGAGTTTTTTGAACTTTGAATCATGCGGAACTACTCTAGTGGAGTCCAAAAATGAAAAATTTAGAGCTGAAATGAGCATAATAGGTCCTCTTTAACAAAAAAGACGCAATTGAGTTGCATCATGGGAAGTGAATCTTACACAAAGCCAGAGTAACTTTATGGACGTACAATACTAACAGACTGTAGTGCCTCTTTACAGGATAAATACACACTAAATCTTTTTTAATCCTACAGGCTTATGTTAGTATACTTTTTATAGCACCTTTCATACAGATAATGCAGCTCAAAGTGCTTCACATCACTGTGTATACAGCACATATAGACTCACCGAGCACTTTATTACTAACACTTGTGCGATTTAATGCAATCCAATACAACAGCTCAAAGGTGATCATTCCACTTTATGTTTATTATCGAGGTCGTAGTGGGTGGTGATGGTGAACTGGAGCGCTTTGTATTGAAAAGTCTTCCTAATATTTCGCCTCCCTCATGTATATTAATGGGCCATTAGCGGACCACCCACTACAACCTGAAAATGTATAACTGACCTCTGCAGTCGTCTCTTCAGCTGTTATTGTTAGATATGTCGGGACGGAAGCAGCCAGCAGACTTTGAGTGTGTAGTTACCCTTTAAGGAGCTTTATAAGATCACATCTGTTATCTTGAGATAATGGGGCAATAATAAAGAGCTGAAAGTCTTTAAAACAATGCTTGAAATCTCCAGATAACACCACACTACCGACTACTGACTTGAAATTCTACATATGAGCACCATTTCCCTTCTCCAGATAACAAGCTAATTCAAAATCTCTAAAGTCAGAATCTCTAGATAACACTTTAATGTCTTTAAATTATATAATTTAGTCAGATAGTCACATTTGTTATCTTAGGATAACACAGTAATTAAGATGTGAACTCAAGATAACACTTTGGTATCTTGAGATACGAGATAATTAACCAGATTCCTTACAGAGGTCGACATGGTTTGATTACTCGCTCTTCCCAGCTGAGTTGTGTGAACAGGCTCGGATGTGTTGTAGCGCCAGAGGTGAGCCAGGTTCAACTCGTTTACGGCGGCCAAATTTTCGGATGTTTTTGTGTTGTTTTTTTGTTTTTTTCAGGCCAGAAACAGACCAATAAAGCTGTTCTGTCTGATTTATTTAGTGTTTATCGTGCCAAACATGTCCGTTGTGATTCTGTTTTCAAAGTCGAAAACAATCCACAGTCGTCCGCACTCGCCCCGATATCCCATCATCCTTTAACAACCGCAACATTCAAAACAGAAATATGCAAACGCACGCGTCCGTGTTCTTACACAAGGACGAATACATGCACGACCTTGTTTCTCCTCCTCCTCCTCCTCTTCTTCTTCTTCTTCTTCTTCTTCCTCCTCCTCCCATCATCTCTCTATCAGAGTAATTACAGCTCATCCATCTCGTCTGCCAGAAACTCAAGGACAGCACTCCAACACACACACACATTTAGACACACACACACACACACACACACACACACACACACACACACACACACTCCGCCTGTTTCTCCTTGTTACCGAAAGATAATTTTGGTGAAATGCTGTTTTAATGACAAATCATATCTAGGTCATTTATAACCATCACCAGCCTCTAACAGCGTGTGTGTGTGTGTGTGTGTGTGTGTGTGTGTGTGTGTGTGTGTGTATGTGTGTGTGTGTGTGTGTGTGTGTGTGTATAGAGTAATATCAGGGAATCAGTCAAGCTTGTGAGCTTTAGTCATTGTAACGAATAAATTAATACTTATTTTTGCTCACCAAAAACAAAAACTAACCCTTCCATTATTTCACATTCATCACGGGTTGATACTGGTTGTAACCCTCGGTGTTGTTTTTGGGTGGTGCAGGCTCCACAGGTGAAAAGGTTTTTATTAGGATTCCTGGGATTTCTCGTCAAAATTTGAATTTTAAAACAGCACTGAGGAAGATAATTAGTCATAAAATTATGTTAATTCCCAGTATTGTAATAGTATTCTTTCATATTTGTTAGATTTAGTTTTAATTATGACCGGCCAAAAGGACTGCAGGTGCTGATTTTTTTTTTATCCTCTCGTTTTCAGCAAAAACAAGTAGTTTTATCATTTGGAGTCGTGTTTCTGTCCACCTGGTGAATGTAAGTCCAATATTCACTCTCTTTTAGCTCTGTCTTTGCTCTCCACCAACTCCTGAGGGAAATATCTGGCTCTTTAGATGCTAAATGCTCCACTATGTTCACCAGCTCGTCTACAGCTAACTGTGTCTGTTTGTATGGTGCTGAGCAGGTAGTGTACAGCGGCTTTTTAGAGCTTTTTTCTCTGAAAACGACGCTATGAGAGATGCTGCAGCCGGACGGTTGGATCCACATGGAGAGCCGGGGCTAACGTTAGCTGGGAGGCTAGCGTAGCGTTAGCCGCAGCATGACCGCAGGGAAGCACAGCCAGCTAGCCTCCGTTAGCCTCCCAGCTAACGTTAGCCCCGGCTCTCCATGTGGAGCACTGAGCTCTGGTTTGTTATTCGGGTTAAAGTGGGAAGAAGCAGCTGGTCTGACGGGTAGCTGAGTGAAGTGGAGCCTGCGGAGGAAACACCGGGACCGTCGGGGTGAAACAGTCCATCAAGGGAAGCACAGTCAGGCAGCAGAGGAGATAGCAACATATCGGCCTCTCTTAGTTGGCAGAATTCGCCGATGCCGATATTTCATTTTAGAGCTTTTATCAGTACCGATGACTGATAATATCGTGCATCCCTACTACCGATTATAGCCACTTTAAGCTAACTTTGGTGCAAAAACTGCGTATTATTTCAGTGTTTTGAGGTAAATGAGCACTCTTCTTGCACATCTTCAGTCTGATCTCCTTCCACGCTTGTTGAATGCTGCTGTCTGCCCTGCAGCTCTGATTCAGGGAGGAGGTCTACATATCTGATTAAGCCACTTGTTTAATACTTTAAACACTTTAGACCACACAGATAAACTGTAAACTGCCATTTTAGCATGAAAAGTAATTGAAAGAAACCGCTGCAGGTGAAAAGTTAATGGAGTTATATTGCTGCAGTAGTTACGCTGAAGTGGTATTAAGGTCTGCAGAAGATCTTTGCTTCAGTACATATAATATTCTTCGCACACACAGCTGCACACAGACAGAAAAGTACACACTGCATATACCAAAAAAAAAAAAATCTGGAAAATCTCCAACGAGTTAGGGGAACTGCTGACTCCAAACTGACTGTTCTACACTTGTTAGCTCTGTGATAGACTGGTGTCCTGTCCAGTATGTACCCTGCCTTTCACCCAGTGTGAGCTGTGATGCTCTCTGATCCTGCACAAGATAGGCTGGTAAAGATAATGAACGGATGGATTTTCTGGGAAATCACAATGTGCTCTCATTTCCCACCAGCTGAAACTACTTAAAGCTGATGTTTTTTTTAGAGATATGAGAGATTAGCGAATTACTTTGTAATTTATACACTTACAGCTCTGTGAGATATTTCTTTAGAGACATTAAGCTTCGTCCAGAATGAAGTCGAGTCCTACAGAATGTAAAGTGCACTGCATTGCAGTATTATTACTAGAGGTGGAAATCTTCTTGGTGTTAGGATTTGATTCAGAATTGATTCTTGCTTCAATAAATAGAAAAAGGTTTCAGGCTTTTACTCCAGTTTATTGTGTCAAATCATTCACTTGTGTGTTTTGTCCTCCAAAGTGCACAATGAAACATAAATGGCAGTTAAGATAAACTGGTGTTGATTAAACAGTATTTAAGAAGCAGTTTCTTTTATTTAACTGCATTAATTTGGAAGCATCGTATAGTCTTCTGCCTTTATTAGAATAATTAAGAAATGAAAGTGTCATTTACTGTCCAACATCAAATAAATATTGTCTTCATCCAACCAGAGTTAGCTGAAAGTGTTGCAGTGTGTTTGGTTGGAGTTTGGTGCTCCAGCGTTCGTCTCTGGTTGATGACATATGACGTTTTTAACAAAATGCCTCACTTTAATCGTGCAAAGCTAATGATTAAAGTTAGTAAGAAATCCAAATGCACTTGCACTGCCTTCACAGTTGAGTTCCGTCTTTATCTTCCTTCAACATAATGTTATTAACGACGTACAAAAATTGAGTTTTAGAATTTGTGACGACATTCGGAGCCGTAGAAGAAAAGAATTACAATTTTTTTCCCTCCCACCTGTAGTTATTACAATACTAGAGACTCATTTACATAATGATAAAACTCATAAAACACTTATTCTCCCGCTTTCTCCATCCTGAATAGCAGAGGGATGATCCTCCTGCTGCTGCTGCTGCTGCCAGCCATACATTACTGCACCCGGTTGACATCTTGGTCACTTTATTTCAACAAGGAGAGACCAGTAGGAGGTGTAGAGGAGCTTTGGCGATTGGACTCCATCGATGTGAAGCATCTTCATTAAGTGTAGGTCCTTATGAAGATAAGAGACAGGACCCGGATCCCCCACCGGAGTGCAGGCGCTGGTGGTGGTGGAGAGCCAGCAGGTGGTTGATAGAAACCTGCAGAAAGATGATTGGTCAGGTATGGTGATGTTAGAATTGTGAATGAAGGGATTTTTGACAGCGTGGGAAAGAAGAAGAAGAAACCGCAGACATTCAAACATAGTGGGATAAAGGCGGAACGCGAGGGAAGAAATCCTCCTTCTTGAACTTTTGCCAAAGCTTCATTTGAACGGATCATAAACTGTTGCATAAATACACAAGGACTCAACTGGAACGTGGAGTATTCAAGTGTGTTTTTTTGTTTTTAATCCAAAAATACATTTATTTTACTTTTCCTGAGCATATACTCTCTTATATAAAACATACAACCTTACTGTTTCACTTTTTTTGGGGGGGACAAATTCATTCATTTGTTTTTATTTCATTTATTTGTTCCGCTCATGTCGACACACAGCTCCAGAAAAAGACGTGATTCATAGACAAAATGCAATTCGGTTTCCTTGTACGCAATCCATGACTGAAAAACAGCAGGGAGAAGAAAATCCACTGAAAACACAGATAAACAATAGAAATAGATGGTCTGTCATTTCTATTTACTTAAGTGCACTGTGTTACTGTGTGTTAGCTGGCAGCCTGAAACACTGAGTGAGATTTTCTTGGTTTTAAAAACAGGATATGATTGTGTCCACAGACAAAAAGGGGTGCAATGCATGAAAGAGATGCAGGAAGCAGCAATATGCATATTTTCCATATTTACAAACAGTTGCTGGATATGCTCTCTGTTACAGCATCGCTCTCATGTTAGAATCCTTGTTCGAGCCTGAAGGCAGTGGAGACGCTGCTGCTGTCTATTTGCAGAGCAGCTTCCTCTGACAGAAACATTAATCCTGCCATCCCTCCATCCTCCTCCAAACCTCTGAAAGAAACGGTTTCATGTGACAGAGAGAGTGAAAAAAAAAAACAAAACATCCCTCCATCCTCCTCCAAACCTCTGAAAAAAGCTTCATATGACAGGAACTTTCATCCTCTCATCCTACTCAGAACAGCAGAAAGGAAAGAAAAGCATCAGTCGGCATGCTGGACTTTTAGTCTCTGAATAAATGATGCAACTCATTCTGCACAGATCAGTGTTCAGTGTTTTTACACTCGGTGATAACTGTGTTATAATGTAAAGGGCAGCGAGAGGACAGCTGGAGTTTTCTGCCTAAACTGTCATGATTGCTGACTGAGCAAAAGTCAGTATCTTGTCGCTGATGTGTTGCTACTCAGTGTTATCAAGAAATTAAGTTCATATACGACTAAATAGAGATGTGCCAGTACAGTATATCGGTTTTTACTATATACCACGATGAAACATTCTGATGGGAATATCGCCAACCATTTCTGTTACCGCCGTTACCGTGATTATCACCATTTTTGATGGCACAGTGAACGCAGCACAGCTCTCGTGTCTTTATTAGCAATTTTTTTTCAAATAAACCACAAGAAATGCTGAGGTACCTAATAGGGGTGTGCCTGAATACAAATATATTATTCAGCAAAGCACAAATAGTGATTTTATACGAATATTTGTTTAATACAAATATTTTAAAAATGATTTGTTTTTGGGATAAAAAAAAACATGTCAAATGAACACTTATTCTAACACTTTAATTTTCTAAAATTAGAGGCGTAATAAAAACAAAAACAGGATTTTTAAGCCTCTTTACACTTTTATTCAAATACAAATACAAATAATTTTGCTGTCTAAACAAATACAGATACAAATACTGGAACCTCCATAATTAAGGGCATGAATGCCAATATGTCAGTGAATCTGTACAGTAACATCCATATAATTTAAATAGTAAAAGAAACATTATAGAGTCTAGTACCAATAGACTTAATCAATGCATATATGTTATTCAAAAGACACTGTAAAGGATATGAAAATTACCCAGCTAAGTTAATACCGAGCTCCAGAATACACCAACTGGGGAAGCTTTTTGTCTAATATAGCATATAGCATTCCACTCGGCTGACCTTTTTAGACAAATATTCAAATCAGAACAAAGTTATTACACTAAGTAGAAGTTCATCGTCCAGTCCCTTGGGAGGCAGCGTCTGTAACGTAAATATCCAGAAACTTTCAGTCCCACAGGAGCGGACGGAGGCCACGTCACATTTCATCTCATTAAAACGGGACGCTACTGAATAACCTCTGTCCTCTATCCAATATAAACAAGGCCACCTGGGCAGCGTATCATATATATGACATGAGTGGACGCGCAGGTGATAAACTATATTCCTGTGAGGGGGGATGATAAAAATGTGCTGTTTTGACAGTGTTGCGGCACTGAGCACAATTCTCACTAGGGGTGTGCCCGAATACAAATACATTATTCGGCAAAGCACAAATAGTGGGTTTTATACAAATATTTGTTTCATACAAATATTTTAAAAATTATTTGTATCCAGGAAGAACAAAGACAACGTCTCAGTGTCTCTCCTCTGCTCCGCTGTTACGTCTAACAGCAGGTCTCAACAAGGGGAGTCACATCCACCTGCTACATGACGCACATTTCCTAATTTGGACATCACTCCTGGAGTTGGGGGTGTTCCCCAGAAATAAAGCTGAACTACTGACACATGCAAAGTGCTCCCAAGAGACTCTCCATAACCTGTTGTTCCCCTTCTCATTTCCACAAAGTCAGGTTGTAAAAAATAGGCAATAAATGAAAAGTGCAAAGCAATAATCACCTTTGAAGTTCTTCTACATGTTACATGATGTGCTGTCTCTGTGTTATGGGTGTATAAATACTTAAATGTCTTACTGCAATGAGTCGATGAGTAAAGTTTTAGCTCAGTAGTCAAGAGCAGTCGTCTATGATCTGGGAGACTCCAGTTCAAGACCAGATGTGAGGACCTCCTTCGTAAGGTAGTTTATTCATGAACACTTATTGTAAAGGTCTTTGCACACCAAGTCCGTTTTTTTCGTCCGAAATTGTCGCACGTTAAAAAATAAATACGACGTCACGTTGTGTCAATCACGTTTACACACCGACTCCGAAAGTTTTGTCCGTCATTAAAGTTTTCGGAGCAGGTTTTGATTTTCTGCGTTTTTTTGCATCCGTCAAAAGTCCTACAGAGTTGTTTGACCACTCAGAGCCACCGTACACGCAAACAACACAGCCTGGAAACACTGATACCATCAGCTCTAGCAGAGAAATTACACACAAACTGATCACAGGACAACTATTGACCATGATCTTGTCTGTATGTTGGATCGTGGAAATCGGTGGTCTTCTTTTTACTATGTGGTTCTTTCTTTTTCTTTCAAGAATTTAGAGGACTACAAAATCATCCTCACTGCTTTACGACTTCATTTTGCCTCGTATTGCGAATTTTTGCAACGAATATAGTAATAAAACACATCAGACTCAGCGTGTGAGATTTCTGTGCGTAACGATTTTTGTCGGATGACACAAATATTTAAAAAGACCTTTAGCATTTTAATTTTCTAAAATTAAAAGTGTAATAAACACAAAAACTGAATTTTTAAGCCTCTTTCCACTTTTGTTCGAATACAAATACAAATAATTTTGCTGCCTCAACAAATACAGATACAAATACAAATACTGCACATTCCTAGTTCTTACATCAATAATTCTTGTTTGCAACTGGCTGTTGTGAGTTTTCTTTTGGGAAGAATTTGACTAAATGATCTCTTGAATTTCGCCATGTTTTGTATAAAAACAAAGGTGGATCGATAAAACTCGGGATAGCTCAGGGTCTGATTTTAATATGTACCAGTGTTTCATAAATACTGACCTTACAGAGTGACTCTGAGGAGAGCGAGTGGTTTTAGATGCAGCTTAACAGGTCAAAGAGAGATTTCTCTAGAGCTGACTTATATACGCTTGTTCTACCCAATCAAGCGGATAGATTTTTTTTTTTTTTTTCAAAAGATAAACAAAAAAATTCATATTCACTGTGGAACAAAATGCTCATCATAAACAAAACAAGGTCTCATTTCCATCTTTCAGATGATCTGAGCTGCACAAACAGATCTTCAGTTAGTTGGGACACTTCCAGCCTCCATTGTCAACTCACCAAATTCCTCTTCTTCTCTTCTCCTCTTCTTCAAAGAGTCACTCTCTCTTTCTTCACCTCCTTCAAGCAGATGTTTTGTCTTTCTGTTGTATTGTCAGTACAATGTGTCTCTGTTCGAATCTCTGTTCCTGTAATGAGCTGCTTTCCCTTCAGGGAGGATTAAAGTCTTGACAGAATACAAACAAAACAAACAAACAAAGTGTGTGATGACCCAGCGAGCAGCTCCTGGTTCAATAAAACCTCCATCTTTCAGCCATTTAGCTCGTTATTCCTTCATCTTCTGTCGTCTCGCCGACTGTCAGCATCCTAAAGCAAAGAAGCGTTTGTGTTTATCTAGCAGCTAATCGCTGCTGTGGATCTGAACGTGAACAGGTTTCACTCTGCAGATGCAAACACTCAGAGCTGTCACACTGAGAGATTACTGAGAGGATGCTTCAGCTTTTCTGGCTGGGGGGAAAAAAAAAAAAAAGGTTACGAGAGGTTAAAAATGGGTTCAACGGGGCTAAAAACGGGGAAAATTTTAGTGTTGCATGATCATAATGTCTGATTAACATTATATAATGATAGAAATATTCTTTATATATATATATATATAATCATTATAAAGGCAGTAATGTTAGTATTTCCTTTCTTTGAATTACTATCATCACAGTGTTAATATATATAATTACAACTGAGGTATTTATAATATTATACTGAATACTGGAAAATACTGGTTTCTGATTGGCTGCCATTTGTCAGTTAAAGTCTAATAGGAAGACACCTCAAACTATGCGTGCAAGGTGTACTAAACTGCAGGTAACCATAGCAACGCTACAGCTCCACCACAACAGCAACTCCCAGTTCTCCCAGTTGACTGCAATCAAAACGATGAAAAAAAAAAAGTGAATTATCGCTTAAATGCACAATATGTAATTTCAAGGGGTCTCTCAATCAAAACAATAACAAAAGACGGAGCGTGATGACAGTGTGAAGTAGCAAGGGATCATGGGAGTTGTTGTCTTCGTCGTTAAATAACCAGCTTCACCGGGATAGGATTACTCCAGTGTGAATCATTCAGGATGTTTTTACCCACAGAAGTCTCCTCCTCTCCAGAACAAACGAACACGCAGATTAAAATCATTAAAATACTAATTAAAGCTGTTTCACCTAAAAAAATCAATATTTCTCCAATGATGTTCAGCGACCACCGGACTTCCTGGAGTTGCTGTTAGCCGAGCTGCTGCTAACGTTTCTCCAGTTTATTTCTCTGATAACTTAAGATCCAGACGTCCAATGATTAAAATCCTTCTTCCAGCTAAAAGATATAGTTAAAAACAACCTAAATTTATCATGAAAATGTGACTTAAAACTGAATAAAAGTCAATTTATAACAGTTTGTGTGGAACAACCACAACGCTGATGTATTATCTTGTATGTGTGTAAGTTACTCTTTGGTAGACGCCATTGTAGCGGACAAACACAGCGCCGCTGTATGCATCTGGTGCGTGTTTACTCTTTGGTAGAGGAGGTATGATGCCATTGACATGCGACCAAATGAAACGGTCCGTTACTTTGATTAAATTACAGATTTCTCTGGGTTTGAAAACTGTTGGAAACATTTGGGATAATGTAAGTACACAACTCAACAACATATATAACATAGGTCTAGTTGTTTTAAGACATTTTAATGTGGAATAATTATATATTATACCTTTTATTTGTTTTCTGTGGAGTACTCTTTTTAGCATTTTAAAATCAAACTTAAAATATGGTTAAAACCTACTCAGATATATATTTATAAATGATGTTTTTTATTGTCAGATTTTGTTGTTTGTTTAACACTATTAGAACAAGTTTTCCTTTTACTTTGATTGTAATTCTGCTGTGCACGAAGCGTTAACATCCATTTGTCAATTATAAGTCGAGTCGGGTGTAAATTAGCCGTTGAGCTCAACACGTTTACATCGATGTTGTTAAAATGTCAGTGTTGATTTATGTGCACTGTCCCCTATAAATAAACAAAACAAAAATCAAACGTAAAAGGTCATTTGAAAGGAGAAGGCCGGTGATATCGGTTTCTTACAGTCAACAAATCCCATGAAAAGGCCAAAAACCAAAAAAATCAATCGATCTACTAACAAGTATTGTCTGATAGATCTTATTCCTCTGTGCTGTTGTCTAAAAAAAAAACTATTAAAGACACGTCAGCGAGCCACACAGCTGCACCGGGTGACATGTTCCTTCATCACCATCAACACACACACACACACACACTAGATTGGTCCTGCTGCCAGAAATACTCTCTAAAAACACCAAATATGGATTCATCCCCCGCTGAAAGTAGTCCCCGACAGATGCACTATTTCCTCCTGTTTGTTTGTTAAAAACTACAGTGGCCAGCTGCCGTTTTAGGAAGTGAAACTACATGTTTTTGAGATGTTTTTAAAGATTCAGTAGGAACTGATGGGCTCAGAGCTGAGAGCCACAGTCAGAGTAGAGAAGTCAGGAAGTGCTGAGAGACAGAATAACACTTTATTGGTTTTCATGTGATTTGTTGACAATAAGAAACATATAGAATAACACCAGGCTTATCATTTTAACAGCTTTTATATGGCTTTATTTTCATTCAGTAACAGTAAAAAGTTATTTCACATTATTTTTGTTATCACCCCAAAAAAAACATTTTCTGAATAAAAAATGACATATAAGGATAATAAGGTCACATTTTTAATAATAATGCTTTTCCTCCGGTATCATGTTTTGGTGTTTTAGAGTCACAAAACCAGGAAGTCAATCTTTAACTTCCCGTAATTATATTGAATGTCACATTAACATACCATAATGACAATAAAGGTCACATTAATGTCCCATAGTGATAATATACTCTGGGTCAGGTTCATATTTTATAATAGTAAAGGTCACTTTAGCATTGTGACAGCCATTATTTTAACTCAACTTTAACAACATACAGTATATTTAATATAATTGCATATTATATATTATATAAGGGCAGCTCACAAGAGACGTGGATGCATATCAGAGTCTCGTGGGAGCTGCTTTTATCGTTGAAATGATGATGTCACTGCACAGTATGGATTTAACTCACATTATGTTCAGATAAGCTAGAAACACCTTCCAGCGTTTGAGAGAGGCTGATGAAAGAAACTTCAAAAGTAGAAATGACATTAAATAATGGAGGAGAAAGAACACGCACGTTTGACTCAACAATCAAATCAGGCAACGAAGGACAAAGACTGACTTGATACTTGAAATTGACTTTTAAGACTTTACTGATCACTTTTAAAGAAGCACGTTTGAATCTGGCCCCAAGATACATAACAGATACGCTGACCCCGTACGAGCCGGCCCCGAAGCCTTAGATCCTCCAGGTGGTGGGGCCCTTCTGGCTGTTGGTGACCGAGCTTTGGCCGTCGGGGCCCCTCGGCTTTTGAACGACCCGCCTGAGGAGATAAGGCTCACAGAATCAGTAACTTCTTTTAAATCACTTCTTAAAACCTCATTTCTACAGACTTGCTTTTATTAAACATTGTCTTTGGAGCGTCTTCGTATTGTCTTTTAATCTTTTTATCATCTCTCTATTGTTTTTCTATTGAAAAGATTATTATTATTATTATTATTATTATTATTATTATTATTATTACTTGTTGGGATTCTGGGACAAATGCTTTAAAGTTTAGGACTGTCCTGATTTAATGGGGACAAAAAGGCTTTGACAAGTTCATTTTAAAATATATTATATATATATGTATAAGGCAGGTTTCATCTGCGGTGCTCTAATGCACAGATTTAGTTTCTCTTTATAGCCTTTTTTTTTCTTTGCTCCATGTTGTCAGCAACAAGTGTGCAACTGGGTCCCTATAAAAGAAAGTTGTTCACCATATATGGTTGATTTATTTCTTTTTCTATGAGTCAGGTCATGCATAGATTGGGATTCATTGTTGTTAATAGCTCCCAGCTGTGTGAACACTGTGCAAGAGGTACATGTAATAAATACCTATTTACTTGTACGTGCTGGCAGTTGTTACACACAGATGTAGGGATGTTTTCTATGAACAGTAAATGATAAATGAGGCTTTATTTAGCCAGAAAGCAAACTGGCTTCATCCTCAGCTGTAACCTGGCACAGAAACAACACGACAAACCTGCAACAGATTGATTGAGACGATTAGAAACCTGGATAATGTTACAAGATATCAGTGGGTAGTTTGAAAAGTCTTAAAAAGGCAATGAATTCAGTTCCCTCAAAACACTGGGTGGTCAATATTTTCTCTTTCTACTTGTTAGTTCTAAAATGTTTTGTATCTGTCAGCTTATAAACTGAAAGTGAGACAGGTGCGACGGTGGATTGTGCCGCAGGAAGCTGTCCAGCGCCATCAGACCTGCAGCGAAACAGTGTTCATGTCAGCCTCCTCCAGTCATAATTACGAATGAAAGCTCCGACTCGGCCATTAGTAATACAGAAGTACGTAAAAAAACCAAACAAGCAAACATGGAAACATGGCCGCCTCACGTCAGCTGAAGTCTGACATCCAGTTTAATTAAACAATTTAAATAATTTAATGGATATAATGTCAGTTTGTCAATGTACAGTTTAAACTCTCATACTCAGTTATCATACAACCTTCCTCAGTTGTCTTTAACATGGGAATCTTTCCGACCCTTCCCATCCATCCGACATATCCACACCCATATCTGCCCTGACACATTCAATCAGTTGATCCATCCATTTATTTTTTGCTGCTTATCCAGGTCCAGGTTACACTGATTTAATTAATTATTAGTAAGAGGAATTGTTTTCATATATTGCTGAGAAGTACTGAAAACCTTTTATAAAACTTCCTGCTGGTTTTCCAGCTTTCATACCATGTGATATTAAAAATGTCTTAAAGGGGACGTATCATGCTTTGTGATTTTCAGTCATTTATATATTGTTATGATGTCGGATGTTAAACGTGGTCGAAATTCCAAAACTTGAGGTAAACATATGTTGAAATGCTGCCTGCAAGTCAAAAGTCAGGGCTTCAACCTGCTCTAAACGTTTTGTTTGCAAAGTTACCTCTACTTCCTCCTCATGATGACATCAGATTGTTCGCACATGCTCACAAATGGCCGTCAGTTCTGTAGTCTTTGTTGCTAAGTTTGTTCCATGTGTTGTTCACGTTGGTCACTCACATATTTTGATTTGAGAAGTTTATATTTCAAGTAAAGAAGGAGAAAAAGAAGTAAAATCCTGCTACTATAGTTTGTTTACGTAACCTCTGTAGTCAGAGGAAGCTTCCTGAAACTGACCAATCAGAGCAGAGTGGGCTCATCAGGAGGCGGGGCCTTAAAGAGACAGGAGCTAAAACAGCCTGTTTCATACAGAGGCTGAACTGAGGGGCTGCATAAAGGACCAGTAGGAGATAAATAAGGAGTTTTTAACTGTAAATCATGCAAAGATATTCCAGTAGAGACCCAGAATATAAATATAGAACTGGAAATATGCAGAACATGTTCCCTTTGAATTTAACTTGGTGAAGGCTGCAGAAACTGTGTGTTAGAGTCATGTAAACAGGAAGCTTCAGACATACACTGAATATGATCACAACCAGGAGAAGACTCAGTAACGGGATACTATATGTATTCATAGAGTCCAGAAGTGGGTCAGGAGGGTTTGCGCTCCACCAGAAGTGGCACGCCGCCTCCGCTGTCTTTCTGTTCATTCTCTGCTCCTTCTAAAGTCAACAATCATCTCTTTTGTCTTGTTGACATTGATAGAGAGACTGTTATCCTTGCTCCAGCTCTCGGGCTGTCTCACTTCATCACAGCGGTGTCGTCAGCAAAAGTGATGATATGATTGGACAGACGCGTGGCGCCGCAGTCAAGGGTCAGCAGTGTTTGTTATGGAGGCAGTAGTGACTGTCTGAGGCCTGTTGATCTGAAAGTCAAGGACCCGCATACGCCGGGAGGAGAGTGTGTTACTGTGTGTGTGTGTCTGCGCGATATCTTGGCGCTCGTATCAGTTGCTAAACCATCCATCAAATTACCGTGGCAACCGAGCGTCCATCACCCCATCCATCATCCAAGGGCGATAGACAGAGCGACAGAACGCAGAGAGAGATGTCACGGACGAGTGGAGAGATAACAAGGGGAGAAGAGGCGGAGGAGGAGAAAGAAAGAGGGGAAAAAAAGGATGAGAAGAAGAAGAAAATGTCGTGTTTGGTGCATTTATCTGCCCCCTTTCTGTTGTTTTAGCCGTGATTGCTCAAGGTTTGAATAATGTGCAGCTTTGACTAGACAATGTCACTGTGGCTTTTTTCTTCGCTGTTCTCAGGTTGATTGACTGACTGATTGGCTGATTTTGTGGCTTCCTGATGAGAATAAAAACGGATGCTTCAGACGCGTCCGCCTCTCTACCTGACCGGACCGCTTAATATTGAGGTAGCTGGTATCTGAGCTCATTCCAGATGCTGTAAATCGAATATAACGTTTGCACCGACTCATAGATCGGGTTTTATTCCCTCAGCTGAAGAGACGCAGGCCTTTATTTGACACAAGCTATAATTAGAGATGCGATATGACTTTATTTCTAAAATCTTTGTGTTTGAAAATGTATCTTTGATCATATTTTGGTAAGAAGCCTTGTTTTTTTTTGATCTGCTCCAGTTTGCTGTGATCATTTGCTGCTGTTGCTGCTGCTGCTTCTGCTGCTGCTGCTTGTTGTTAATCTGCTTCACATTAAATGCTTTCCAGCAGTTCAGGGGGAATAATCCCTTCACCTTCTCAAAAGGGATTTTACTGTGAAATATCTGCAGAAAGTGTTGTTGTCGTTATCAGCAGCTAAAAATCCAAAACGGCAAAGTAGAATCCACTGGACCTAACCCATGAATAGAAATGGTATCTGTGTTAAAAAGCAGAATAGTGAGTTTTACATGACACTGCTGTTGCACTGATTGGAAATAATAACTGTATATGTGAGTCATTTGATTGGCTTTAAGGAAGATAATGTAAATTGTTCACCACTTTGATTCAGACTGAACTACTGGATGGATTGCAATGAAATGTTGTTCAGATATTCATGTTTCCCAGAGGATGGTGATCCCAGAGTTTGTAGAGGAAAGGTAAAGGAGCTAATGAGGGAAGTGGAAACAGATGAATGAGTGGGGGGGGGGCACCTGGGTACTGCAGGACAGGTGGGAGTGGCTGAAATGACAGGAGGGAATAGATGCGTCTCCCAGTAAGTGTGTCTGACGTCTGACGCTGGTTTTAGGACCAACAATAATCTACAGACGAAAATAAGTTTATTAGTTGGATTTAGCTTGTGAACATTATTATTCATATCCAAACACTAAATTAAGGCAGAACCTCCACAGATGGTTATTATGTGATATTAATGATTAATCCGTTCTTATTATCCGCTCTGATAATATATCTTATATGTCTTGTTTTTGTCTTCTTTTAGCATGCTATGCTCTTGTGAATCCCAAATAAAGTTTAAATTGAATTGAATTGAATAAGACTGATATTGTTATCTATCTGACACTGTCAAGATAAATGTTAAATATCACATCAAAGATTGTGAGAAATATGTTTCAGTCTTAAAAAATGTTATCAGACAGAAATCATTAAAAATAATATTGTATTATGTCTCTTTTATGTTCAGTAAACCTACGTGCTTCTAGATAACTTGATTTATTTGCTTCATATTTCTCCTCTCAGCTCCTAAATGTGTGTGTTTTTTTACCGTCACCTGATTGTAAGTGTAACACTGTCTGCTTGAGCTGACTCTACGCTTACTTCAACAAATCATAGGAGCTCAGTTGTACCATGTACAGTATTTGTATTTGTGTGAGTGACAGGAAGTCCTATTAATCAAGAGTGTCCCAGTGAGCTCTAATAGGGTTTTTCCATTGCCATTTTTGGCCACGCTGAGGCAAACCATGCCGCATTGATTTGCGTTTCCATTACCAGTTTAAACGTGCTGAGTTGTGCCAGGTCACGCCTGAGATGGAGCGTCTCTGGAGTTGGGCCAAAGCGTGCCCCACCAGCGGGTTGCAGTGACGTCTCGCAGTACTTTTGTAACTTCTAACTGAATCTCTGCAGTTCAAAGTTTAGTTTCTCTCCCGTGATTCTGTTTGTACTTTCAGATATCTGCTTTATTTTACCGTTTCCTGATCGCTTTCAGCCGTATCGGAGCTGTGTTAAGTTACCGCTGATGAAAACACACTTCCTGCTGCTGCTGCTTTATTTTAAAAAGCTTTCCACTGACAAACTAATGGAAGGAAATGTGTTTATCCACCATTTTTACAGCTATGACTTTGACCACTAGTCACAGCAAGCTCATCATCACTTAAACACACTTTCAGGCAGGTAGCCCTGTGGTAAAGGAGATGCAAATCCCTGCCGTGCTGGTCTATAATAAACCTCCACACTCCTCATGCGGTCTCAACAGGTGCTTGGGCGCTGTGACAGTAAATGGAAATATGTCACACAAGTAGCCACTTGACTACTTGCAAATACCACAAGTGTGGGTATTGGGACCGACCCTGAACATGCAGACATGAATAATTGAATGAGCAGAACTGTGACACAGCCGTCTTGTTTTGCTGGCACTGCTAGTCACGTTTGCTGATTAAATGGACAAACATCGCCAGCAGTGAATTATATTAGCTGAGTCAAATAACTACAAGGGTATGCAAGTATTGTTTCCTTTTTTTTCCAGTGTATGACTAGTGTTTGAATTTTTAATAGTACAGTATCCCACACACAGGGGATTAATGAGCTCTAAGCAGATGAATTCAGGGGAAGTCCCTCGGATGTTTATAAGGAATTTGGTTTCCTGAAATTGAAGTTTGAGGTTATATTTGATCTGAGTTCAATCAATCAGTCACTCAATAAAGATCTTTATTGTCATATGCACATAGAACACAACCTACTTAAGGGACATGTAAACATGATTTGTTGTGGTACAGTTGTATGTGCATGGCAGGGAGGTACTGATTGAAGATTTCAGCTTGTAACTGTGGTTCTTTCATGAAGAAGGCAGCGATAAGTCAAATTTGTCCTCTGATTAATTGAAACAAAATGGAACCTCAACCAAAAACTGCTAGGATGAGTTCAATTTGATTCTTGTGAGCACAAGATTACACCATCCTGCAAGCAGTGAATGATTTCACTGACATAATAATACTCATTCAGGTTCAGAAATTGCTTGTTTATCCGTCTGTCCATATCTTATCTTAACCGCTGTGAGCAGGGTCACACAGGGCTGGAGTAAAGAGGCGAGGCAGCATACATCCTGAGCAGGCCATCAGTCTGTCACAGAGCTAAGAAACATGACCGACAACCTTTCACAACCAGGGGGCAATTTAAAGTTTCCACCTCAGTTGACCTGCATGTTGATGGAGGAAATCCAAGCAGACACTGACAGAACATACGAACTCACCGGATCAGGTTTAAACCACGACCGTCTTCCTGTGAGGCGACAGAGCTAACCACTGAGCCACCGTGTGAAGGTCTTAACAGCATATTTTCATTCCTTGGAGACATGATGAATGTGTATATGATGATACTTTGAAGTGAGAATGTCACACCAAACCCCCCCCCCACCCCCCCTTCCGCACCACCACCTCCTCCCATAGAAAAATGTAATGTGTCCTGGTTTCTCTTCACCTGGGAGAACACGACCGGAGGCGTTTCAGGAATCCTCAGGAGATGATACTCAATTCAGCAGCACACTGCCAGTCCGCCGAAAGAAGCTACGATTTCAATAAAGCCTCCACTTTGTGAGCAGATATTCACTCTGCTGGCTGCCGCGCTCTGAGATGAGTTCTGGTGGAGGGAGGAGAATGTGGGGAATAAGAGGGAGAGAGCTTTAAAAAGTTTGAATTTTTATTGAAAAATCCGCCCTGCTGGGGTAACTGAGAGGAGAGGAGAGCAGCATTTGTATCGTATTAGTGAATGCGATTAATTATAGTACTGGTATCTGTTAGCATTAATAGTATGTATGTTACTATACTAACTCTCTATTGGCTTTGTATGCAGTCGTGTCTCCTGTGAAATCAGTTTGATGTTCAGTTGGATGCAACACACAGTTTATGTTGTTTCGTCTTCGCTTCAACGGGAGCTTTTATATGACACGAGCATATTGATGCCATGTAGGGACGAATTTACTGGATATTTTGACTGCACAGAATCCAATAAGCTTTTACAGCTGTGTGAAAACAGAGTTTATTGGAGTGGAAGTGAAACTGAGAAAGATAGCAGAGTGACATTACTGGGACGGTAATGTTTACCTCTGTGTGTGTGTGTCTGTGTGTGTGTGTGTGTGTGTGATATGACAGCAGTGATACAGCAGCATTGCATCATAGTGTGTGTCTGTGTGTGTGTGTGTCCACTCGCTTCCCTCTTTTTGTGAAAAATGGTTTGAGTTGTGTGAGTGTATCTTATCTGTGTGCAGTGTGTGTGTGTGTGTGTGTTCTGTCCTTCAGTTGACGGTGAAGTGGTTTCTCTCTCCGACAGCAAAAAAAAACATCCAACACACGCTTGTACTTGGAAATGTGTCCAGGCGGATACATGCAATACATGCATATTGATCGGTGATATCACCGCCACCCGCTGCCCTGCTTGCCATGGCAACACCAGTCTATCAGCTGATAGTGTTTGTGTGTAATTAGTCTGGTGGATCAGACTGATTAACTGCTCCTGTCCATCACACGAACACACAGAGGAGAGCCAGCAGCTTGTTGTGAAACACGGCAGAAGATTCACAGCTGATTAGGCTACAGATCACTTTCTTAAAGAGGACATATGCACATTTTCAGGTCTATATTTATATCATGGAGCTCTACTGGAATATATTTGCATGATTCACAGTTAAAAACTCCTTATTTATCTTCTACTGGTCCTTTATGCAACCCTTCAGTTCAGCCTCTGTCTGAAACAGGCCTGTCTCTTTAAGGCCCGCCTCCTGATGAGCCCACTCTGTTCTGATTGGTCAGCTTCAGGAAGCTTCCTCTGGCTCCGGAGGCTACGTAAACAAACTATAGTAGCAGGATTTCACTTCTTTTTATCATCCTGTAATTGAAATCAACTTTTCAACTACATCCGTACATGTTGGAGCCTGAAACCAATCTGAAATATGAGGGTTGACAACATGAACAACACCTGGAAAAACCTTAGCAAAGCTACCAACGGATGGCTGTTTGTGGGCATAAGTGGAGGAAGAACAGGAAGTGGAGGTAACTTTGCAAACCAACAAGTCCTCCAAATTAAATGACCAAACATGTTGCTCGACCACGTGACTCAAGAACAACACATAGGAGCGTTTTTGGCAATACAGCATCGTTTGTCTGTGCTTTCCAAAATCATTACACATCAATGTTAAAAAATAATGTTTCATGATGTGACAACACTGTGGTTAATGTCTGGTTAGCATTAGGCACAAAAACCACTTGGTCATGGTCTGAGTTAAAATGATCACTTTTTAAAGGTTAGAGAAACATGGTGTGGGTTTAAGTTACTACTTCCTTAAATTTCGGCGACCTTTGTCATCATGGATACAATAATAACCACAGGGTTAAGGTTAGGGGATGACTGTAGTTACAGGTCTCCTGTGAAAATCACAAGAAACACTTGAGTTTGTGCAGTTAGAAGCTGTCTTGTACAGTGAGATTAGCCAGGTTGACATCAAACACCGGATGTCTATTGGATTAGACAGCAGCAGTAGCTCATTTTGTCTTTCAAACTTGCCAAATTACTTTAAACTGAGAAACAGTTTTTTTTTTTTAGAAATTTGACTCAGATGGAAGAGTTTTCTGTCCGTCAGCCTGAAAGAATCACTGAAGTGAAACATTTTTGACAGAACTGCAGAATCACATGAGACGGGCGGACGCTAAGCTGGTATCAAAACCAGTGAAAATATCAAATACAAATTATTGTTTATACTCTTATTAATATAATTTCTCATAGTCAGACATCAAATTTTATTGGTGTGTTTTATGCAGGTAAACAGTGAGAATAAAACCAACATTTAAAGGTTATTAAAGGGTTTTATTTTGTTTGAATCTGGATGACAACGTTGGTCTGTCTGACTGAAATAACTCCACAGCTTTTGAATAGATTGCCATGACGATGTGTACATACATTCATGGTCCCCAAAGGATGAATCCTACTGATGTTGGTGACTTTTCCTCCAGCACCATCAGCCGGTTCACATTTCTGGTTTTCTGTGTCTTCACCACTACTTGATGGATTGCCAGTAAATACAGATACTCATGGTGTCCAGAGGCTGAACCTTAAAGACGTTGACGATCCTCGGACCCCTCTAGTGCCACCAAGGTCCGGGTATCATCGGATAATTCGTAATTCATTTGTAATTCAAAAACCAAAGAACGTTAAATCTGTTACTTGTTTCAAAACAAAAAACAAAAAAACGTTTTTTGTGTCAGAATCAAATAAGGAAAAACCAATCAAACCCGGCCCGTCTTTGGTTTTAGCCGATTCGTTTTATCGTTATTCCTTTTTGGATTAAATATTATTTGATTCTGACACCAAAAACATTTTTTTGTTTTTGTTTTGAAACAAATAACAGATTTACCATTTTTGGGTTTTTGAATTACAAATGAATTATGAATTATCCGATGATACCTGGACCCACCAGCAATAATTATAATATAACAGTTTTGGTGATCTCATGACTTTTCATTTAGAGTCTCTATCAAGTCAAAATCTGAAATTGTCCAGTATTTTGGTTTATGACCAAGTACTTTAAGGTAAACATTATACTTCCCAAACATCAGCATGTTAGCATGATGACAGCCTGAAAGAGCGACTAGCTTGGCTGGTTATTATTATTATTTTTATTAAAGGAACAATATCATGCATATTTCCAGGTCAGTATTTATATTCTGGGGCTCTACTAGAATATTTGCATAATTTACAATTCAAATAACTCCTTATTGGTAACACAAACAGAGCGTTCGGGGCAGGTTGGCTTTTGACTTGCAGGATGCATTTTTACATACATTCACCTCAAGTTCTGGACCTTTGACTATGTTTAACATCCGACACTATAACAGCATATAAATGACAGAAAATCACAGAAAGCATAATATAGTGATGGCCACCTTTATGTTAGTGCAAGTAGAGGTTTATTTTAAACATGTATTTATTGATGTTTATTGTGATGATGGACGTAATTGAAGGGCTGTTAACTACATATATATTGAAAATGTCCATATTTCTGTGTGGAGCTACATAACACTTAGTAGTATTTTGTAAGAAATGAGGCTGAAGCAAAGTAATTCGGCTGCTGACAGAGTATTGTGACAGTAAAGTGCGCCATGTTGCACTGTAAAAGTTGTCCCTGCGCTGTAATTTTTTTACCTACAACCTGAAATTAGTTATGATGCATTAACTAGTTAACTGTTAGATACAGTAGTAGCCACAGTTACATCATTAGATAAAAATCCTGACGGCTCCCAGATAACAGAAGCTGTTTCAAATGTCATGTGAGTTTGATTCCTGGCTTTGGGAATTCAGGGACACACACTCACACTGTCAGCATGTCAACAATGAGGTCACCAGTGAGGTCACTGTGCTACCCAAGCCTGCTGATAGGTGCGGAGCAGTCATGTGACCTGGTTGTATTGATTATTGATCAGAGAGCTTGGCAGATCAACTGTGTGTATGTGTGTGTCTACAGATGTACAGTAAGTGTTGTGTATGTACTGTATGAACCACACATATACAGTAAGTTAACAGTTTAACTTTGATCAATTTACAAGCACAAAAAATGTAATAATACAATTTATAATCCACATCTGACTTAGCAAATTGATATTGTGAGTGACACGAGGATTTGCAATAAACAGGAAATAGACCACATGAAATTTAATCAATAAACAGCCCTAAACATGTGGTTTGTTAGTGAGGAACCTCATTTAGCAGAGACACATACTTTACCTTGAATCAATTAGCTATTATCACATGAGGAACCTACAGTGCAGGCCAAAGCTAGTCCCTCACCCCAAATCACCATAATTAACAGTGTTCACACGCACTTTAGAACTGACTCGACCTGATATTCTTATTAGGTAACACTTTATTTTACATGTCCCTTAATTTTATACAAATTTCCTGGTAAAATTCAGAGTAATTTGCAAGTCATTTTTTAGGGTATTTTACAGAGAGGCTGGTGCAATTTGGTTCAAATTATAAGAAAAACAGAAAGTGTATGAATGAATCTGTAGCAGACTCATAATAGACTCTTGACAATTCAATACTTAGTTTTCAGTGAGCAGTTTTGTGTGTCAAACGATATATTAGTATATTTTTTCAATAATTTCCTAAAAGTAAGTGCTGTGTAACTGTTATTCTTGGGACATTTCTTTGACAGAGTTGTCATTTGGTAGTATACGGGAAATGTGCTAATTATAGTTTTTAAGAAACAACCTATTATGACACAAAAAATACATATTTTCTATCTGTAATTTTTTAAGAATTTTGCAAATAAAAAAACTATGTATGAACTAGAAACGTCAACAGTTAACCTTTAATCGGTTAACCGCCAAGAATGTTTTTGACCGGTTGCGCATGTTGGTCAATAGATTAATTTGCATACACACTCTGCTAACAGCTACACAATTACATGTTCACAACATCAGATCTTCTTTTTGAATGGATAAAGTACCAGTGTAAAACCAACTTCTACATGGAGTGTTGCATTGCGGGTTGTTTGTAGCATTAATGTTGCTAGGCTAGCGAGTCTGTTTATAGTCTGTTTACAGTGAGTGTGTTAGAGTCAGTCAGCCCTAAAAGTGTTTGGTTAGTCCAGTTTAACCTGCAGGAGTTTCTGAAGGTTCTTGCAACGTGTTTTCTGCCACGGAGGAAATAAATTTGAGTGAAAACAAGTCCAAAGTGTCTTCCAACGTCTCTACTGCAGAAACGGAATATGTCAAGCTGCCAAATACCACTGTCACAGATGATAAGGAGCTCAAAAAGAGGCAGCCGTATAAATGCTAACAGCCGCAGAAAATAACTGTTGACCGCTTCCAAGAGTCTGGCAGGAGAGTGTGTGAGTATGTAACTATACTATGATGTAAGTTATATTCAAAAAGTAAAAAGTAATTTATATTCGTACCCTGAGCCTGAGTATGTTATGCCATCAAGAGCTACTTTGACTAAACGCATTAAAAACACTTTGAAGGGGAAGAAGGACAAGCTAAAAGTCAAGCTAGCTCTGACCTCCAACTCCTGGACAGCTCTCACAGATGTAAGCTACATCACAACTTTTCTTAAAAATTAACTGGTTAGTTATCGGTTAATGAGTGTTGGTCTTTGGAAAGCAAAATTAACTGAAACTGACATCTTTAGTATGAGCCTAAATGTAACTTAACACTCTCTCATTTTTTTTCTTATAGTATGTATCAAATTGCACCAGCCTCTCTGTAAAATCTCTTAAAAATTACCTGTTAAATACCTGCGAATTACTTTGAAAATTTCTAGAAATTACTATAAAATTAAAGACCTGTAAAATAGAGTTACTTATTATTCTTATTTCTGTTATTATATATATTACTTTATTATTCTGTTATTGTTATAACTGATACACTTTCTTACATATGTATATGTAAGTATATATATCCTTCCTCTTTATCACTGTAAATTCTGTTATCTTACATCCTATAGTTATTATTATATTATCCCAATATACTATTATTATACTATCTTGTATACATGTCCCACTTTTGTCACTTTAACTTCTACTTGTAACTTTAGTTACTGTATATACATATGTTATTAAGTCATGTGTTATGTATCATACCATTCCTATATTTATTACTGTATATTCTATTATCCTATAGTTTGTACATCTATAATTATTATATGATAGCAGTCCTCTTTGTTGCCTTGCTAAGCAATAAGAGGAACTGCACTATATTTGGAATCAGTCTTGCTCATTAAGCACACTTATAGCTTCTAATTTCAATTTGTTGTACAGTTCATTCTCTAGTCATTGTTCACTTTTTGTATCTGTTTATACTGTAGATTTAATTTAATTTGGATTTATGGTCAGTTTTACATTTTTATTCCTGCTTGCTCAATCCTTTTTGTACCTACAGTCTGTGGTCTGTTTATTCTTGTGCTGCTGTAATATCTTATTTCCCCCTAGGACATCAATAATAAAGTGTTATTTTTGTCCTGTACAATAAAGAGAACACACTTAGCATCCGTGTTGTGAATATTTGACTCTGACTGTGAGAAATATTGGAAGGAATCCCTCTAAAGCAGAGCGTTTCCTTAGATTTTTTCCCTTTGTGTCTAAAAGTCGATGTATTTCTGCTCTCAGCTATAAATCCATTTTCTTTCCTGCGGATTTGAAGCTAAACTCACCCTGACTCCACTGTTGTGTCTGGAGAGCTGAACATGATCTGGACCTGATTCAGTTATTCTCTCTATGGACCCGACCTGCCGAACACTGGCCTGATTATTTGTCTCTGTATACATTTCGACAGAAAACTCAGATTTAATTTCTTTCTCTCTCTCTGCAGATTTGAACTGAAGCTGGTTGTATCATCTCCTCTGTAGAGTTTAACATACGCTCGACCTTGTTCTGTTGTTCTCCGTGTAGATTTGATTGTAACCCCTGCCAAATTTAATTTCCTTCTCTGTATAGACTTTTTTTAAAAAAAAACTTGGATTAATTTCATTTTGTTCTCTGTAGAGCCGAGCAGACACGTCTTCATTTCCTCTTCCTGTGTCTCTGTTAAAATCAGTCTGTCTTTTTCGTATGTTTGTTTTCAGATCCGCCTGTACGCTCGACCAGATGCCATTTCCAGTGGAGCAGGGGACTACGCACTCCACATCACCAAGAGGCTTCTGGGATTTTACCAGGACTACTTTAAAGTCCAGTACTCACTGCCCAAGCTAGGTAAGGCAGCGTCCTTCTTGGTCTCACCAGGCTCAGTTACTTCAAGAGTGAAACAGTAACAAACCTACTGTTCCCCTGATGTTTGATTCCCTGTCAGCTTCCAATAAATAAAAATCACACTTTTAAATTTATATCCCACTGTTGCTCAAATTGGGGAAAGAAAAAAAACAACTTCCTCTTCCGTCAGCCAACTTCTTGTCCTTCATACAATCACTGCTGGGTACATCAATTTGTACTTGCAAAGAAAACACTGTCCTCCTTTTCTTCCTGTGTGTCAGGGGGCTGTGCAGTGTGATTAGGTCTGGGAATTGAACTTCACTCAGTTCCCACACAGCCCTTTTGTGTTCAGACATTAAACACTGGTGCATTTGAAGGTTTTAGCTGATTTAGTTAAACGGGGGAGAGAAAGATGTGTTTATAGTCAGCAAAGTAAGGTATCAAAGTAAAGGCTGCTCCTTGTTGTACTGAAACTCAATGCCAACTCTCATCCTTTATCCTGCTTATTTTTAGACTCATGAGGTAGCTTGTTACCTAATTAATTAAAGGAAACTGAAGGAAAAACTGTGCTAGCATCCACTGCGAAATTAAAGCAGCATAACTGTCTTGAAATCTTTTTCTTCGCAGCTGGATTTGTTTAAAACAGCAGAATTTGTGCTCTTGAATGAATTGAATTGAGACCTGAAGTTGAAGCACTAAAACAAGTTGAACTGTTTAGTCTTGCACATGAAATTAGATAGAAATACTACAAAATTGAAAGCTGGAGTGTCAGTTAAAGCGATAATAGTCATGTTCACTCTCTTAAAATTTGACATTTTGTGGCCGTAATATTTAATCTTGAAGCATTTAATGGAATTGAAGTTGGACCTGAAGTTTAAGCACTGAAAGAAGTTGAAGTGGCATTTAAAGTGGAATCACTGAAAGACATTTTCGGGACAGTTTTGGATGAAGTGAAAGGAGCTGAAGTGTCATTTGAAGTGAGAATTTCAATTTTCTTTATTTCACCCACTCATATATAGTATTAATGGCTGACGTTTAAGCACTAAAATGAGTTGAAGTGGAGTTGAAGTGAAAGTGCTGCTAGTCGAAGAGTCACTTGACATGCAAATGCTGAAAGGAGTTGAAGTTTTTCTAAGTTTAACTTTGCTCTCTCTCGCTTCCTTCTTCGCATAACTTCAACTCTTTATATTACTTCTTTTTCGACTTGTAACATAGTCAGTTACATGATTAATTAAAGGAAACTAGTAAAGACAACATTTTAAAAGGCAGGTTTCAAGTTAAATATGTTTTGCAGCTTTTGAAATGTGTTAAAATTGAAGTGGTTGCAGAAGTTGGAGGACTCAACAGAATTGAATTCATGTTGAAAGGAGTCGAAGTGTAATTCGGAAGTTTTATTTCTTTTGTGCTCACCGGCTCTCATTATTTTACTTCATCATTTTTTATTTTTATGTGCACACTTCCGGTGGAAAATTCAAGACGCCACATCCATTTGTGTCATTTGATAGCTGATGTTTAAGCACTAAAGTGAGTTGAAGTGGCAGTTAAAACGGAAGCACTGAAAGAAGTTTGAAGTTGAAGTTATATTTCAGTCTCTTTTTTCCTTTTTTTGTGCAACTTTATCTCTTTGTCTCATGTATTTTTAGACTAGTGAAGTAGTCGGTTATGTGATTACTTAAAGGAAACTATTAAAGGCAACATTTTCAAAGAACATTTTCAGTGAAAGGTTGCAAGTGAAATATGTTTTACAGCTTTTGAAATGTGTTCATAATGAGGTAATTTCAGGAGTTGGAGGACTTAACTGGACCTGAAGTTGAAGCAATGAAAAAAAGCTAAAGTAAGTAAAGTAATTAGAGGAGATTTTTTCAGTTTAAATGTGTTTGCCAAACTGAGTTGAAGTGAAAGCTTTGCTAAATGGAGTTGAAGAGTCAAGCGACATGTGCATGTTGAAAAGGAGCTGAAGTGTCATTTGAGGTGAGAATTTCAGTTTTCTTTATTTCACCCACTCTTATATAGTATTAATGGCTGATGTTTAAGCACTAAAGAAGTTTGACAATTAAAGTGCTGAAAGTAGTTGAAGTGTCTGTTGATAACATCAAAGGAAAGTCCTCAGATTTACATTATAATAGAGCCTGTTTGCAGTGTGAATGAATGTTCTTATAAATCTTTGTGGAAAAGTTTCTGCGGCCAGAAAACTTTTCAAGGGAAGCATCTTCACTATGAGATGGTTGTTAGCACCTTTCATCTCGACTTCAATGTGATTTTAATGTATTATATAGTACCGCAGAGGGATGGAGTGGATGTTTTAAGAAATATAATTTTTCTTTTTGAGCGACAGGGTTTTCTTCCTGCTGTAAAACTTTCAGCCTCTCAGCAGCAGCAGCTTTACCTCCTCGGTGTTTACTCTCCCTTCTCTCCTGTCCAAGTTAATGAGCCCTGTTGGAGCAGTCGAATTTCATCTCCCCATCTTTCTTCTTCTTCTTCTGTCCTCATAATTGTTTTTGTTTTACACTTCTGTCCTGCCAGAATCAATTAGCCGTGTCACAGCGGTGCATTTCCCTTTTTACTCTCCATGCCCCAAACAAGCTAATGTGATCACCGTGGCTCCATATTGCGTATGTCAGACACTTCCTTCCTGTCCACATTCATTCATCACATTAGAAATCACTTTCAGTCAAAGCTTCCTGTTTTGTTTCTATCTGCTCAGATTACGTTTGACATTTACTCTCCCTTTCCTGACCTTTACGTTCATATTAGCTGCACTGACAGGTTGTTCCATGCTGTGATGTCACATCCTGGGGTCCAGACCAGTTCACAGACAGATGTGTTCAGGGTTTTTTGGTAATTCAAGGTCTAAAAATGTCTTAAAATGTCTTGATTTTTAGGAGGGGAGGATAGATATTGTAACGTTTCCAATAAGGTGATAAGACTGGGGATAAACCTTTATAATTCTTAGAATGAGCCCTTTACATCTATATAGGGAGCCAGTCCTCTTCCAAGGAGCTGTAACTATGTATTTCTGATAAAAGTTGAATACATAAGTTGAATACGGCTTTATTTAATTAGTTCTGTCACATGCAAATACAATCAACAACAAACCAACTTGAGCTGGGATCTTTTATACCTCGCCACTTCTTCAACATATGTTTTCCATATTATCAGTGGACTTTTCTCCTTTGTATGACGAGTTATGATATGGACCTGTCAATATGTCAGACATCTTGGCGTCGTTCCAATCAAGCTACTGAATTTACACCTAAGGGCCCCACACTAGATGTTGATCCAGTTTGTCTTATTGACACATGAACATGGCGCCTCAACTAAAGGTTTCTTACATTCCTTAAGCAACACAAAGAAAATACCTAATATCAGGAGCCCACCATGTTGCACCACCATGTTTGGCGGTTGTGATATGTAGCACAACAAGCTAGTGAAGCTCTGTAAACAGATCCACGTTCCTGCACATGCTTAGTGGCGCCTGTCTTACACAGAACTACTCTCCTGAGACTGAAAATGTGATGCTGTTATTAGTCTTTGGAGCCGTTTCTAAACAGACTAATGTGACTGAACTCTTGATGTGGCTCATTGACGTGTTTTTGGACAACAACGGAGGTCTACAGCACAGAGGAATAAGATATATCAGGCTTTGGATACACACACAATACTGGTCAGTAGATCAGTTCATTGTTGGTTTGGATCCAAACATGAGATTTATTGACAATAAGAAAAATATAGAAAATCGCCAGACATATTTTTAGACTCATGAGGTGGCTTATTACCTAATTAATTAAAGGAAAGTGAAGAAAGGGTGCTAGCTTCCTCTGCAAAATTAAAGCAGCATAACTTTTTTAATATCGATTTGACCGGTTTGTAACAGCGGATGTTTTTGCCTTTGAATAAATTTTACTGAAACCTAAAGTTCAAGCATAAAAGAAGTTGAAGTGGCAATTGCTGCATATGTTTATTCTTGTACACAGGATTATATAATAATAAAATATAAGAAATCGCCTTTAATTGCCAAAGGAAGTAGAGACGCTGCAGGGATCTGAAGTGGGATGATGTGGAGAGTCCAGGTGAGATCATCCATGATGGATATTCTTGGTGTCCTGAGGAGGGAGTTGAGGTGTCCCACCATCCTGTTCATGAGTGATGATAATAATGAGGATCATAAGATTGATCAGTCAGGACCAGCAGCTGTCACTTCATTGGTCAGCCTCCGTTATTCAGTTGGTTTAGGCTCAAATTTAGTGGACTACATCTCCCAGCATGCCAGGGGTTGATGATCCACCACAGATTTAATAAAGAAACAGATTTGTTGTTGAGCACGCTGCCTGAGGTCCTGAACAGGATTCAGACCCCCGATTGACACACTGATGGAGTCACCATCGGGCTGCACTGTTATACTGCCAAACCGTAGTCCCCAAACTCCCCGAGCGTCCTCCGAGCTCCGTGTTTTCAACTTCTGAAACTCAAATTAGCTCAAAATTCAAGTGTGAACTGTGGTAAATACAAAAAACAAAAAAAAACAAAAAGAGCAAACACTCTCTGTGTGGATTCTTCCTCTTTGATTTGATTTTCTGTTTTAAATCAAGGCAGATATTTCCTGATTTACCTCCAACTGTGTGTGTGTGTGTGTGTGTGTGTGCGTGCAGTGGCTGAATGCAGTCTTCCATTATAAATCTGCTTTGTGTGTGTGTGTGTGTGTGTGTGTGTGTGTGTGTGTGTGCACCCTGTTCATCTACATATATCCACATAACCATGGAGTCTGTTTGAGTGTGTGTGTGTGTGTGTGTGTGTGTGTGTGTGTTCTCATACTGATGTTGACATCAGTCTTTACCACAGCTTGCCTCTTACCCCACCCCACTGCTGCCAGCTCCCCGTGTGTGTGTGTGTGTGTGTGTGTGTGTGTGTGTGTGTGTGTGTGTGTGTGTGTGTGGTCCCAGAGCCTCAGGGCTCCATCTGTTGTCATGCAAGGCATCAAGCTCCCCTGAGAGAGAGAGAGAGAGAGAGAGAGAGAGAGAGAGGGAGAGAGAGAGAAATGATGAGCTGAGATAGGAATTTAAAGGGACAGAGTGAAAGCTGCTCTGTACAGACGGAGGACGATACAGATCCTAACAATAAAGAATAAAATTTTATCCCGTAAGAAGACGAGCCTAAAGACGTCCATCTGTCTGTCCGACTCTTTGGTCCACATATCTCACCATCTACCATCCAGCGTGAGAGCGGGAATAACTTTAATCTGAACATTGGGATGCTCCTCAGAGGATGAAGCATCATTAATTCGGTGGGCGTATAATTTTTCCTCCGGTGACACCATCGGGACAAACTCTCCACTTTTAAACAAGAGGGTCCACATGTTGTCTAGATGGTCTGATAGCATCCAGATGCATTTGCATATTGAATTTTATTTATCCAGATAAATTATCCCCATAACTGACTAATCATTTAAACATTTTTTTAAGCAAAAATGCCAAATATTTGCTGGTTCAAAGCTCTCAAATGTGAGAATTTGTTGTTATTCTAGTGTTAGATTACTGTGGATTTAATATTTTGGGGTTTTGGACTGTTGGCCAGACAAAATGAGGACATTTTATTGACCAAATTAATCAATAATAGAAATATTTGTGAGTTGCATCCCTAGTCGTGTTTACTTTATTAATATTTACTGAAACAGTGAACTTTCCCTGAGCTCAACAAAAGTGCTTTTGTGAACTAAACTGAAGCAGATCCGGGACTCGACTCCCAGACTCCGGTGTCTAAATCGTATAAGTCATCTGCTCCGTACATCCACCATTAACCCCGACTACCTTATTCAAACTTGCATGAAGTACAAGTACAAGCACTTCTTTCACTGGAAAAAAAACCCCCATTCCCTCTGAACATAATCCAGGCAGCAGTTACATTTCCTAAAAATACATTTAAAACAAAGACGGATCCTGCTGAGTCCACCGGGTGAGTGGATCTCCTCTGGGTGCAGATATCGGTGTCTGTGTTTCATCTTTTCTCCCTGTATGATCGTCGATGTCAGTTTCAAAATAAAGACCCTAATAAGAAGTCCTCAATCTTTTATTTTGAAGGCCGACGGCAAAACTTTTCTCTCATCTCAACGTCCATTGGAATACATATAATATACCATTTTTTTGGTGGTTTTACAATCTGTGCGACATCGTCTGTAGTTTGTCTTCTTCTCTTGAGGGTCTAATGATGATCAACTATAATCAGAGAAAGATCAGTTTCAGTAAGTGATCACGATTAGGCCGGCAGCTAATTCCTCCTTTTTCCCTGCACATCCCAAATCTAAAGAATTGCACTTGGAGGGCTCATGATTAAAAGAAAAAAAATGCATGAGTTGTAGTTGCAACATGTGCACATTAGACTCAACTCAAGCTTCAGCAGATGAGTCCAAGTCAAGGCCGAATCTCAAATCTGCAGCTCAGGAAATGACGGATCCATTGGAACATAAAATTTTTATTCCTTCCCTTCCTTCTTTCCTCTCACTCGCGAGATACTTGAGCTCCTTCTTCGTTTTTCTGTAGAAACTCAGTCCCTGCCTGGGAGCTGTGTTTTTTTTTTTTCTCCTTCTTTACAACCCTGAAGTGGAGATAACTAAAGAAGCGATAACGGGCCTCTCCGGGCTTCCGTAGGAATTCAGATGACTGTTGCAGTGGAGCAGAAATCTTGCGGCGGCGGAGCGAGCGGAGGCTCAGGTGATCCGACTGTCGGGAGAATTAGACTGAATATCTGAGTGTGTCTGAACGTGTGTGTGAACACGCCAAGTGGACTAATGTGTTCTGTTGAGTTCTGGCTCCATCTGGGATCCACAGAGACACACAGACAGCACCGCCTGAGGTCCAACACACACATAGAAACACACACACACGCACATAGAAACACACACACACATAGAAACACACACACACACACACACATAGAAACACACACACACACACACACATAGAAACACACATACACACACATAGAAACACACACACACACATAGAAACACACACACACACACATAGAAACACACACACACACACACACACATAGAAACACACACACACACACAGAAACACACACACACACATAGAAACACACACACACACACATAGAAACACACACACACACACATAGAAACACACACACACACATAGAAACACACACATACACACACATAGAAACACACATACATTCCTCTACTTGTGTATCTTTTCTTTCCATCTTTCTTTTTTTTTTTCCTCCTTTTGTCTCTCACTCTTTCTCTCATGCCGTCGCCTCGGGGTGACACACAACAACAGATGGACTAAACTAAAACACACACACACACACACACACACATATATTAACACACACACAGACGCACACACGCAGAGCTGCAGGCCAGTCAGCTGTCTGCCTGCTGCTGCCTCAGTGAAGCCGAGAGCTGAAAGTCTCTTCCAGTCACTCAGTACGTCTGGTTCGTTCGGAGCTTGTTTGAAGGAATTTAGCATTAACATTCAGTAAAGTGAGGAAGACAATCTTCTTCACAAAGTTTCTTCGCAGTACAAGAGAGGCAGACGTAATACAAGGAACTGAACCTCTTGTACCCTGCTGAACATCCTGTCACCTTTACAAACCCAGAACTTTATTTGACATTCTAGCGGAGTTCCCAAAACTGTCCAAAGATATAAAATATGTCAGACTCTATAAAATGATGCACCAGACATCTGGAATATCTCCGTGCAGCTGTAAAAAACGTCACTTTAGGTTTGAATTTTTCACTCAGTGTAGATATAGAGTAGAGCTGTAATGATTAGTTGATTAATTGATTAGTTGATTGACAGAAAATGAATCGGCAACTAGTTTGATAATCAAATAAATCGCGTTAATAAAGAAGCTTGTTTGTGTCGTACATAAACTGAGACTGAATATATTTGAATTTTAGACATTTGAAGACGTTGCCTTCAGCTTTAAGAAATTAAAATTTTCTCTATTTTATAGACAAAACAGTTAATCGATTAGTTGAGAAAATAATCAGCAGATTAATCGATAATGGGAATAATCATTAGTTGAAATTGCTTAAATAAAGAGTTGGAACAACATTGAATTTGTGCATATTCTGGAGGAAAAGCACCACAGTACACAACTTAAAAAGCAAAATAAAAGCATCTATTTTCCTGGACTTCTCACTAAATGAGAGAGTTATTAACCTGAACTTCAAAAAGACAAAACAAGTCAAGGAGTTCTCGAAATTAAACAATAAAAAGCTAAAGTTTTAGACACTTTAGATGTTTAGATTCTCGTCCATAATGCAACACCATCATGGAGGACAAGGAGTCCTGCAACAGATGGTTCGGCCTCCACAGAGTCCTGACCTCAGCATCATGGAGTCAGTCTGGGATTAACATGAAGAGACAGAAGCAGCCGAGACGCCGAAATCCACAGAAGAAGAAGAACTGCGGCAACTTCTCCGAGATGCAGGAACAACCGACCTGCCGAGGACCTGAAACACTGAGGAGAACTGCTGCTGGTTTAAAGGCAAAGCTGCTCACAGCAAATACTGATTTCATTGAGGTTTCTTCTGTTTACTCAACTTTTTATGAAGATAAATGATAAATAAAAACCATTCATAGCATCCTCACTTCACTTTTAGTGCCTAAACCTTGTCAATCACATCATCAGATTCCAGCTTCATTAGGATTTCTCTCTCCGTCGCCATCAGCCTCCAAACCGTCCTCTGAGGTGATTCTGCTCCTCTGGCGATGCTTTAAGCTTCTTTCACATGCAGCAGAGGGTCAACAAACAAGGCCAAGCCTATTGTGTGATACGCATGAATGAACCAGTTCAATTCCTGCTGGAGCAAACAGCAGCCCAGTAAACAGTTCTTGCATGTTGCGCTTCTTTTTCTCGCCAGATCGATTTCTTTTGATTATCTCCTCTTCCTCCGTCTCTTGAGGCAACAGGCTGTGAATTCATTCAGCGGAGACTTTTTCAGTGTGTGTGTCGAGGTTTTACAACTCAGACTGTAAATTCTCAACTGTTGCATCTTCATCAAGTGTAAGAGGCATTTACTTATGTCCTGAAGTGCATTTTGGGGTAGTCTGTTGGCTTTTATCATTGGGAAATTACAGATGCTAACGTTAGCACTGCTAGCTGACTCATGCAGAGACCTCGACGGTGGCGTGTTTGGAGAATAAATCTGTTATTTTTGCACATTTTTCACCATCAGCCAACAGAGCTTTCTTTATTTTTTCTCTTTTGAATCAAAATCATCAAAGACGTAGTGGTGTAACGGATCGTAGTTGATTGGTTCGGCACATATGTGAACCGCGGATTAATTGCAGTGTTTAATGTCTCATTTAAGACAAAGTAAACAAACCGCTGTAAATACAAGTCATGGACAGATAGAGTGTCGCTAACAGGGATTTTGAAGAGTAACGACCAAACCAGCATCTAACGGGTCCGAAGTGACATCTGCAGGTATGTTTACCTGATGTTTAATGTGCTGCAGCTGAGCAGCTAATTAGCTACGTAGCTGCTAACTAACGTTAGCGGTGAATGTTTGTTTGGTGGCTCGTTCAACAAGCTGCAGACGTGTGTTCATGTTTGTAAGTTATCATCAAGGTTTGATGATGTGGACACAGACTGTTGTTTCATTAACTACCATGTTTAAAAGAGGAAGATATCAGGCGTCATTATTGCAGTTTAATTTAACAATTGAGCAATGAATATTTTATATATTTTAAGATTTTATTCAAACATTGGACATCTTGAAAGTTGTTTTCATTTAACACCATGGGCAAAAGTTCCTTGCTCTGTTTTACAGAATATATGGAAAACATAGTTTTATTGTCTCCCCTTTTTTATTTATTTATTTTTTTACTGATCTGGAAAATGATCCGATCTGTGACTCAAATCCGTGATACGATCTGAACTGTGAGTTTTGTGAGTTTTGCGCCCCTATTTTTTATTATTATTTTTATCAATGCAATGACCCATTCTGAGCAGAAGTCTAGTCAGTCACTAGTCAGACGGCTCTTCTGGCCAATCTTTCACTGTCCACTCTGTTTCTGTGCCGTCAGCACAAAGCTGACTGAAAATGAATGAAGATGTTATCACTGTTATCGTCTTCCGATAGTCTTTTAGCAACAATTTCTTCCCATGACCTCACCACTGAAAGGTAATTTGGATTTCGGTCCGTGGTTCAGAGGACAGGAAGGATGAGCGCCGGGTCTCCTCAGGACACACAGTCTCTGTTTCAAAGCAGTTTGGGAAACAGCCAGAGGTGAGGAATTTATTTCCAGCAGTGAGCAAAAGCAGAGCCAAAACCATCCAGGACCTCTGAGAGGAGTTTAAAGGGATTATTTCCAAAAGAGCTGGAGGACGACAGTCACAGATGAGACGCAGTGTCTCAGATCCGGAGGAGATACTGAGGTGAATTGATTTCACAGATGAGAGCAGAAAGCCTCGTCAGCTGAGGAGACAACATCAGGTTGGAGGTTAACAAGCTGATCGCTGCTCTTTAACTAAAACGGCATTGAATTGTTCGTGGATGTGCTTTAATTGCTTTTTTTTCCCTCACTAGTTGTGGGGCCTCAGGATGCCAATGTAGGTTCAAAGAGCCGTAGCTGCTAACAAAATACACGAGTCGTGGTTGTATCTAAAATGTCAGGGTGTTAAAATAAGGCTGCATAGTGAAGACTCCACAGGAAGAAGGGTTCTAATGGTCTAGAGATCCAGCTTAAAACTGGGCTGGATTTGGCTTTTGGTACATCAAACTGCTGTTTCAATTACTTTATTTCAGCATGAAACTGTACTGTATGTTGAAATAAAGTCTTTGAAACTCTAGTTGTATTTAAAGATCCCTTCTAGACCATAGCCTGTATGGACATAGCAAGGTTTGACGTCACCCGCTGGTTTCATTGGAGCCAGTTTGAAGCCCAGAGTTGCAGTTTATAGTTGGCGCCATCTTTAACGTTTGGAGCCAGGACCTTCCAAATAAGGAGTGCAAGGATGTTGTCGTTCACGCTCTGGAAACACTCAATCAATCAATCAATGACCACACAGCAGATATCAAAGCTACTATAACGCCTTGATCCCACCGGGCATGACTGCGTCGCGTTCTGGCTTTGACATGGTAACGTTTCGTCCTCTGCACGTTGTCATACGCCTCCAGGAGCGTTTCAGAAGTGGAGTGTTTTGCTCCGGCAGCACCAGAGAGAAGAGGAAGCCGGGACTGGGGTAGTCATGGCAGGGATTTCTTGGGATTTTCCACTTCCCAGATGAACCTCTTGTTGTCCGTGGTCACAAACATCCTCTGACCGGTTGACATCTGGACTCCTGCCACCGGTTATAGTGTTATGTTGATGAAGTGATGTGATGTACAATCGGGAGTCCACACAGGCCGTTTCATTTTGAAAAGTCTGACTTCCTGCCCGTCTCATCTCTTCTGGGAGGCTTCTGAAACGTGCTGCGGCGTTTCTGGTGGGATCACAAGAACGCGATGCAAACGCACCAGGTGGGATCAAGCCGCAAGTCTTCAAATCTTATTAACGGAGCAATGATTTGAAATGACCACCAGCGCAACGGGTGACTTCACACCTCGCTACGTCCATCTTTATATACATCGACCAGTCAGTGCACAAACCAAAAAACCTCAGGACTTGCGTGATCTTGATCGTCTCTGCGTGTGTGTTTGCAGCTATTAGTGTCTCTTCAACTCGAGAACAGAGCTCATTATGCAACACACACACACACACAGACTCACGACACGCTGTATCTTTAAAAGCACCAATTAGAGACATTTAATCACCGTCCTGTCTGGACGAGTTACACTCAATTTCTTGGAGAGAGAAAGAGAGAGAGAGAGGACTCAGTGTTAATGTGTCTCACTCCTCAGCTTGTTAACTAACTACAGTCTGAAAGCTGCGGCTTCAGCACTGAAATATCTACATTTATGACCCCGCAGTAAGTGTGTCTGGAAATATTAAAAGGCTTTGATGCATCAATTTGAGTTTGGAAAGCCGACTGAATCAGTTTGGAACAGTCTGACGTTTGGGAAACTATTATGTGTTTTAGGCTGATTTGAAAATAGGTGTATTTTTATTAATTTATTTATTTTCCTGGACTTTTTGAAACAGATATTTGTCTTCTCTTATTTGAACCTTTGCAAGAACATTTTTAAGAATTTCCAAAAATGACAGACTGTTCCTTAACTTTGATCTCCTCCCTTAACGACAAATAAATGCTGTCAGTTATTACAAACTCAACCCACAAAGCTTTCTTTTAATTTCTAGTGGAGATCCAAAAGTTTACAAAGATACCAAATATGTCTGAATTTTAAGGAAATGTAAAGTGATGCACAAGACATCTACTGTAGAATATTAGTGTTTATTTTGAATATTTCACTATATGATACTTAATAGAGTATTTTTTCCAACCTTAAAGACACTTATAGGTGACATATTCTGCACATTTCCAGCTCTGTATTTATAATCTGGGGCTCTACTGGAATATCTTTGCATGATTTCCAGTTAAAAACTCTTATTTATCTTCTACTGGTCCTTTATGCAGCCCCTCAGTTCAGCCTCTGTCTGAAACAGGCTGTTTTAGCTCCTGTCTCTTTAAGGCCCCGCCTCCTGATGAGCCCACTCTGTTCTGATTGGTCAGCTTCAGGAAGCTTCCTCCAGCTGCGGAGACTACGTAAACAAACTATAGTAGCAGGATTTCACTTCTTTTTCTCCTCATTTACTCCAAATATCAACTTCTCAAATACATCTATACATGTTTGAGCTGAAATCTGATCCGAAATATGTTGAATGAGTTGAACAACCATAGCAACAAAGGCTACAGAACAGACGGCCTCTTCTAGGCATGTGCGAACAATCTGACATCATCACGAGGAGGAAGTAGAGGCAACTTTACAAATGGAGCGTTCAGAGCAGGTTGAATCCCTGACTTTTGACTTGCAGGGAGCATATTTACATACATTCACTTAAAGTTTTGAAACTTGGACCACGTTTAACATCCAACAACATACAACAGTATAAAAATAACATAAAAATCACAAAAAAAACACCAAACGCCCCCTTTAATCTAAATGTCTTTAGACCTACAGCATCAGCATCAGTATTGTCATAGAGCAATCTGATTGGGCGGTTGGATGGTGTAAGTTCTCAGAGGGGATTAGGTGATAGTAAAGTCTAATCTATTATAAAAGCAAGCGGGCCACCATTAATGATGTGTGATAGGCTGAGACTTCACTAAACCCCTAATATATTTCTGGTTAAGCCATAATATCTTCTCAACGCATCAGTGATTCTGAAAATTACCACACGGACAAACATCAGAAGAAGTGAAATGAACTGCTGAGAGCTCGAACTTGTGTTTGGATTGAGGTTTTTCCCCTTCACTTCAATACAGACAGGTTTTTTTTTCCAGCAGAGGACGAATGAATCTCTCTCTCTCTCTCTCTCTCTCTGTGTGTGTAACTGAGTGTAAGTCGCCCGGACAGCCAGTGCAGTGATTAAATGTCTCTAATTGGTACTTTTAAAGACAAAGAGACGACAGCGTGAGGCTGAAGCAGTTATTTTAGTGTCACTTGAAGACAAGGAGAGAGCTTGTTATGCAAAACACAGACACACTGGAGTATTCACGCTAAAAGGTTGTGCACATTTGAGATCTTTCTGTGTGTGTGTGTGTGTGTGTGTGTGTGTGTGTGTGTGTGTGTGTGTGTGTGTGTGTTACCCTCCTGCTGTCAAAATCAAAGACAATCAGCTGAAAGAATGATGGAAAAGACATGAAAAAAAAGGGAAAGAAATGAGACAATAACCAGCTCAGGAGAGAGAAAGAGATTAAAAACAATTCTAAATATATACTGTAAGCAACAACACAGGCAGCGGTTCACCTGAGGAAACGCTGATCGATTTTAAGTATTGATCGATGAGTCTGAGTGGATCCTTCTGTCTCGGCTGTAATGAGGCTTCATGGGGTCTAAAACTTTAAAACACATGAGTGGACCTCAGCTCAGCTGTGAAGTGTGTCGAGTTTCACAACCTCACCAGACAACAAAGAGCAGCTGGGAGATTAATGGATGTAACAAAAGGTGAGAATCCATCCAGCCGTTTTTATTCCTATTTACAATTTTGCAAAAAAAAAAAAAAAAAACTGAGTGGAAATGCCAAAAACTTGAGAACTTTAAAATGGTTTTATGGTTTGGCTGAAGTGGAAAAGTTTGTCTCAATAAAAGCAAAATGCGACAAAGTGTGAATGTAAACAGACGTAGTGAATAAATGAATCATGTGACTTAAACATCACTGAAGAGCTGAAAACATCAGATCTGTGCAGAGTGATGAAATTAATACATGAAACAAACAGAAACGTCATATTTCCATCATGTTTCCCACATGGTTTTCCATCGTTTGAGCTTTTTTAATGATGTCGTCTCGTTATGTCTTCTTCTTCTGCAACTGTTTAAAGGAATTGACGTCTTTCACCAATATTCTGGAAATTTGGGTGACATTGGTGCTATATTTGGATGGAAACCAAGCTAAAGTCAGGGTGTGTGCCTTTTAAGGGGTAAAACAAACTACAAACTAGCTCACATAACGAGTCTCGGACTCATTGTTTTTGTCTTTTGATGCTCAGGTGACCAAAGTGCTGCAATCCTGTTTTGCCCCATTGAGGCAGCTAACCAAAATCATTCCGTTCCTTTCATCTGCAGACGTAGAAAAAGTCATCCGTGCTTTTATCTCCTCCAGACTTGATTACTGCAGTGCACTTTATTGTGGTACCATCCAAAGACTGAAGCTGGTAGAAAACACTGCTGCCAGGCTTTTATCATGTAGGAAGAGAAACGACCACATTACATCAAACCTTGCTGCCCTTCGTTAGTCAGCTTTACTGCTGGTTTTTAATGGTCAGGCTCCGGCTGTGATCTGCTTATGAGCCTGATCGCTGCTTGAGATCCTCCAGCAGGGACCCACTGATGGTCCCGACATCTGGACTTGTCACAAGAGAGGACCAGGTCTTTGCTGTTCGGGCTCCTCAGATGTGGATCTCCCTGCCTGGAGATGTCAGGCAGGAAAACTCAGTGTCCTCTTTTAAATCTCTTTTTAAGACTCACTTTTATCGTTTCTCTTAACTGATGATGACTGTTGTATTATTTTATTATTGTATCTTATCTATATCTTTCTTTTGGATCTTATTTACTTGCATTATCTGTCTTAATTGTAAAACACTTCGTAACCTTGTTTTTGAAAGGTACTATAAAAAACGTATTTATTATTATTATTATTAATAATTTAATTTAAACATTTTTAGGGCCAAATTTTAACCTGGAAAAACTGAATAAAAGAAGCATTTTGGACATTAAGATGACATGTAACCAGCATTTTAGTGACTGTATTTAGATGTGTAGTTAGTACCTGCTTCGCACTTATATCATTGAAATGCTTATTTTTACCCTGAAAAACTTTACACTTTTCACTCTATGACAATAAAGTCTTATCTTATTTTAGGTGTTTAGTTATATTTATTTATTTAGATTTTAACATTTAAGTTGAGGACTAATTGTTTTAAATTACTTTTTTACAACATTTATCAGGTATGTAAATGTTAGAATATTCTTTTCAGTGTCTTATATTATAGTATATAAATCCTCCTTGGGTTTTGGACATATTGATATCATATTTACAGATCAAACAATCAAAGGTGCAGTGTGTAAAATAAAGTGGCATATATATATATATATATATATATATATATATAGTAGCAGAACGGACTTGGAAGAAATGGAATATAATATTCATAAGTATATTTTAATGTAGCCACCGTGACGTCACCCTTTGGTTTGTTGACTCCCATTTCGAGGCTTCAAGTTTGCATTTTGACTGTCGCCATCTTGGATTTTTGGAGCCAGAAGTGAGCATATTTGAACGGGAGGGTGATGCTGACTCTAACACTAGCAGCTAGCTGCTAGCTGCTAGCTTGGTTAGCACAGTGCGTTTACAGTCTATGGTTAACTGTGATAATGCTAATGCTAATTTTCACTTGCAAAAAACAGGCTTAAAACCATTAAAGCAAAATGCACTTACCGGAAAAAAACTGATCATCTGACTCCTTAGAGAGTCTTTTAGTATATACTCTCTGAGTCTGGAGTTACGCCATGGTTACGTTACCGAACCAACGTGGTCGCTGTGGTAGCACCTGTCATTCAAAGCAGCCACACTTTTGATTATGCATAACTTTAAGCCTTATTTAAACAGGTGAGTTATATAAAAATTCACCCCCCATACAGCTGTCATGAACGGGGAAATTAGCTATAGAGACCAAAACTATTTTTATACCAGGCTGTAAACATGTTTATTTCTGCTGTAAAGTTGGACATTTTAACATTGGTATCTATGGCGATTGACTCGCTGTTGGAGCCTCAAGTGGCCATTTGAGGAACTGCAGTTTTTGGCGTTTCTGCATTGACTTCATTTTTCTAATGCAAGCTGCAACCTCACCACTAGATGCCACTAAATCTTACACACTGGTCCTTTAATTGATAATGAAAATAACCATTAGCCGCAGGCATAATTACACTAAAGTTTGTGTTTGTTGAGTCGTTTGTTTATTTCTCCACAATCACTAGCAGTCATTGTGACCAACACTGACTCATCCTTCCCAGCTAATTACCTCCATGTAACTCCACGTCTATGATTCCAACATCCTGTCTCTGGGTACTCAGCTGTTGGTCCTCATTAGATGACAGATACTCCCTCCTGATTGGGCAGAAGGTGTGTCATACATGAAGCCTGGTTGGTGGGCGGGACTCATAATAGGAGAACCGGAGTTACATCCAGTGGAGCTGAACTGGCAGCTGAATCACAACTCTGCAGGTCCGCAGATCAGTTACCGTGATGGCAGGGGTGTGTTTGTGTGTGCTGATTCAGGTGTGTGTGGTTTCCTGACTGTGTGTGTCTGTGTGTTTGTTTGTGTGTGTGTGTGTGTGTGTGTGTGTGTGTTTGCTGGTTGGTTGGTTGGTTGTTTGCCAGCTTGTTGATTCAAACTCTCCCTGGCAGCAGAACCAAGGTCACGACACACACAAACACAAAACACACACCCTTTTTCCGCCATCTTTCTCTCGCCACTGTGTTTCACCTCCATCATTTTCTGGAACACACCTCCTCTCTGTCTGTATATAGAACAAACCTGCACACACACACACACACACACACACATGCTCTGAATCCAGAGTAGAGTTCGTTGGCCTCTCACCGACTCAGTGACCCAACATCTGTTGCCATGGTAATGTCTCTCCCACTCTCTCCATCTCTGCATCCATCTGCTCTCCCTCTCTCTGTAATTCAAATTTCCTTTATTTGCCGACTGAGGAGAAAACCCCCACTGTGTGTTTCCACAGCAGCACAGTAACAGTTACAGTCCTGCAGTTTCCACCTGTGTGAGAGAGGAAGTTAAAGTCATATAACATGTTTGTAAGTTATCCTTTTTGCAGATGCTTTTGTCCGCACACTGTAAAATGTAACTTCAACTTAAAAAGATGAGTCAAAGAGCTGCCTTAAAAGTTTAGGTTATGTAAATAAATATAAATACTTCTTCTAACAACACTAAAAGTGACTAAATATTGCATGTTGTATAAATTCCAGCCTTCGTTTGGTGGCTTTAGATTTAATTAACTGAACTGGTCAGGTAGTAAATCTAATTCAGGATCATTTTGGTTTTCATTTAAATTTCCTTGATCAGCTTTTCATTCGTCACCAACAACTTGCAGCTTTGGTTGCTGCTCAATACTAACCTTCATCATGGTTTGCAACGTTTTTATTGTTATGAAAAGAAACTACCACGACTTAAAGAAGAGTCTGTCTGAATCCAAATATCCGGACTTCAGCGAGTGATGAAGTCTGTCCAAACCCGCAACTCATCAAGTCCACCAGAGACCTCAAACTGACTCTCTGCAGACGTCCAGAGAGTCCGCTCGGGTGCAGACTTCACCAGACCGCTAGGAAAATTACCCATAATCCTGCAGCAATAGGCTATAAAGTGACAATGTAAAGAATACTACTAATTATCATTGTCAAAAATAAAAAAACAATAATAATAATAATAATAGGCTGTGTAATAGGCTTTGATGACTTTTTTCACTTTTGTTGTGATGCAGTTTATCAAGTATAACATACACACAGAATAACAGGCTTAAAGGCTTAATAACAGGGATTTGTTTATTATAATCTGCTAAACTAGACGGGCAAAGCTTGGTTGTGAATGTAATATTAGCATGTTTAGTGGTTCATGTAAAAGGAAAATCTTGCTGAGCATTCTGACCTGATGTGTTGAGAGTAAAGCAGCAGACCTGCACACATCAAAACATTGAGAACCATTCAGAAAAACACTTTGAAATGAGTTTACAGAGTCAGGAACTTCAATTTATCTCTGTGGAAGTAACTGAGGTCTGACGTCCCGCCTCAGAGCAGCATTTCTATCCCGTTGCATCCCAGAGCCTTCGCAGACCTGATGTGATGACGGTGAACACGTCGCTGTACGTGTGACTGAAGTCCACGAGGACTCTGGAGGTCCAGAGGGTCGACGTTTGGATTTAGACTCTCTGGAGAGTTTTAACTCTCAAACAATGCATGCTGGGAAATATGCTGATCGTGTTTAATAAGTTGAGTGAACTCGCAGGAGTTCATTCATTCAACTCATCATTTCATGTTAAAAAATGACTTAAAGTAAGAAGAACTAATAAATCTAAAGATCTAAAATGGTATTGAAATAAAAAAAACTAGAAATTTTAGGTTGAATTAACTTCAGATTATAAAAACTATATATTTAAGTAAAGTTAATGACAAAATATGATTCAACAAGATTTTCAGGTTGTCAGTGTGTAGTTTTGTGTGTCAAACTACACATTAACATATTAGATTCTTGGGTGCTTTTCCTGTGTATTACATGATTATATTACAATTTCAAAGAAATGTCCTAAGAATGAACAGTTACACTGCAGCTACTTTTAGGAAATTATCTTAAAAATTTCCTGGAAATTATTAGGAAAATAAGAGATGCGTGAAATGAATAATAGATGCTGACTCATTATAGAGTTATAAACCATTTAATATGTCAATGTATAGTTTTCACACAAAACTACACACAGAAAACCTGAAAATCTTACTGTAAACTGCAGGAATTTGGTGGAATCAACTAATATTTTGTCGTTAATTTTACTTAAATGTAAAAGTTCAATACAATTTAATAATAAAAGAGGTATTTTATGCAGGAATTGTTAAGAATCATGTTTTTTAAAGATTTTTTGCAAATTAACAACTACGTATCAACCCAAATATATTGACTTGGTACTTACCAACTAAACTAACTTAACAATTTTTTAAATTTGTTTTTCATTCTTATAATTTGTACAAAATTTGCAAAATGTCCTAAAAATAACCGTGAAATACCTGAAAATTACCAGGAAACTAGTTTCAAATTAAAGAAGCTATGAAATACAGCATTACAATATATTCAAGCCTCAGGTGTTTTTAAAAGCTTTATTCTTAAAGGCAAACAAATGTATTCTACTGCATCACACTGGGAAATATAAGAAAACATTTATATAAAGGCATCTGTACATGATATTAAGTGAGAGTTACACACTGTGGTACAAACCTTAAAAACGTTTTCTCACAACATTTTCTCTGATTACTTTTTTATATAATTATTTTAATTATTCAACATTATAAAGTGTGAATATTTTCCCATAATTCCTTAATCACTTTCAGTCATGGTGATTAGTGGGTGGAGTCAGCGGCCTCATTAGCACAGTAGGAGAGTTAAAGCTCAGTGCATCTGATTGTGAAGAGTGATTTATTTTCAATGGTGACTAATAACTGTGATTTAGCCTCTGCTGGAGATCAGTTAAACAACACACACATTTACACACACACACACACACACACAGTCAATCATTTGCTACGACACAAAAACAACACAAGCTTATCATTAAATATATAATCAGAGCAGCCCAGCAGGGATAAATACAACATTACAAAAACTTGTATTATATGATGTTATATCAGCCGAACAATACGACAAGATGAGCGTAGCATGTTTATTTAAATACAGCTGGACTAACAGTGAAGAACGCTGTTTTCTTGACGTTCAGGCAGATAGAAACATGTTGGTTTGCTTGTAAAAAGCTCAAATCATCCACCGATTCAGACCAGAACGAACATAAAGGTTTGAAAACACCTTGAGTTGCCTCTCATGACACTTCATCAGTGCTGCTGTTGGTTGGAAACTGAATTTGATTTTTTTTTTTTTGGTATTTTGTTTATGCTGAAGCGGCTGTCTGAATCTGGTACAAAACCCTCCTGATACAACAGAACACTACAGATTAAATACAATCAAACAAACCCTACCTGCAGCAGCGTCCCCACTTCCTGTGGATGCTGTATACACATGTCATTTTAACTATAAACCTGCATGTGCACAACACCAACAACTAACAACACATTAATTGTTTGGTCTATAAAACATCAGGACACACATTTACATCAAATTTTCCCAAAGCTCAGCATGAGTTAGACTTGGAAACGCTCTTTTTTTTATCCAATCAACAGTTTAAAACCCAAAGATAATTAGTTTACTATCACATTTCTCTTCAAGAGAAAGAAAATTATCACCTTTACCTCAAAGTTGAGATGCTGCGACTAAATAATGTTTAGAATTTTTAAATGATAATCAATTACAAACTAAATGTTTTAGCTCCACATGGTGTTTGTAATGTAATTATACAGAATTATCTGTTTTCATCACAACTGATTTATTATTATGAAACTCACTATTGTCACATTCTGACACTATTTTTAACAAATCATTAATATTCTGTGTGAGTTTCTTATTTTATGTATTTAAATATTTTATTTATAAAGAATATGTTTTATATAAGTTGTTCTGTAGTTTTCTGAGGCTCCGTTTAACCACAACCAGTGATGATTTATTGATTTACAAAATTATCAATGAACTGTTGTTTTTATTACTAATTTAACATTAAAAATGAAGAGTACTTTCTACTACTACTATTACTACTTTCAATGAAAAGCATTGCTTTCTTTTTTTTCCTGTCAGATGAGGTTGAAAGGTCAACCTGGGGGGCGGTTTTCTTTCAAGGGGTCACAGGATAAATTTAAGAGGTTGTGAGATGAGTACAGTCGAAGTAAAAAAAACATATATTTCTGCTACAAAACGTTTGTCTTTTCTATATATTTTTTCTTGTAAAATACCAAGACACAAAAAAGTGGTTCACACACCCAAATTAATTCAATATTTTCTTTTTATTTCATTTAACTTTTCTATTACAAGCAGCTGTGTCTTCTTCACTTTGCAGTCTGTTTTCCTGATTTGATCCTCTTAACTTTTCACCGACAACGAGAATCAATCAACTTATTACCATCAGCTGCACCAAACTGCTGCCTGTAATCAGAGACATCCTCAGATTTACTCCACTGAAAACCTTCCCAACATTAAATCCCATTAATTTAACAACCATAAACAAAACTATACATACATTCACAGGACTATATACAGATTAATGTGGATCTGTGTTTGTATTAGACAAGGTTTTTCACCTCTACTTCCTGTGAAATAACAGAATATATTTTCTTATTTGAGTCTCTAAAATCTATTCAAATGTTCACACTTTGGCTGAAAACGTCACTTTTATTGTGGAGGATGTGAAAACTTAAAAGCTCAGTTGGCAGACGGAGCCTCGTGAGATTAACATGACAGCTTAATGACCCTTATTCACCGTGGAGATTATAAGGTTCGAGTGTGAACGCCGTGTGTGTGTGTGTGTGTGTGTTAGTGTGTCAGTTTCCACGCTGGAGGACGAGGACGTCACCTCGAACCCCTAAAAACTGCTGTTCCCGGTGGTCACCGATGCTTCGCGTGTGGCTGCTCATTAACGGCCTCCTCCGCCGGCATGACGGACAAATTAGGACACGTGTCAACAGCCAAATTAGGACGTGTCAGAATCGTTGTAGTTTCCGTGGTGACGCCGCGGCCTTAGCGTGTCCTGGAAACGTGTTCTGGTTTTGTGAAAAGAGAATGGAGCCGGAGCAGAGCGAGGGAATTAATCAGTTTATTAAAAGTTAATGACATCAGGAGGATGATGGAGAGACAGACGGGATTGAAATCAGATCAGAAAGCTGACGGAGTTGATTTTACCCTCCGACAGAGGTGGTTTTACTGGTTTTTTACTGGTGTTCATGGCTCAATATGGATCCATCTGTTCTTCCTCTTTCTGTTTCCTTTATTCTGCTTTAATATCTGTTATCTGTATACATCCACTTCCTCCCTCCTGTGTGTGTGTGTTAATCAGATCTCAGAGGACTCTTCCTCCTGGGACAAAATTCACTGTTCTGTCTCTAAAGGAACTGAGTGTCTGTATGTGTTTTTAATGAAAAAGAAAAGCATATCAAGGAGGAAATATATATATAATCAGGAATAAATGCATACATTTGTCATATCAGTCCTTGCATGTACATTAAGCTATGTGCAGAGTGTGAATTTATGTATTAATGCAAGAAGATGTGAATATTATATAAGCAGCACACGTGTCTAACAGTTAACATGTTGGATTCAGATATGCTGTTAAAAGGTTCTCCAGGAAAGAGCAACATAAAGTACTTATCTTTACTTTAATACTTTATCTAATACTTCATCTTATTGTACAACGGTGATGTCTTATGTTGGCTTCTATTGAAACGGCAGATTTTTTAATGGAAGTTCTGCGTTAGGTTTTTGAAGAAAGTAAGACTCACTGCGCTTTTACATGCTCAATTTAACAACATATTTATACAGTAAGTCCATCAAACTGATTGTTAGATTAAACTGTCTTTGTTGCTAAGGTGGTTGCTAAGGTGTTTCCATGTGTCGTCCATTCGCATATTTCAGATGTGATTCAGGCTCCGACATGTACGGATGTATTTGAGAAGTTGACATTTGGAGTAAAGAAGGAGAAAAAGAAGTGAAATCCTGCTACTATAGTTTGTTTACGTAGCCTGCAGAAGCTTCCTGAAGCTGACCAATCAGAACAGAGTGGGCTCATCAGGAGGCGGGGCTTAAAGAGACAGGAGCTAAAACGGCCTGTTTCAGACAGAGGCTGAACTGAGGGGCTGCATAAAGGACCAGTAGAAGATAAATAAGGAGTTTTTTAACTGGAAAGCATGCAAAGATATTCCAGTAGAGCCCCAGAATATAAATATAGAGCTGGAAATATGCAGCATACGTCCCCTTTAAGAAATTACAGTTACATACATAAGAAAGGACACTACTGGACCTGGGAACTTGGATTATCTGTTATGACTTATAACAGTGTTTATTGTATTAGTAACATGAAATCACATTCATTCCTTCCATTTTATTATTTATTCTGTTCTATTCTCGTATTTTTCACCATGGTAACCGCCACTTAATAGATATAAATCCGTCAGCTGTTACAAACCACAGTGACTTTATATTCACCTTCAGGAAACACATTCAAGGGAGAGTTATTGTAAATTAAAGATTACATGAAATATACCTGAAATTTCATTCTGCATCTTCTCAGATGCTGCAATTTCATTATAATCCTTCTCACAACATTACTGAATTCACCATTAACTACTGGCTATCTGAACAAAGAACATAGAAGCTCAGATAACAACACATACAGAGGGGGAGTGCGACTTCATTCTCTGCTCAGGACGCCATCACTCCACTATATCTTTACATAGCAAATACTTGTTTGCTGCTATATTGATGTTCAAATTGTCATATATTGGACATGTAAGCTTTTAAAAGTTTACACAACATGCATGCAACAGACACGATATTATAAAGTCTAGCCTAGGTATTCCTATACTGTGATTTCCTTCTCACAGCATTAATGAATTCACCATTAACTATTAAACTGAACAGTTTATGATGTTGTACATGGTATCATTGTAATCCTTGGCCATCAAAACACAGGGGTAGACATCACTTTTTCTGTGTTATCATGTTTGGTTCAGGAGATATGATGCAATATACATAATGGCAGAAAGTAAGTTGGTCGCCATGGCCACCACGAGGCGTTTTTGCGATGGCTCCATTTTTGAAAATGTTAAGGGCCCCAAACTATACAAGTGTACCAAGTGTCATGCTTTTATGAAAAAGTGAACATATCACCAGGACTATATTAGATTTGTTTCTAATCGTCATCGTCTGTATTTTTCACCATGGTAACCGTCACTTAATAGATATAAATCCATCAGCTCTTACAAACCACAGGTGACTTTATATTCACCTTCAGGAAACACATTCAAAGGAGCACAGAAGCTCTTAGACGTGGGATTTGTTCTCCAGTTCTGATTTATTTAAAAGACTGAATGATAATAATGAACAGTATGTGGTGTTTTCTTTTGTCTCCAGGCATTTATCTGAGCTTTGGTGTTTAACCTTGGTTAACATGTTCAGATGCGGCTTCATGTAATTAAAAGAGAGAACTGGTTCAGCCTGAAGCTACGTACACACCACCACCACCACCACCGGACAGCGCTTCAGCCGAAGGCCGACATCCTCATAATGAGCCTGATCATTAGCCTAAAGGCTGCTTGAACAAAGGAGGGGATTAACTTTATAAGTGGATTAAATCACAGTTAATCTTTTAATTGTACAGCAGCGATGACATCTTTTTGTAGTCCAACCTGGATGTGGCTCATTACGCTCTGAAGCTGAAATGACAGATTTGCAGTCAAAGTTCTGCATTAGGTATTTGATTAGAAAGTAAAGCTTATGATACTGTTACACATTTAATTAAACAGTGCTAAGTGTATTAAATCACATTTAATCTTATAGTTGTAGATGTAAATCTTGGATGCTGGCTGATATAAGGTATAATATGTAATTATTCCACATTAAAATATCTAAAAACAACTAGACCTATGTTATATATGTTGTTGATTTGTGTACTTACATTATCCCAAATGTTTCCAACAATTTTCAAACCCAGAGAAATCTGTAATTTAATCAAAGTAACGGACCGTTTCATTTGGTCGCATGTCAATGGCGTCATACCTCCTCTACCAAAGAGTAAACACGCACCAGATGCATACGGCGGCGCTGTGTTTGTTCGCTACAATGGCGTCTACCAAAGAGTAACTTACACACATACAAGATAATACATCAGCGTTGTGGTTGTTCCACACAAACTGTTATAAATTGACTTTTATTCAGTTTTAAGACACATTTTCATGATAAATTTAGGTCGTTTTTAACTATGTCTTTTAGCCGGAAGAAGGATTTTAGTCGTTGGACGTCTGGATCTTAAGTTATCAGAGAAATAAACTGGGCAAATGTTAGCAGCAGCTCGGCTAACAGCCCCTCCAGGAAGTTCGGTGGTCACCAAACATCATATTGATTTTTTAGGTAAAACAGCTTTAATTAGTATTTTTAACGATTTTACACTGGACTAATCCTATCCCGGTGAAGCTGGTTATTTAACAATGAAGGTAACAACTCCCATGATCCCTTGCTACTTCACACTGTCATCACACGTTATTGTTTTGATTGAGAGACCCCTAGCTGCTGAAATGACATACTGTGCGTTTAAAACAGCAGTTTTTCAAAGGAAGTTGTGAATTGGATTATTCCATTTGATTAGAAATTAAAACATACAACACTTACATGTTTAATTCTGTTTTTTGTAGGTTGTTAGAGTACATGCAGCACCACATCTATTATATAACAACACTAAAATACCCAAATTCACACAACAATTATAAAGATAATACAACAGGAACATCCTACAATTAAAAAAACATCCCACCACATACTGTGTATCAGCTCCATAATATTATTATCAGAAGATATTTCAAGTCTAAACACAGAACTTCTTTCCCCCTGATGTGTAAAATCTCCTCAAAATATCAGAAAAAGAAAAGCAACAAACTCACTGGAGAAATTCAAAGCGCGTAAACACGTCTGACTCTTAATTTGAAAACAGCGTCTCGGTGGAAACGTGAGCTGGTAGTTTTATTTCATTTGTAGCTCTTATATCAAGCGTTGCTAAGGAGTAGAAATGGTATTATTCATAAATATAATGTTTAATTAATTTGCACTTTTCATGACCCGACTGAAACTTGAGCTGATGCTGCTCTTAGGTCTCTTTTTTAGGGGGGAAGGGGGGGGGCGGGAGAGATCCTGAGTCCAGAACGCTGCAGATCATATGTAACACATGATTAACCTGCTGTGTATTTAAATGAATGAATGAATGAATGAAAGCAGAGCCGACAGAGTTAAATAAAAAAAACACACACAACAGAGGCAAATTACATTTTGAAAAAAAAAGAAAAAGTTTAATTACTAGATTAACTTTTCCTGCCGCTCCTGTGTGTGTGTGTGTGTGTGTGTGTGTGTGTGTGTGTAACATAATCCTATGAACCAGGCTAATTAATCTTCTGTATTAGCTCTTTCTGTCTCTCTGCAGTGTTTTTGTTTGAAGTGGATAATTTATTACTACAGAGGATGTTTGCATAAAGTTCATTAAAATATAAGGAGCCATAAATCATCTTATTATTCTGCTGGCTGTTCTGTTTCTGTCTACCTGAACCTGTCTGTCTGTCTGTCTTTCTTTTCCCTAAATGTGATCGTTGTCATGCTGAACACATTATTGGTTTCCAGCCTCACATTGTGATTGGCTGACAGGAATTCTAATAAGAGTCCAATTTGTTCTGTATTCTCGCTTCAACCACATCTGTAGAAGCACATTTATTCCTCTTTTTACCCTCTTTATACCTGTAAACATCCTATAACTGCACTAATTAATTAATGAACCTCAATTACAATTCAACAAACGGCTTTTTGTGCTCAAAATTAGCTTTTACTGCATGTATCAGCTCAGCCAAATTCTATATATGTAATTCTATATATTAGGCAGGAAGTGAACAGTCAGTTCTTGTGTTGGAAGAAGGAAAAATGTGCAAGTGTGATGGCTAGATGGGTCTTGTTGGCTGTTCCTGGTATGCAGTGGTCAGTACCATCCAAGGAAGGACCACCGGTGATCTGGCGTCAGGCTCATGGGCGTCCAAAGCTCACTGATGCGTGTGGTGAGCGAAGGTTACCCGGTCTGGTCCGATCCCACAGCACAGAGGAGGCTGAGCATTCATTCATTCATTCATTTTAAAATTCCCAACTGTAAAATAGCTGATACATCCTCTCCATAAACACAAATTGATCACTTATTGAGCTTAAGCGAGCCTAGAAAGTCTAAGAAAACAGGTTGCCAGACGCATTCAAACGTTTCAGCCCCGAGGGCAGCACGCGGCGCTCTACGAGCATCGTTTAACAAAGACGTTCAGCACCGCCGCCGATAGACGACGACAGGCCAGGTACTCCATCTCAAGACCGCGTCTTTCTTACACAGGAGGAACATAGGTGGTCTACAACACTACAAGGCCAAACATAAAGTAGACAGTCTACAACTCTTCATTACCAAAATTTAAGTTAATAAAGACTAATTATGGATATTTCACTCACCAGTTGTTGTTCCTGCTCAGCCTGCTGTAGTTTAGTGAGGTCTATTTGTGTGTTCTAACATAGAACTAATCCAAACAGGTTAACAAACACGGTCCCATTTTAAAACGTCTTCCTCCTCTCCTTCATGGCAGCTTTGTCAAAGTTGTTGGCAAAGCTGCCAACAACTTTGTCTTTGTCAGTGTTTATGTGAACACACAGCAAAGTGAGGTTGAACAGTCTGACTTCATCTATGCACGACCACAAAGAGCTCTTAATGATCCTCAGACGGCTGAAACTTTGTCTGGCAAGTTTCATTAACCACAAACATAAAAAGACGCGAATATCTCATGTTTTGGATCAAGTTTTCAGCAAACTTTGAATCGCTGCCTCTGCAGTCCTCACTTCCTGCAGAGTCACCTAGCGGAAATACCGACAGCACCACTCTGCCATTGCAACCCTCGTTGTGGTGGGAGGGGGGGATTACGTCCGTAGTGATAAGAACTACCACAGAGAATGAATAGAAGAAGTTAAGCCTAGTTGGGTTGCACGCTACGTCCCCAGTGAGGCCCCTACTGAACGAAGGCCCCTCTGCCCCTGCAGTCGCTCTGCTTATGGATCCCACAGAAGAGCTGCTGTAGCACAATTGCTGAACAAGTTCATGCTGGCTATGATAGACAGGTGTCAGAACATATAGTGCATCACAGCCTGCTGCGTATGAGGCTGAGTAGCCGCCGACCGGTCAGAGTGTCCATGCTGAAAGCACCTATAATGGGCACGTGAGCATCAGAACTGGACCATGGAGCAATGGAAGAAGGTGGCCTGGTCTGATGAATCACATTTTCCTTTACATCATGTGGACAGCCGGGCACCAGGATGCACTATGGGAAGGAGACAAGCCGTTGGAGGCAGTGTGATGATCTGACTAACGTTCTGCTGGGAAACTTTTCATGTGGAGGTTACTTCGATACGTACTACCTACCTAAACATCGTTACAGACCAAGTACACCCCTTCATGTATTCCCTGATGGCAGTGGCCTCTTGCAGTAGGATAATGTATCCTGCCACACTGCAAAAATTGTTCAGGAACGGTTTGAGGAACATGAGAACAAGAGTTCAAGGTGTCGCCTCGGCCTCCAAATTCCCCAGATCTCAATCTGACCGAGCATCTGTGGGATGTGCTGGAAAAACAAGTCCGATCTATTTATGGTTTCAAACAGATTCGCTTCCATTTTATCAAATGTATCAATCCACACTGACTGTAAACTCTTCAGACAGCTGTTTAATCACACAAATCTGCCACTGTATATATGTTCTGAACTTATTATGGTTGTAAATATTGATTGATCAAGGCTCCCAGGCTCTCTATGAGCTCGACTGTTTCCCTTCAGTGGTGAAGCAGGGAAATAAAGTCAATGAATCAATAAATACAAGCACCTGACAGCCTCGATTCTTTCTCTGCATAGCCGCTAGCAACAGTTGATTTCACTTATCAACAAAGCCTTTCAGCTCAAACCTGCAGCCTTGTAGTCGGTCAGATGGATGCTTGCAGATCAATGACGTGTGTCGTCTGTGATCCCCTTTAAGGACAGAACACAATGTACCAGGGTCAAAGCTTATTAGAGCCTGTCAAAGGGCAAAAATTTAAGTTTAAATTATACTTCATAAATTGACCGCTCCGTTAGAGGATGAATCACAGTCAGGATGCTGTTATGACCCTCCACATTCTCAGCATGCTACGATGACAAGGTCGCAAACACTTGAGATGTGGAGCACGCTCAGACCGCCACAATCCAGAGTTTACAGGAGGTCAACATGATGCTGACACAAAGAAAGACTGATGGCGGGTCAGATGAACGCAGAAAGCGTGATGGGAGGAAACAGAGAGAAACAGATGGCGGGTGGAGAGGAGAGGAGAGTGATTTGTGTGACAAAATGTAAAGAGAAATGAACAGATTGAGAGAGCAGATGAAAGAAATGAAGAAAGAGAAGAGAAGAGAAGATGACAGGGAGTGAAGAGAGAGGGGGGAAAAAAAAGATAGAGAGAGGATAACAGATGGAGAAACAAGAGCGGAAACAGACAGAGGCAGAATGAAGACATTATATAAGTACTCCATCTGCTGGTTAATGAGATTCACTCTGCTGAGAGAGATTTTATCATTCGTCTCTTTAACATCCTCATCGTTCTACGACTCGTCACTCTGTCATGTGAAGATTTGACTGCGGAGTGGCGTTTCAGGCGGCGAGCGGTCGCCGCCTTCGCCGTTTCCAGAAACAACATGACAGCGACTCAGCCGAGCCAGGCGGCAGCATCGGCATCCGCGGCGAGGAGAGGACACACAGAGCTGCCTTTGTCACCCCAATTTTCACAAAACTTTTTCTGGCTTTACTGCTCAGTGTGACCATGGCAACCACACAGGGGAAAACAATAGAGTAGTTAATTTTACTGGTGTGTGAGAGCAGTCGGTTGTACGACAGCTGTCCACTGGTGATAATGGGTGTCGAGCAACATCAGCTACTTACTTGTATCGTCTGCTCTGTGTCCACAGACGGTGTTTAAGATGTCAGTCAGCTCTAAATCGCTGCTCTGGGTGTCTTTGTCTTATATCAGCAGTCAGTGTTGAAATTTTTTATAATGAAACCACCATTTAAAAAAAGTAATTAAACAGTTTTTGAGCTGCTAACACATCCATGCAGACTGTCAATGAAGATTCAATAGAGTAGAAAGTTATGCTGTAAATCTAAATGTTGTTACTCGGGGGTTAAAGGACAAGTTCACACTTTTTCTAGTGTGTCTTAAAACGACACTCAGGTGTCCATATGAGCAGTGAAAGAGGTTTTCCTCGCTGTAATCATTCCTCCTGTTCATACTGGATATTAAAAGATCCTTCAAATGTGCATTCAGTGGAAGTGATGGAGGCCAAAATCCAGGCACACCCCTAGTGTGTCCACTCGGGATGTGCCTGAATACAAATACATTATTCAGCAAAGCACAAATAGTGGGGTTTTTTTTTTACAAATATTTGTTTCATACAGATATTTTAACAAATATTTGTTAGAGGTCTGTCTGCACTGAGGTGATGAGTAAAGTTTTAGCTCAGTAGTCAGTCACTTATTGTGAAATTATAAGTGTAGTAAAAACAAAAATTTTTAAGCCTCTTTCCACTTTTATTCAAATACAAATACAAATAATTTTGCTGCTTCAACAAATACAAATACAAATACTGAGCCCTCTGCACATCCCTACAATCCACAGTGTGTCTACCAGGGATGTGCCCAAATACAAATACATCATTCAGCAAATCACAAATAGTGGGGGTTTTTTTTACAAATATTTGTTAGGTAGAGGTCTGTCTGCAGCGAGGCGATGAGTAAAGTTTTAGCTCAGCAGTCAACGCAGTCGTCTATGATCTGGGAGACTCCGGTTTGAGACCCGGTTTGGGGACCTCGTTCATAAGGTAGTTTATTCATGAACACTTATTGTAACACTTTAATTTTCTGAAATTAAAAGCGTAATAAAAACAGAAACAGGATTTTTAAGCCTCTTTCCACTTTTATTAAAATACAAATACAAATAATACAATAATACAATTACAGATACTGGACCCTCTGCATATCCCTAGTGTCCACACAGTCATTTAATGCAAAAATGCATTTAAAAGTCTCTGTGAAGCTTATATGAGGCTTCAGCAGTCTGAGTTAGTTATATCAAGTGGATATCTGACACATTTACAGTCTTTTTAGCATCAAATTCCCTCTTTGTGTTTCCTCAGACAGTGTTTCCCTGTTGAGCTGCAGGTGGAAGTATAGTAACAAAAAGAGGAACTTTGGCACTAAAAAGACTGTAACGTTGAAAGATATCTACTTGATTTGACTCATTTGGACACTGAAGCTTCATATTATTCATGTTTGCACAGAAGGAGGACTGTAGATTTTGTCCCCCATCACTTTCATTGTAACTGCATCATGGAGGGATCTTCTAATGGTCAGTATGAACAGATTTTACACACATTTTGTGTACAACATGGTAAAAATGCCTAAACTGCAAAGCTGCCATCAACTCTACAACAGCTCTTTATAACTGGATCACTTAGTTTGAGTGTTTGTGTCCTCACTTAGTCCTCAGTAACTGCTAGTTCCAGTTTCAAACGAGTGATTTACTAAATGAAGTTGCATCACACTAATGAACCGTGCAGTGTTCCGGTCAGATTCTAAGAAACATCTGTGATACCGTCCAATCAGAAAGCAGTCTGCGGCGTAAACAGGAGGTCACTGCACGATCATCACCAGCTACAGCAGAAGATCTAAAAATAACAGTTTGACCAGACAAGGCAGCTGATGAAGCTAATGAGGTCATTTATAATATTAAATCATACGTTTCCAGGTGCGTTATGACACTTCAGTTTAAAGGTCGTCTCCGCTCGGCTGTAAAAAAATGTTTTTTCAGCTTTTATCGCTGCGGGGAAATCAAGGCCTCTGATTGGCCGGACTGGCGGCGAGCCAAGCATATCAGCCAGCCCCGGGCGATCTGATGGTCACTGTCCTCTGAGTCTCCTCTACACACACACACACACACACACACACACATATATATAGATTTTCCACTTGTACAGAGTGACAGAGAGAGATTTTGAGTTTGTATCAGGACTGACAGCTCAACATCTTCAGGATCACCTCAGTTTACATCAATCTGTGTGTTCGTGCATGTGTGAAAATAAAGTAAAACTCTATCTTTATGAGATCTCTGCAGCCAGGCTCCGACATCAGGTGGAAAGCCTGAAACTAGAAGAGTGGAGGCTGTGATAGGAACAGATTAACGCCTCTGGTGTCGCATGTTCACAACAATCACCTGCGGACGTCATGCGTTCGTCGTCCACATACTTTTGGCCACGTAGTGTGTTTAAAATATGCTGATTTTTAAAGATATTGAACAAATTCCTTCTCCCCTGAAGTTGAACCCTTGTTTGATTTTAATGACTCTTTCCTTTAACGTTTTTAGCTCCACTTCTAAGAATAATTATCAGTCTGTTGTTTATTCTGTAAAGCACTTTCATATTATGGGGCGTAATGAACATTTCAGCCTCTGGCAGCACTTGCTGTGGCTGTTTGTTATTTGTGTGCTGTGCTGTAGGTTTCTCTCTCTCTCTCTCTCTCTCTCTCTCTCTCTCTATGTGGCTGCAGGTTGCGAAGGCGTTTTAACATTCAAAGTCTCTCCTCTGTTCTCTCTTCTCGTGTCTGTTGAATATGGAGCAGCTCTTATCTGAACGAGCTAAAGATAATTGGTGGACAAGTGGAGCTCGACCGGAGAGAGGAGAGAAAAGAAAGAAAGAAAGAGAGAGAGAGAGAGAAAGAGAGAGAGAGACAGGAAGCAAAGAAAACATGGGAGGCGAAAAGTCAGTGTGTGAATGATACTGAAAATAGGAGCATTATGTGGTTTTGTATGTGATGTGTGTGTGTGTGTGTGTGTGTGTGTGTGTGTGTGTGTGTGTGTGTGTGTGTGTGTGTGTGTGTGTTTGGTGGTGACAGACCTCTGGGTCCTGCCCCCAAAATGTGAAACAGTGAGTGAAAGAAGACAGAGAAAGAGAAACATGACAGCGAGCCGAGGTAGAAAATTACCCAGATCCTTTAGTCGTAGAGTAGAGAAAAGTAGTAATAATAGTAAAAATAAGTTGTACAGAACATTTGTAGACAGATATTTCCTCCACAGTGAGGAATCAGCAGCCCTGACTCCTAAAAATCAAACTGCATCAGCAAATAACATTTAAATTATATTTTTAACAGCACAATTTACATTTTACAGTCACTGGTATCTAAAACTCACTGTCAACGTATTTCATTTGTTTTGCTAACAATATCCACTGCTGGTAACCAAAGCATGATTAAAGAGCCCAAAACCAACTCGTCATACATTTCTTTTCTACATCATCGATGAGGGGAACATGGTTCTGTTTACAGAGCTTCGCTAACAACCTCTTGACTTTGTACTACATTGTAAATATCTCAAAGAACTTCAGAACAAAGTCAAAAGGTTGTGATATGTAGCACAACAAGCTAGCAAAGCTTCTGTAAATGAAACCACATTCCTGCACATGCTCAGTGGCGTCTGGCTTAAGCTTCATTTATACTCCTGAGTGGACGTGTACACGGACAGTAGGGGTGTTGTTCTGTTTATACGACCTTCTGGGGTCCGTTTGGAGGACGCGTTTCACACATGCGCAGTAGATCGCCGTCTACAGGAACACAGCGATGTCCGCACAACAAATTGCTGGTATGTCACGCGGACCCTCACGGATTCACGGACGCAGAAACTATAATTTCAGTTTTACACAGAACTACTCTCCTGAGACTGAAAACGTGATGCTGTTATTAGTCTTTGGAGCCGTTTCTAAACAAGCTAACACGACCAAACTCTTCATAATGAAGGAACATGTCAACCAGTGCAGCGGTGTGACTCATTGACGTGTTTTTAATAGTTTTTGGTCAATAACGGAGGAATAAGATGTATCAGACTTTGGATACACATACGATACTTGTTACTAGATCAGTTCATTGATGGTTTGGCTCCAAACATGAGATTTATTGACAAGAAGAAAAATATAGAAAATCACCAGAATGATCCTTTAAAGATAAAATTTTAAATGAGAATACAAAGATCCTCTTTAACATTTGGATCAGGTTTTATTGATGTATTTCACACATAGACTTGGCATGTTTAGTTTCGCTCCAGTGCTTAAAGAAGCCTTTTAGTAAATGTATGTAGTTATTTTACATTTCAGGCAAAAAGAAAGAGAGAGAAGAGTAATTAAAGAGGCTACAGGCAGAGACAGAATCCAGGTAAAACACCAGAGCAACCTCATGAGAGTGACGACAGAGAGTGTGAAGATAATCTTTCTATTTTAGGTTATATCTCAGTGTGTGTGTGTGTAAGTGTGTGTAAGTGTGTATGTGTTTTGGGACACAGAAACCTCCTGAAGGTTTATTCTGCAGTAAAATGAAACGATTCATTTCCTTTTAATTTAAATGTCTATCGAGTATAATATCTCATTTGCATATTCCACCTTAAACCAAACAGTCTCATTTGCATTTCCCCCTTAAGTTAAGCCAATCACATTCTCATTTCCCCTCAGTCAGCCAATCAGTTCTGCTGTCTGAGCCTCACTCATGTGCATAATGAGCTGTCAGCCAATCACAGTCAGCCCTGGACCACACGCTGGAACGTGATTGGATGCTGGCTGTGGATGCGGCGTGTCACAGCTTTGGAAATCTGTTCCCATGGTAACGTATATATTTAATAACACATTATGTGCGCTGCCGTTTAAACCATATTTGTCAGGCTCTGCCTCCTCTTGGCTGTGATTAGTCAACCGTGCTGCGTGTGCTTTTTAAAATTTGTTTTTTAACCAATCAGACGGCTTGAGCTGATCAGTGATTGGTGCTGCCTTCAATGTTCAGCAGTAAATCCAGTTTTTTTTTCCAGTTTCCAGTTGAATTGCAATTGTTTTTTTGATTCAAGTTCAACTCTGGTGAAATATAAGATAAGAATTTGCTCCATTGACCAATAACAAACTGCCTTGACTGTGCTAAACTTTGAGAATATGGAGAGCCCAAAATGGAGTAAGCTATCGTTGCTTAATCAATCAGTCAATCAACTGATCAATCAATCAATCAAGCTTTATTTGTACAGAATCTTTCATACAAGTTAGTGCAATTCAAAGTGTTTCACAGAAGACTTACAATAATAAGACAGAACGAATGTAGACAGTAAACAGTAAAACAAATTGAGACTAATGCACACGAGAAATAAAATTATAGAGTTTAAAAACTATGACAAATAAAATCATTACGAAGGAAAAATATTTTACAGCTTTGTCGCATTATCGACTATTATTTAAGCCCTGATGTACACAGTTAATGTTATGTGTACATCTTCTGACTTTTGATACTTATTGTTCCATTAGCTCACTGACAGTTAGCATGCTACCTAGCTTGGAGATCGATTTCCCCTCTTCAATAATTCCTCTTATTAAATAAAATAAAACAAAATGCTACACTATCAGTGTGTTCCTGGTGTTGTCAAAGTCCATTTCCTCCTTAAACCTGTCCCCAGTCCGAGCCTTAACCCCCGCCAATGTAAGGAAACAGACTGGCTAGCTAGTGTGTTAGCCGTTAGCTCGCTAGCTACAGTAGTTCACTAACTACCCCTGTGAGCCGTCTGTACATCACCAAACCTCTAACCAAGAGTCATTTTAATTTTACATTTTCTCTCATTTAGGTTTACATTCAGTTACAATTTTCATAAAACTAAAAAAAAACATCAATTAAGTTTATAAACATTATTGCACATTTTGCATTCTGTTATCTTGTTGGTCTGACGGATGTCTGACCTCCATCATGTAACAGATTGATTCATGCTTTAAGCCACAGCAAGGTGGTTCTGGGGAGACTTTTATTTGTGTATTTTTGAGTAAATTATTATTTTTTTTAATATTCTGCTCAGTAAATATTGAGTTACAAGCAACAGCAGCAGTTAATTTAGATCTTGTGTCTGCCAGCATATATGTTCCCATCATGCCTCACTAGTTAGGTTCTGTTTGCTGAGGTCAGTTAGATCTAATAGTTTGTTGTTCTCTATCTTAAGTTCAGTTTTGTTGACCCCTTTTTTTCCAGTTTGTTGATTGTAATTTTGGGGGATATTCAGCCAAAGTCTGTTTCTTTATCCAAACTGGCGCCTGTCAAGCGCTGATGTCACTTGGACTAAAAGTGGACTCTGCTGTCCTGTTTTTAACATCATCCTCATAAAAATCATCCTGTCCAGAAAACAGAGTAAGAGGGAAACAACTATAACATCACTGAGGGGAAATATGGTTGAAATCAGTATCATAATATTAAAAATTTTGGACATTTTAGCAAACATATGCAGTCAAAGCAATGAATTGTGGCTCCACTGTTGCACAACTTCCATTAATCATTAACTTATTAATTTGTATATTCATAATATAATAAGACCCCAGTATGATTCTGGTAAAAGTAGACAAATGATCATATGTAATTACTGTCAAGTCCTGCTGCTTCTCTGATGTCTTTTTAAAAACCATTCAAAGAAGAAGAGAATGATGCTGCGATGATGAATCTGCGTTCAAACCGTTTTGTTGCCACAGAGAACACTTTGTCTCTGGCCTACAAACCGTTTCTATAAACTATTAAACCGCTCGGCGACTCAGACGTAGTTTCTGCTGTCACTCTGACAGCTGCTGCTTCGGATGATGGATCAGGTGTGAACAGGGCGAGCAGCTTGACACTGAAAATATGATGTGATGAATCATATCTGAAAAGGGCTGTCAGGGGGTTTTTTTTGTTTTTTTTTTACACCGAGTCTAATATTCTTACACAAACAAAAACATGTGCTTTATATTTTACTTCTAAGGATTTTCTTTTTCTGCTATTTTAGGGAGAAAATGAGTTTTGTAGTGTGACTTGTATTTAAATGAACTTTTTCTGGTTAAAACTGTCAGAAATTACACCTCTGACTGTAAAACACAACATGGACTGGATGGGCAGAGCTGATAGGCGACTGGTTAGTGTAAAGACGTGTGTGAAAGTTATTCATATAGACGATAGAACAAGAACTCTCTCTCTCTTTCTCTGAAAGAATGAACAGAAATGATAATTAGAACAAACGAGGAACATGTGCAGGCACACACCCACACTCACTATCTTCTTTTCTTTTTTTTTTGTTTGTTTGTCGCACATTTCTTCATCAGCTGCTGGAAAACTGGGACAAAATTGAGAAACAGTGTGTATGTGAGTGTGAGAGAGAGAGTTTTCTGTATGCTGCAGCTGTTTTTATACCTCAAGGCAACTACAGCCTCTCTCAGTCCTACAGAATCTCTTATTAGCTCCATATGTCGGCTGTGACCCTGATGTTGTTATAAATATTCAAACAGTCTTTAAACTTGTAATTCTTCATATATTCATGATTTTTTTGGGGGGTTTATTTTGAAAGGCAGCACTTTTTTATGTAGTAGTTTTCATTGTTACCTTGTTTTTTTCTGTGCTTGAGTTCAGATTGGAGAGATTTACAGTACAAAGCGTGTAATCCAGAGTTATATCATCTCAAACAGGAAGTCCAGTCAATGAGGTTTACTGGTACAAAACCACTTCATCTCTCTGTGTTGGGACAGAGTTCAGCTATGGCCTCATCATTTTTTATTGACTAACAAAGTCATAGAGATGTTTTTTTTTTTGCTCTCAGTTTTTATTTATCGACTTGTTTGTTGTTTTGTCAAAATGTAATATTCATAACTCAAAAACTTACAAGCAAAAAGACAAATTTTAAGGACAATTGGAAACATAAAAAAACACCTGTAAGCTTTATGAGGTTGTCTTGTAAAGCTTTCTTCTTCTTCTTCCCCCCCATCAGCATCTTTATATACAAAGATGTTTTTCTTTCAGTTTACTTGCTGTCTGACTGTTTTAATCATGTTCTTTGAGGGGGAAAAAAAAAATCAATGAAATGTATTAACTACCTACTGAAGACAAACTGTGTGGCGTAACCTCGCTCTCATCTCACATCCAGAAAACAGATACAATTATTTGGCAGTTTTTACACATTTATTTACACTGAAACCCGCAATTTGAGCATGAAAGTACACATCCAGGATTGTTGAGAAATAACATCTCCAACCTGCTTTTCTTCCTACTTGGAACAATTTATCACAGTAGGTCTTTACGTCTGCCTTCACTCCGCCAAAGAGAAATGCACGCTGGGTAAAAGTGGACACCCGGTGGTCCGAAGGAGTCGCATCATGACGTGTGTTCATACCTGATTAACTTCCAAACAGAGCTGACTGACGGCTGCTGCGGAGTTCTGCTTTTAAAAATCAAACATGTGCAGCTCAGTCTGACTGTTGAACCTCTTCTTAAACACTTTCACATAACTGACAGACTCGGCTCTCCGCTGTGAGGCTGATCTCCTGTTTGCATGTGTTCAAAACCACCAGAGACAAGGATCATTTATGGACATGAAGGTTCATTCTGGTTCATAAAACCTTTTAGGCTTTATCTTGTAATTCTTTATAAAAATTCACTGAAAGAAGGTGATTCAGGCTGCAAATAACAATTATTTTCATTATGCATTTGGTCCATAAAACATCAGGAAATCAGAGTTTCCCAAAGCCAAGATGACCTCTATATCAAACCCAAAAGATGTTCAGTTTACAATTATATAAACAGAAGAAAGCTCGATTAGCAAACTAGCATTTAGCATTTTTAGACAGGCGAGCAGCGTGGTTGTGGATGGCAGCTGGTTGGTTTGTCCATCACTGGGTTCAGACTGAAATATCTCAACAAGACTGCGAAATATCTTTCCCAGACAATGTATTCGTGATCCCCTGATTTTCCCTCTTGTGTCACCATCCAAAACAGAAGTAAGCTCGATTAGCAAACCGGCATTTAGCGTTTTTAGGGATGGCGATGTTGGTTGGGTGGTCCATCACTTGGCTCAGACTGAAATATCTCAACATCTACACAGTGGAAAATTTTTCCCAGATAATATATTCTGATGAGTTTGGTGATCCGCTGACTTTTCCTCTTGTGTCACCATGAAGTTCATATTTGAGATTTTGAGTGAAATATATTAAATATTGGATGGATTACCCTGAATTTGAAACATGCTTTGATGATCCTCTGACTTTGCCTTTAGCGCCGTCATCAGGTCAAAATGTCAGTGTGTTCGATATTTTTCTTGACTGCAGTAATTTGTGTTTTGTGCTAATTAGCGAATATGAACATGCTAAGCTAAGATGGTGAACATGGTTAAACATCCCAGTCACCAATAACCACAAGATGATCTGTTCATTCCAGTAACATTTGGAAAGTCTAGAGTAGTTGTTTATGCACTGTTAAGATGTTGGATATCTATGTTAAATATGGTCAAAGTTTCAAAACTGTAGAAATGCTGCCTGCAAGTCAAAAGTCAGGGCTCCAACCTGCTCTGACGCTTCCTTTGCGATGGTTTTTTCCACCTTACCGACAAGCTGACGTCAGCTCAAAACGAGAAAAAGTAGTTTCATGGTTTGTTAATGAAGTCTCCCGAGCAGCACCTTCCTGAAGCTGACCAATCAGAACACAGTGGGCTCATCAGGAGGCGGGGCCTTAAAGAGACAGGAACTAAAACAGCCTGTTTCAGACAGAGGCTGAACTGAGGGGCTGCATAAAGGACCAGTAGAAGATAAACAAGGAGTTTTTAACTGGAAATCATGCAAAGATATTCCAGTAGAGCCCCAGAATATAAACATAGAGCTGGAAATGTGCAGGATACGCCCCCTTTAACATTCTCTTATTGATTCATCGGCTAATGGCTGACACAGGCTATGTTAGATCCACTCTCTCCTCTGAATATATTTATTCAGGCTTCTCTGAACGTACCACTCCACAAGAGCAGTGTGCCAGCCAGTCTGTGATTACAGAGGAAGGATGGATGGAATCAAAAATGAGAGGAAAGGACACTCTGAGCAAGATACAAACTGATAGACTGCTGCGTGTGTGTGTGTGTGTGTGTGTGTGTGTGTGTGTGTTTTAGCTCACTATACGACCTGCCAGCATGAGCATCAACAATAACCCAACACAGATCATGTTGATGATTGACAGCTGTCAAACTGCAGTGATGTCATTCTGTGCTCGGATGCTTGACAGGTTCAGCTAAAGATCGGACTGACGTTCGTCCGTGTAGAAAACTAAATGTACAAACTGACCTTTACAGCACCGCCTGAAGCTTTATAGTGAGGAGAAACAAAAACTGGAGCGTACACCTTGTTTCATTAAGAAACTAGCTAACTACATTTACTCAAGTACTGTACTTCAGTATGATTTTGATGTACTTTACTTGAGTATTTCCATGTGATGTTACTTTATTCTTCCACTCCACTACATTTCAGAGTGAAATATTGTACTTTCTACTCCACTACATTTATTTGACAGCTTTAGTTACTTTTCAGATGAAGATTTGACACAATGGATAATATAACAAGCTTTTAAAATACAACACATTGTTAAAGATGAAACCAGTGGTTTCCAACCTTTTTGTCTTTTGACGTCTTACAAAAAGCAGTGTGTAGTCGGGGTCACATTTCACATGTCTATGAGTTGTTAACAGCTCCACTAAATAGTGATTTTTCCCTCTAAACTTCTCACATGCTTTCATTTCAATAAATGTTCAAATGATCCAATATTTCAGCAAAAATCAAAGATTAGAGAAAAAGTCCAAAAACTGAAAACAGATTTGTGTATCAGAACTTTGTTTTTTCTTCTTTCCTCTCCCATTAATCATCTCACGACCCCTCAGATTTATCTGCTGACCCTTTGGAGGGCCTCGACCCCTTGGTTGGGAACCACTGGACTAAACTAGCTAACTGTATATAAAGTAGTGTAAACTAGCTCCACCTCCAGCAGCTACAACAGTAACATGCTGCTCTAACACTGATGCTTCACTATTAATAATCTAATGATGTCATATATAATAATATATCAGTCAGAGGGACCAAACCACTACTTTTACTGCAATACTTTAACTACATCAAGCTCATAATACTTATGTACTTTTACTGCAACACTTTAACTACATCAAGCTCATAATACTTATGTACTTTTACTGCAATACTTTAACTACATCAAGCTCATAATACTTATGTACTTTTACTGCAATACTTTAACTACATCAAGCTCATAATACTTATGTACTTTTACTGCAATACTTTAACTACATCAAGCTCATAATACTTATGTACTTTTACTGCAATACTTTAACTACATCAAGCTCATAATACTTATGTACTTTTACTGCAATACTTTAACTACATCAAGCTCATAATACTTATGTACTTTTACTGCAATACTTTAACTACATCAAGCTCATAATACTTATGTACTTTTACTGCAACACTTTAACTACATCAAGCTCATAATACATGTACTTTTACTTTAGGAGGATTTTTCATGCAGGACTTGTAATGGAGTATTGTTATATTGATGTATTGATACTTTTACTGCAGTAAAGGATCTGAGTACTTCTTCCCTCACTGCTCATATCTTGAAACACAAATGTCTTGTACAGAACAAACAACATACTGATGATTTATAGTCATAGTCGTAGTAGAGAATGAAATGTAAAGTTTGTCTTGAGTTTGGGGAAAAAGGAAATGTCACAGTGTCATTACAACCAGAAAGGTTCGTCGTCTGGGGAGTACGAGTGTGTTCAGGACTTGTTGAGATATCTAACATTAAACCTTTATATATTCCTGGAGGTTTCTTCTCTTCTTTCTGCTTTAATTTGCCAGGAATATGTATATTCTTTTAACTCTACCTTTTCTTTCCTTCCTCTCCCTCTCGTCTCTTTTCTGTTCTAAAAATAAAATAGTGCAGCAAGAGTCTTTTTTTGACCGGTTTGTTCATTTTGGATCCTTGTGAAGATTTAGTCAGACTGTTCATATGATCCCATCACACTGATGAAGGTCACTTCATGTTTCAGAATTTAAATTTAAATGAGGACCTGAACTCTTTTTTTTTTTTTTTACTCATTTATAGGAATGAAACGCTTCTTCTTTCTCCAAAAAAAAAAAAAATCAAGTTTCTCTTATAGTGAAAAACCTCATTTTCACCTTTTTCACCTTCTCTCTTTCCTCTCCTCCTCCCCCCTTAATCAGGTTTTTTCACTGAAAGGAAACCTATTTCCTGCTCTTACTATTCTTCTTTTCCCTTTTCTCTTCAAACAGCTCAACCTTTGTACTGAATGGATGCACATGTCTTGCTTTCACTCTTTGTCCCACTTCTGGTTTGACTTCCATCCACTCTTGAGAAAAATCTGGGTTTTACTTTTCTACCATTTTGTGCTGGACAGTTAGCGCACAGCCGGTTTATTACAACTTTGTTATGAGACCGACATGTTTCGGACCCTGATGAATGTTGGTCTCATCATAAAGTTGTTCTTTATGTTACAGGAGTTGCTCCAGTTTTTACTCCTCCAGTGTCAGAAGCTTCCAAATCAAGTAAAACTAAGCAAAAACTAGAAAATCATACGTAATCTTCAACTAATCAATTATTTCTCTGTTTTGCGTCTTCAGGTTATGCTAGCCCATTGTTGCTAACTTTGGAGCTAACCCGCTTCACTTTTCCAGCATTTGGGGAAACAACAGACTTGACTTTTTAGCATTTATTAACTGACACACTGTAGTCTGTACTGTACATTTACTGCCAGACTGACAACTTACTACTAACCTTTTCCTCTCACATCCACCATCACTTCTCTGCCGCTCACTCTTTCCCACTCGCTATGCTAACGTACTACGCAATGCCGTATTCCTCAATGGCGTTACGCTACCAATAGTTTCCCAGGTAACGACACAGAGGAATCCGAATGAATGGATATTTGGGGTAATTTTTGGCATTAAAAATATTTTCTTGGCCTGGCGGGAGTTCTTGTTGTGATAATTATAGGAGAAACACTGATTCAGTAAACGTTGAGTGCAGTTACCCATAAATTCCACCGGGCGCGCCGTGGCGTGTTTCAGAAGCGTCTCAGAGGCGTCTCTCCGCTGCGCTAAAGATAGGCGCCTCGTCTATTTTTTACGGAGGCCGCGTCAAGCGGCACAGAGCAGATCGAGCTGGGCAGGAAGTCAGACACAGAAACAGCATTGAGCATCCGGTCAATTTTCAAAATAAAACACCCCGTGCAGACTCCTGGTCGTATATCAACAATAAACACAATTAAAACAGACGAATAAAGAAACCATTTAACTACGTAGGCTACTTAACCACAGCAGAAGCACAAACATCAAGGAAAATGACCAAATCAACGAAAGCTGAGCAAGTTAACAAAATTGGACAGTTTAGTAGCCCTGCTACTGCAGTAATTACGGTAGCCTTAAGGCACTCTGTCAGCTTTGACTAAGCTGCTGTAATTACTGTAGTAGGAGTGCAGGAAATAATGGATTAATCCTGGAAAGCTGTTGATGTAGCACTTTTCTCCTTATGAAAATTACACGGAGATTAATCGACCAATTAGTCGACCAGCAGTCTACAGCCCTAACAAAAACAGGATAAAGTTCAAACTTTAACCTTTAATCTGTTCCTGCAGGTCAAAGAAACCTCTGGAGGCGAGTTGTATAACGTTGCTGTTTTATTTCTTTACACGCAGCACAATTCAGCTCAGCTTTCAATCCTCAAGTTCACTCAGTATCACAAAGCTTTACGACAGCGGATGACTTTCACTTTGACTTGACTCATCGCCCGGCGAGGTAACTTTACTTTCTCAGGCGTTTGACTTTTAATTACTTCTCCTCCTCTCTAATAAATCATCTTTACTGAAGGTAAACTCTCTCTTCACCACCTCTCTCCTCCTCCTTCTCCTCTCTTACTCAAAAACTCCTTCTCCTCTCTCTCCTCGTTCGTCCTCGTTCTCCTCTACGTCTGTCTGCTTCTCTCTCTCATATACATATATGTAGAGTTATATCTGAAAACTCCATATATCCATGTTGTGAGGATAAAAAGCTTCTTTGGCAGGTTGTTAAAATGACTCATGAGTTTAATTTTAACCCAAAATGGGATCTGCTCTGATGCCGGCAGTCATTCTGTCACAGCGGCCGTCGCCTCTTATTCAAATGGTTGAATCTCACTGGATGAAATCGACTGTGTGTTTATTAATGGCAGCGTGTGTTGAAAGGCCGTAATGTGTTATTGTGTTTCAGACTTGTTGGCGGTGCCGAAACATCCCTACGCCGCCATGGAGAACTGGGGGCTGAGCGTCTTCGTGGAGCAGAAGATCCTATTGGACGCTGAGGTGTCGTCGTCGTCCTATCAGATGGAGCTGACCATGGTGGTCGTCCACGAGATCTGCCACCAGGTAGGAAGGTGTCTGACGACCACGACGATTACATTGACTCGGTTTCAGATCTTCAACCCTGAAAGTGTCGTTTTTTGAGCATGAAGGTTCTTTATTGACCTTAGAAATGGAAGTTTGACTGAAAATTCACAGCAGAAAGTCCACTTACACTCAATATTTACTCTTAAGTTTTCCAAAGACAGGAAATCTGTCAAATATGATGGAATTTGGAGCATCAAAAATGCACCAAATAGAAACAGACATGTTGCGCTAGATGAAGCTCAGAGCGTCTCCTAAATAATTAGAGATCATCTTTATTTCTCCAGTACATTTATGGGAAATCAGGTTTGAAAGAGATCTCACTCTGAACAGAAAATTTTTTTTTTTTTTTTTTTTCAAATTTAACTTTATTTAACAGGAAGTTTCTTGGGACAATTTATCTCTTTCTCTCAAATCACATACGTCTGTTAGTACACTGTGTACTCACTGGCGTAATGCACGAATTTTGACAGGGTAGTGTCGTCTCAAATCAAACACAACTGTTGTGCACTTACCGGAAATGACAGTTGCAAATTAGCATTAGCTAGCGTTAGCGTTAGCTAGCGTTAGCGTTAGCTAGAGTTAGCATTCGCGTTAACCCAAAAAACATACTGATGGCTTATATCTGACAACAGTATAGTGGTGCTTAGTGCTAAAAAACACATGTATAACTTACATTTGTATAATGTGGCGATGTGGCCGCCATTCCCAGTTTGAAAAGCGGTCCCTCCCCTTTCGCTACGTAGCCAAGATGGCGACCATTGAGGGCGAGAAGTGTCCATAGTTCCACACTCAACTTTTTGACCGTTTTGAGTGCACTGCATTTTCCATACTTCTCAGTGTGAACGCACTTATGCACTCAAAATGTTAAGTGTAAGTACAGAAGTATGTGATTTAAGACGCAGCACACAATATGTGTCATAAAAGTTACATAAAAACACGTTAACACATCCAACACAACAAAACAGGATCTGAGAAATATGAGAGAGATAAAAATGTGGGGCAAGCCGACTCCTGAACGACTGATGATGTCGCCATCCGCCATTAGCGGGACAAACATGTTTTCCGAGGGGCAAAGAATTTGAGGTGAATATTGGAAACATTTGTGTTGAAGATACAATGAAGACAAGATACAAACAGCGTGACGCTTGTTAGGAAGCAGCGAGGTCGGTGAAACCTGCTGAGATGAAGAGCAGGCTGCAGTTACGACGTTGAATCACACAGAATAGACCACAACAGCAGGACGGTTGAGTGTGTGTGTGTGTGTGTGTGTGTGTGTGTGTGTGTAAATATCTTGTTAAACCTCGGACACAGAAAAGAAATAAATCTGTTCATGTACAAAGTCGTCTCTCTACCAACAGCAGCAGATTGTTACCTTAGAGAAGAAGGAACTTTATTGTCCACACTTTGGTCTCAAAGATTTAAACCTCCTCCTTCCTCCTCCTCCTCCTCCTCCTCCTCCTCCTCACCTCCATCAGTGCTTGTTTGGAGCTTAGTTCATGCTCTGACAACTTGACGGCTCTAATTTATGGAGCCATGAGGATTTTGGGACTTGGAATGTGGAGCTACGGAGCTGGGAAGAGATGATAAATAAGTAAGTAAGTAAGTAAACTTGTGTATAATTTATACGGCACATTTCTAGATCAGTCGTCACAAAGTGCTTCACAATACAAAATTAATGAAAACAAAGCAAAATATAAAAAAAGGACGATATATATAAAAAAAAGAATGAATAAAGTAGAAATAGAAAAGGATAAAATTATCTCTTTATCTCCGGTTTAGTCAGCGTCCTGGATCAGGATCAGACAAGAAAGCAGGAAGCAACAACATCATGTGTTCGCTCGTTACTTCTGCCACGGTGGTGATGTTTTGGCTCATCTTTTTGTTAGTTAGATATTTTTAAAAAAACAAAAAAAAACACGTGTACCAAAGAACGACTGATTAGTTTTGATACAGAACCAGAAACTGTTCAGATTATTTTACATCCTGATCGTTTTCCAATTTTCTTATGAAATCCAGACCTTCACTGTGCTGCTGATTGTCTCTCAGCGTCTCTATTTTGATGCACATTAAAAACTTTGCAGCTTTATTATTAGATTAATTACTTTTAAAGATATTCGGCAGCCTCGGCAGAAGTAAACAATAACAGGTTTGATGGCGTCTGAATGTGAAGCTGTTCAGCTCTCAGGTCTGCACGTCCCTCATGTGCAGACATGTCAGAACAACAGTGTGCTGCTTTAAATAATGTTTATGAGATTAAAAAAAATGTCCCTTTAGAGACAATGATACACCTGCAGCAGCTCAGTTGGTAGTATTTTATCTGGCAGAGCTTCAACCTGCTGCTGTGAAATAATCGACGGTCTTTAAAGGGGACATATTCAGCCTTTTCTGATTTTCTGTTATTTTTATCCTGTTATGATGTCGGAGGTTAAACAGGGTCAAAGTTCCAAAATTTGAGGTGAACATATGTAGAAATGCTACCTGCAAGTCAAAAGTGAGGGCATCAACCTGCTCTGAACGCTCCGTTTGTTTTTTTCTACCTTGTTTTGTAGCCTTGGTTGCTAAGGCGGTTGCTAAGGTGTTTCCATGTGTTGTTCACGTTGTTCACTATCATATCTCAGATCAGATTTCAACTCGGAACATCTATGGATGTATTTGAGAAGTTGAAATCCTGCCGCTGTAGTTTGTTTACGTAGCCTCTGGAGCTGGAGGAAGCTTCCTGAAGCTGACCAATCAGAACAAAGTGGGCTCATCAGGAGGCGGGGCTTAAAGAGACAGGAGCTAAAACGGCCCGTTTCAGACAGAGGCTGAACTGAGGGGCTGAATAAAGGACCAGTAGAAGATAAATAAGGAGTTTTTAACTGTAAATCATGCAAAGATATTCCAGTAGAGCCCCAGAATATAAATAAAGAGCTGGAAATGAGCAGAATACGTCCTCTTTAACACTGAGCTGCATGTTACTTTGATTTTAAATAGAACAACAAGTTAATAGTAAACCCTGAAATGAGAGCCAGGCTGCAAAACAAAAAAATAAATAAAACGACTTTTCCTTTAACAGATGCAAATGATCCAGTTGTAAACCGACTGAACTTGGCAGAAGTCAAAACAGCTTCAATTGAAACACCAATGAGCTGAGCGTGTGTGTGTGTGTGTGTGTGTGTGTGTGTGTGTGTGTGTGTGTTACGAAGCTCCTCGGGCAACAACAACAGCAGAGAAGATGATCCTGTTTTTACAGTACGATATAAAATACGTGACAAGCAGACAAACATGATGAAGCAGAAGAAAATTTAAAGGTTTCAGTCAGTGAAGAGAGAAATGAGAAACAAGGAGGAAGAGAGAGAGAGAGAGAGAGAGATATAAAAGACGAAAAGGCGAGAAAACTGAGTGAAAGAGAGAAAGAACGAAGACGACATCCGTTGAAGAAGAATAAAGAGATACAAAGAGATGAACGAAGACAGAAAGAGAGCAGAACACTGTCTCATTCAGTCACTAATGTGGCTTTTTCTCTTTAAAAAAGTACATGTTTACTACCAGAGGATGTTATACTGCAAGATCAGATATTTAGACAGAAAAAAAAACATACATTCAACTCGCCAAATATATTAATTAACAAACTTTTCCTCATTATATTGACAGAAAATAACAATAAATACATTTCCTGCTAAATGTATTGCAGTTTAGTTGTATATAAATGTAATTGCTAGAGGCAGAGTTGCCTCTGGTGGGAATACTGGGGAGGGTTTCTACCAGATGTTGGAACCTGGCTGCAGGGATTTGTTCCCGTTCAGACACAAAAGCGTTAGCGAGGTCGATGCTTTCATGTGGAATAAACAGTAGCTTTATGTTATTTTATTTATGGTTTAGTTTGATATTTATTGTTGATTTCTGTCCTTCTGATTAGGAAGAGACTTTGTTTTTTTATGGCTGACATTTTGGCCTCCATCCGGTCTCATTATAACATGGAGGTAAATGACATTTCACTTCTAGTATTCTGCTTCCAAGGAACTACTTTCCACTAAAGAAATAGTCCCTCTGAAAACTGTTCACAATGAAGTCTGTGGAGCATCAAGAACAACTTCATTAACTTCATTAAATGAAGCTACAAGATGAATTAAGTGAGAAAATCCATTAGGTTCTTTGTAGTTTGTGCGTTATGGCCCTTTAACTGTCCAAAGCAGCTGAATCATCAGGTCATCATGGTTCTATATGGTTTCATTGATGATGAAAATGCAAAAGGTTGAGTGTAAATATTGCGGCGCCTTCGGCTGACAGAAGAATGCGTCCTTTTCATTTAATTTCCTTTAAGATTTGGCCTCCGAAGCCACATTTCTCTCTCTGCTGCTGCTGCTGCTGCTGCTGCTGAGTCTGGATGAACGTTACCTTCAGGCTACTGCTGGCGTGGAGCAAGAACAGAGACTGAATAACAATGTTAAGCTTCAGACTCTGATGCTCGACAGTATATTAAGTCATAAATATTATCGGACGTGTCATAAAAATGTTTTAATGGTATTTTTTTTTTTTTTTTTTTTTTTGTCTGAGTCTGACTCTCCTTCACTTTTTCAGAAAAGCACTCTTGTCTTTTTTTGTGTGTGTGCATCTTTCTCCATTTGCTTTGTTAGTTTTAGAGGGGAGAGTGTGAGAAGAAAGGGAAATGATAAAGTCATGTTTTGTCTGCAGCTTTGCACTCCCGTTTCATCCTGAAGCCATTTATCTCTCTCACACACACACACACACACATATACTGTATAGTAACACACACTCACAAAGGGAGAGAGAGAGAGAGAGAGAGAGAGAGAGACTGTTTGAAGCTTTCAATAATCAGCTAGTTCAGTTGTAAGGATTTTAACTGGAAAACAGAAACAGACTTTAATTTTTAAATCCTGTTTTAGAGGAATGTGTTCAGCTGTACGTGGACTGTGTAGGTATTCATCATGTTATGGGGACAATCTGTTCACACATGCACACTGTGGGAATTAGATTTTTAAGGTTGAAAACGTTCTTAATAAATGTTATTTATCAAAATTATGCTGTGATTAGTGTTACCAATCCAGAATGCATTAAATTTCAATTTAATCTCAGACTCATATATATTAATCTACAGCACAGGATTGATGAGTTATACAGTAACTGTTTATTGGATGTTTGAGGCTAATTACATGAATATGCACAGCCCTGTGTACAGTACAGATCTGGTTATATTTACATGTGGCAATTGTAAGAAGAAGAAGAAGAAGCAGAAGAAGAAGAAGAAGCAGAAGAAGAAGAAGCAGAGGAAGAAGATGAAGCAGAAGAAGAAGAAGAAGCAGAAGAAGAAGAAGCAAAAGAAGAAGAAGCAGAAGAAGAAGAAGCAGAAGCAGAAGAAGAAGATGAAGCAGAAGAAGAAGCAGAAGAAGAAGATGAAGCAGCAGAAGAAGAAGAAGAAGAAAACTTTGATGAGTATCAGTTTCATGGTAATCCATTCAATAATTATTGAGATATTTCAGTCTGTGGTTCACCAAAGTGTTGGACCAACACGTTGCTAGCACAGCTAAAACATCTGGTTTAAGATCTGAAATGACAACATTCAGATATTTATTGAGCAGGTATAAACTACCTCCCATCGAGGGACAAACACCACTTTCATTTAGGGTTTAAGTCAAAATTAAGAGCAGTATAAGTTCAGTGAAGGGGTTTTAGTTAAGTATTTAGTGGTAAGGTACGGTACCGTGGTTGTAGTGAATTCTCACATGCATAGTAATACATGTTTGTGTGTGTATATGTGTGTGTGTGTGTGTATTGCAGCCGTCTGTCAGATTAGCCAGTTCTGCTGCTGTCATGTTTTTTATGTTGACATCTATCAGACACAACGGGATGATCTGACGACTTAAAGAGTGAAGTTTTAAAGAATTATATCAAAATCTGATCCTTATGATGGTTTTATATTCCACAGCGAATCTGAAGGATTTTTTTTGTATTTCTACCCGCCGTGTTGACTCACAGTCTGGATCTATTATATATATATTTATATATATATTGGGATCAACATCAGACTGGTGATAAAAATTAAAGCGGTATCAATGTCGTGTTGGATATACGATGCTGTTGTTGACAGGTTAAGAGTTCAGAGCTGCTGTTGTTGTTGTTGTTGTTATTGTTGTTCTTAGGTGAACAGATGGAGATCATGTGGAGTGAAATGTGAGCAGACAGGCTGTTTACTTGTGTTCAGCTGAAGGAAACACAGATGAGAGTTGATCAGTTCAGACACACACATGAACACAGATGATGTTTTAAAAAAACAGTGAAGCCAGTTCTCATTGGATTTAAAGAGGAAGTCCGTCGATTCTACACATCAAAGTGTGTTTCCAGCTGTTGTGAGGTATTACTACATATGTTTAAAGCCTTTTGTGTCTCCGGAGAGAGTTGAGTGAAATCTGATGAATTGCCTCAAGTGATGTCTCATGAGTCCGTTGTGGCCGACATCAAAGCTGCAATAAGTCCCCACGTCTTATTAACAAAATGATCACCAGCACACTTATTAGAGGGCCTGAATTTAGAGATTTAGACCAATAATGAGTCATTGAAAATAATTATTGACTTAGTATTTTTAGAGAGAAGTTGAAGCTTTTTGGATGGGAGTCAGTCGGAGCGTCTAGCCGCTTGTGTAACCTGGTTCTCATCTCCATCTCCAGGCTGCATTAGCCACTACTAGCATTACTCACCCAAATCTGTACAGTTAAATGACATAAATCAAGTTGCATTGTGGGTAATGTAGGTGCCAGGTTTTGAAAAAGGAAGAAGAATGCGTGGACTGTCCATCGTTGGTCCATCAATGTTATAGGAGATGCTAATTAGTGGAGATCTCTTTTAAGATGCAGTTTCACTGATGGTCTCTAGATGTTTGCTCAAACAAAATACAAAGTTTAGTTGTGCTCATGCTACATTTTGGTCTCAGCTGCTAATTCTTCTTCATGTGTTTCTTGGTGGCTACTTAATTAATACACCAGTCAGATTTGTCTTGACCCTCCTCTGTTTCAACGTGCTCCAGATGTTTCAACCAACAAAAATGATCCTGCTGTCACAAAATAACATACAGTGTGATGTCATCAGATGCTTCACATGCTTTTTATATATAGTCTATGATGTAAACAGGTGACTTGATCAGGTGTCTTGGTCATATACAGGCAGCATATCCAGGTATGTCCTGGTTATACAGTATACAGGAGACGTGGCCTGAAAATGAATGTCCACATGATGTGTGCAGGTCACATACAGGTGTGTACCGGTAATGTGTGAAAAGTAATTACAGTAGCAGTACAAGTGACATGTCCAGGTGCGTCCAGGGGATACTTGCAGGTCTTCTGCGTGCGACAGGTGGTGTCATATGACCAGGTGTCAGGTGGTTCAGGGTATTTTTTTATTTACAGATGATGTCTTCAGTGAAGTTTGTAGGTTATTTACAGATAATGTGTGCAGGTCAGACAAAGGTCCATGTGCATCCCAAGCGGCAACCTCCAGGGCTGTAGAATGAAGCCAATGCTGAAGTGCCAAAAACTGCAGTTCCTTGAATGACCACTTGAGACTCCAAAAGCGAGTCAATCCCCATAGACCCCCATGTTAAAATGCCCAACTTTACAGCAGAAATAAACGTGTTTACAGCCTGGTACAAAAAAACGGTTTTGGTCTCTGTAGCTAATTTCTCCTTTCATGACAACTGTACGGGGGGTGAATTTTTTTTATAACTCACACTAAATTTTATTAAGCCGTAAAGTTATGCATAATGACGGACATGGCTGCTTTGAGTGACAGGTCCGCCAGCCGCTAGGTGGCTTGTTTCAGCCTCTTTGCCCATTTTTGATTGGCTGGGAGTTAGACAGAGTCACGCACTGCCAAGATGGCGACGGCCGGAGCGGCTCACTCTGAGCTTCAAAACCGCTCTTCAGAAATCAACGAGTGACGTCACGGTAACTACGTCCATATTTTTATACAGTCTATGGTGTGCCCAGGTGATGTCTGCAAATTATATGCAGGTGATGTGTCCAGGTGACCTCTAGGTAATATTTGCAGGTTATAAAGTGTTTGTGTGTCCAGGAGATACATCAAGGTGAGTTTTCAGGTGTGTCTACAGTTATGTGTACAGGTAATGTACAATTAACTGACTGTCATAAATAACAACATTTTGTACTGATCACAAGAAAATAAACAAAGCAAAGAATTTTAATGGTTGAAGTGATTCTGGCGAGCACACCCACACACACACACACACACACACACACACAGGCAGGACCGTGTTTGCCAGGAGATGCTCCGTTTATTCCTATCAGCTGTCTGTTAATTAAAACAGACAAAGAAAAAACACTGGGCCAAGATTCAGGAAAACAGATTTACTCCCTTCATCTGTTGATCTCTCTCTCTCTTCTCTCAGATTAATTCAACCATATGCAGAAGGAAACAGCGCAGCGTGTTTTCTGCTGGGCCAACAGCAGAGTCAGAGCTCTTAACATACACACACACACACACTTCCGTATTACAGCACTTGTGAGGACCCCCCCGCTCGGTGTACCGCCTTCACTTTACTTACATCCTAACTGTACTCAGGTTAAGACCACAGCTGCACACCAAAACCTCCGAGAGATTTCAGTCTGGAAAACATCGGCTGAATTAATTCTGATACTTGCCAACGAATTTAGATTAGATTTTGATGATGATGAGACTCACCGCCTCTCCTAATTTGAGGTCTTCATGGGTCCACTCAGCTCCCAGTAACCGAGACCTGCACGGGGCTGATTCCAAATTACATTCAGTCTAATTTTATCCAGTCATCGTGTGTTATTGTGGGTCTCTGATCTGTGTGTCAGTATGTCTGATACTCGAGTGGATTCAAGTGGTCTCTCTCTCTCTCTCTCTCTCTCTCCGCTCTGATCATCACAGGAGTAAAAATGTGTTTTCTGAGGCAAGATGGAGAGGGTGAACTGTGAAACATGGCTGAATTACCAACCATGCAAATCGTGCAACTGCCCCACGGGGGGGCCTAGACTCTCAGGGGTCCCATAAGCCCCCCAGTTTCACTGCATGTCAATTTGTTTTTTGGTAATCTGATTAATTGCAAATTAGCCAAACAAATAAGAATGAAACATTTACACCATGTAAATATCAACTGAGTCCAACATTAATCTTATGGAGGGGGGGCTGTGTCATCAACCATCAAGGATCCAACAATGTATTTTTGCACGTTAACAGATTTATCCGGAAATGCTGTTAAGTGCAGGAAAAACTTGACAGTTGCTTCACATTTCCACCTGCAGGATTGTTATTTTTTGCAGTGCTGTTTGGAGCTTTTTCCAGTCAACATTTTAGATCTGATTGTTTTATTCTCGGGTCTATTTCAGGTCCCTTTTAGGACCCATGGCTTTCTTTAACATTCAATTCATGCACATCGGATTTTGATTGGTTTTCTGAGACCTTTACTCCAAACTCCTGAACCTTATTAACAACAATTTGAATGATGTATTATAGATGTTAGTCATTGTCTGATTTTGGTAGAAGTCCTTAAATGTAACATTGAGGTTTTTCCATTTGTCCCTGAAGAGGTTCTTGTCGTACTTGAGACAGTTAGGACATCTTTAGATTGACGTTAGAGTGTCAGCACCAGGTGGGTCCAATCACATGAACGCTGTATTCAACTGTTTACCTCGCGATCGTCACTCGGAAATATATAACAGTCGCCATCGTGATAATTTAACGGAGTTGTAAATTCTCATCTGTGAGTATTATAAACTGCTATAAATGCGTTAATCAGTAGCTCCACAGCTGTTTCCAGTCTGGATGCAGCCTGACAGCGGTTCTTGAAAGGGTTCCAATGGTATTTCAGAGAATCCGTAAACAGGTTCCAAAAGTTCTCGAAGCAGGTCCAAGTCTTTAAAGAGTTTTAAGAAGTTCTTGTGGACGTCGCACAGATCTTTCAGGAGTCTGTGAGGACGTTCAAAGAGCTTTTGAGAGGATTATAGAGATGTAGAGAGAAAATCATTAATCTAATAAGCTGCTTCGGTTCTCCAAACTGGCGAGTAGTCAATGACCTCTTTAACCTCTTTGGGTGATTCTCTGAGATCACTTTGTTCTTCTTGGTGCTGTTTGACCAGAATCACTGAGAATCTTTGAAGGAGTTTGATGTTTCCATAAAAGCTACCATATTTTTTTGCAGTTACACAGTCAGAATCAAAAGATGACTGACAACCCAGCAGGCGGTGCGTTCATCCAGTCAAGTGTAGGCGGAGTTCATGCTGACGTCTAAGAGGAGGACAGAAGCATCAATCATCTATTTCACAGCCTCCTGACTATAACATCTGTCTCAAACCCTCAATGTCTTTCCTTTTCTTGCCAAGTCAGTGCATTTTACAGCACAGAACGTCTTCTGTTGCTGATAGTGTAACAAACTTAGTGTCCTTCTGAAGTAAAAGCTGGTGGTTTCAGCTGTTACAGGCTACAGCTCCTCCTACTGGCCGGAGTAGTAACACAAAGTTTGCATTTAAAGACCAAATTGAAACAAAATCTGAGTAGAAACAAAGCTTAAATATGTATCGCTGGTAGATGGATCAGTCATGCAGCTCTGAGAGGAAAGGTCACCACCTCGTATGATTTTTCCCGCAGCTTTAAACTCTTAAGTTGTTTGACCTTCATGTTCTGTTCACTACAAACTACAAACATCGTCCCCGTGTTCAGCAGTGACAGCCTTCACGCTACGAGCTTCCTGTCTGAGCTCATCTTAATAAACCTGCTACTTTGATAAATGAGCAGACTCAAAACTCTTTTTGTCCACTTTACTGTGAAGCATTTCATGTTTCTTCAACGACTTGTTAATAGGATTCAGACTCCATTGTGGGTTTTTACTGCAAAGAGGTAGAAGTAGTAGCAGTAGTTAGGGATGCACGATATATGGCTGCTTCTTCCCACTTTAACCTGAATAACAAACCGGGGCTCGGTGCTCCGGTTGGATCCACATGGAGAACCTGGGCTAACGTTAGCTGAGAGGCTAGCGGAGCGTTAGCAGCAGCATTACTGGAGGGAAGCACAGCCAGCTAGCCTCCGCTAGAGGAAGCAGCAGGTCTGACGGGCAGCTGAGTGAAGTGAAGCACCGGGACCGTCAGTGTGACACAGTCCGTTGAGGGAAGAACAGTTTTGCGGCTGAGGAGATGGCGACAAATCAGCCTCTCATAATCGGCAGAAAGTGTTCATTTTGGTCGATATCGATGACATGCCGATAATTTCGTGCATCCCTAGTAATAGTAGTAGTAATAGTGGTAATACTAGTAGTCAAAAACATGTTTTCTTCTTGTTCCTTCAGTTGGACGTTGTTCTCGTCTCTCTGCTGAATGATGTTTGTGCAGAGTTTGTTTTTACGTTCATCTGCTGAAGGAGGAAAATCTTTCTGAGCTCAACTTGAATCTCACTTTAACACGTGTACTAACGAGCAGGATTTGTGACATCACAGCTAGTTTGGAGTTAATTGCGGTCCAGTATGCAACTTACACATGTGTGATGTGTGAATGTAATGTGTAAGTGGGCACAAACACAGATTTTATCAGTGAAGTAGGAGACATCTTGTGTTCAGCAGTTAAAGTTTTGAAATGAATAATATTTGCATATTCATTGATTCTGGATTTTTTTTTTTTTTAATGAGGGAGAAGTAGCAAAGTCATTTTAAGGATTTTAACAAAGTAACTTTGTGGAAAAAGTTATATCAGACACAAATTAATAGTCAAAACAAAAATACCATAATGTAAGATGATGTTTCTGTTCTTCTTTGTCTGGAAATTACATCTGAAAACATCTTGTATTCAAGGACTAAATGTTCCCAAGAGCAAAGAAACCGGAGATAAATGAGTCCTGCAGTCATCTCGTGTTCTCAAGCATGAGCAGCTTTGTTTCCTTCTGATTAGTTAAACGTGTCAATTGTCAAGCAGCCAAGAATTACTGCTGTCACAGAGGACGAGGAGCTCATACAGACAGTCTGAAACATGCGAACCGCCGAAGAAAATATCATCGACCTCTTCCGACAGACTGACAGGAGAGAGCGTGAGTGTGTGTGTGTTAGAAATGATACATAACTGTGGGATTTACCTTCTGCTTTAAAAGGAAATATTTCACTTTTATAAGAAAAAAAAAAAGGCTTGAAGGATCATGGATTGTGCAGAAAGAGAAGATACCGACTCATGTTCATGGGTTGAAACCTGAAATCGACCTACCTGGTTATACACAGGTCTATTTTAAAACTTTACACTTGATCCTCCCGAGAACAGAAGTACAAGAACACACACACACACACACTGTATAGATACACAACAGTGTGTGTGTGTGTGGGTGTGTGTGAGCATGTGGTCCAGCTATTCTTCATGTTGTAGGGACTCGCCTCCCTTATAGAGACCAGAAGCAAATCCTCTTCATGTAAATCATTAACTTTATGGTGAAGACTTGGTTTAAAGTTAAGGTTAGTTTAGGGTTATGTTAAGGTTAGGATGAATGTAATGTCCTCTGAAGTGATGGAAACACGACTGTGTGTGTGTGTGTGTCAGGTTGTATATTTCTCTCTGCAGTGTTTTGGTTGAAAGTGGATAATTTATTACTGCAGACCCTGTTTGCATAGAGTTCATTAGAATACAAGGAGCCATAAATCATCTCATTGTTCTCTCTCTTTCTTTCTCCCTCGAAGGTTTTATTCTATAATTGATTCACAGTGTCGTTCAGTTTTTCCTCTTTTCTCCATCAGCTCAGAGAATCATTTCTTCCATCTACATTCGTTTTCCAGTCAGCTTTGACCCTTGACCTCCTGACTGTCAGTTGTCATGTTGTTGATCTGGAAAAGTCTAAAAAGGTTTTTAAATCTTGGAACTTATTGTTTGTCTTAAACCAGCGTTAAAGGACAAATTCTATTCAATGAAATGCTTTTTTTATGTCAAAAATAGTTCCTGCAGCAGAACAGAACATGAGACAACCAGAGCTGTTACACACCTTCATACTGTGTAAAAATGTATTATTTACTGATCTGCCACCTTTATGTTCAATGTTTAAGTTTAGGCAACTAAAACTACTTTGTTAAGTTTAGGAAAAGGTTGTGTTCATGGAGGAAACAGCTATAATAATAAGTGTCATACGCCAAAACAACATGCACAGTTAAAGGAAGCAGGAAGCCAAAGCCGTCACACATAACAACTTAATGCTCATCACATCCAAAACCCAAGAACTCATCATTCATTTCATCGAAATCTCCCGCACATATCTCAGGTGAACCCATAACCATCACAGACACCTTTAAATCTCTTGATCCACATAGAATGGATTGAAGGTGAGTGGAGTGTCCTGAAGGTGAGTGGAGCAGGTGGACCCAAACGCAGATGACAGCAGGCAGGCAGGCAGCATCAGATGCAGAAATATTTAATGAAATAATTCAAAAAGTCACAGGAGACACTGACCACATCCACAGGAACAAACGCAGACGACTCGACAAGGACTGAACTCAAAACTGGACTATAAATACACACTAAACTAATCAGGGAACAGGAAACAGGTGACACAAGAGCAGGCTGATTGGCTGATGGAAACACAGGGAGCAGGACTAACGAGACCGATACAGAACAACATAATAGCCGAAGCTAAACAAAGGCAGTCCTCTAATCTAAACCCAGCACCCAAATCATGACAAACAAACCATCACCAGAAGGACTTGACACAGGAAACACCAAAAAACACCAAAACAGTCCAAAAAACACAAGCACAATACAGCATTTGCACCTGCAATCTTCCTCGTTTTAAGGTCCTTTTCACAAGAGATTTTGCACTAATATGCCAGAAAACAAACACACCCGTAGAGTTTTGCAGCTGAGTGCAATTTGCTCTTGTTTTGCATCTGATTGACTGAGCAGAGCCGTTTCTAGTGTTTCAACATATTTCAGCACACAGATCGGTCCATAATGAAAACTTGCAGAGAGAGCACAAAAGCCTCAAAATTGCACATCTTTAATTAGCAGACGTGCAAACACACACACACACACAGAGCTCTCCACAATCACAAACCAACTATCATGTATTTTGCTTCTTTTTCTTCTCTAGATCTATAACATCGTTTACTGACACGTCAAATATCAAAATACAGCTATTAATGTGACTCCGGCAATGTCTGAATCTTACAGTAATGTTCAGGTGTCACTGAATGCATCAGAAACGTCAGTACTGATGTTCAGTTTGTTGTCACCAAACTGAGAAGCAGCAGCACAGCAGCGGTAACTTCATTAACACCGGATCGCTCAGGATGTGACGGTAATTACTGTTCTGTGTTTTGTTGCACGTCTGCAGGTTTACGGGGTGGAATTGTTTGTAATAAAGCAGCTTCTTACTGTACGGATGAATCCTGAGCTCCGTCAGCACTGTTATTTCTTATTTTTTAAATCCGAGATAAGCCCACAACACCACTTGATCCTCCCACCTCCCTCCTCCCCCCCCTCCAATGTCTGACTGTATATTTTGCTCATAATATCATTCAATATCAATTCAATGTCATTCAAGCCTCATAAATTTGAAGATTTGAAGAGAGACAGAGAGAGGAGTGAGGTAACACCAGCTCTCTGAAGACGCTAATAACTCCACCCTAACTGCGTTTGGCAATTAACGCCGGTATTTGTGAATTAGACTGTTTTTGCATAGAAAGGTGCCAATTTTGCATCGAATGCATGAACATTACCTCATTTACATACGTGATAATGGAACAGGTGCACCGTGACAGTGTTTGCTCGGCAGCGCTGTGTGCTGTTTGCGGTGCATTTCACCCTTTACACGCTATCTTTTCGTCTCGTTTTCACAGGTTTCCGTGGCAGCAGAAGCAGCACGATCCTTTTGTGGATTTGGCACATATTGTATAACACGACACAAATCAAATGACATATTAGCTCAGACCAGATAAACCCAGCAGAGACGGTTCATCCTGAGACACTGAATCCTCCCACATCATCTGACATCAGTCTAGACATATACACTATATAACAAAACTGAGTCAGTGTCACTAAAATGTTAAGCAGTTACAAATCTCTTCCATTTAGTAGAATGAAGCCAATTTACTTGAAAAACAGAACGTTTGACTCATTAAACTATAACGAAATTTCCATGTTTAAGAACAAACTGCAGCTAGAATCAGCACACCCTCCATTAGTGAGACTCCATGCTTTTATTTTTTTAACATTTGGTATGCCCGCCTTTGTTTTTGATGACAGATCTGATCCTCCTGGGCAGGATGATACCCGGCTACAACAAATCTGTAGAGAGACGTTCTGTCATTCTTCACACATGATTGTTGCTCAGCTGCTCTTCGCCGGAGGGATTTTGTCGCTTTGTCTTCCTCTTTAAAACACTCTCAAGGTGTTCTGTTGGATTCAGCTCAGGAGGACACACTTGGACAGTCTTCTTCTTTTAAAAACTCTTGTTTGGGATCATCGTCAGGTTGCTTCTTGAGATTTGGGAGTCATCTTTACATTTGGGTACGTCTATAAATGCAGTCATGCAGCCCCACATCTGCACACTCCCACCTCCATGTTTAGCAGTCGGCGCCGTGCAGTCACTGTGGTATTCCTGTCCAGGTCCACGCCAAACATGCTGGACCTCATCTGATCCAAACTAATTTACTGACCAAAGAACGTGTCGCCAATGTTAACAAGGCTTCTCTGCAAGTTCTTTTGCAGTTTTGTGAGCGATGGTTTTCTTCTTGGACGTCGTCCGTAGAGGTCGACTTCATGAGACGTCCTTCACGCTGTCTGAGCAGTCACTGAACTTCCACAGATAATCCTCGTGCAGAGTCTGAAGTGATTGCTTGTTTGTTTTTCCATGCAAGGCTGCATAAATAGTGAATCATCATTTTTCGCCTTCTGTTATTGGTAGTATGTTTCCTCCTGTACCTCCTAACCGCTGCTACAGCCGTGTTTTGGCTTCTGTTCAGTATCCTACTGATGATTTTATACCTTCTCCCATCTTTATGAAGTCTCACAGTCTGGTTTCTTACTTGTTCAGGTGCTTCCTCACCATGTGGAGCCACGTTGCACGAGACACAACCCAGGCCAAAAGTGAGAAAGCTGTGTTGTTCACAGGTTCTTTTATAACCTTGTTGAGGCAGTTAGTCTTAACTGGAAGTCACAGGTGTAATCATTTTTGTTTCAGTGGTCACACGTTTGTTGCATTGAAGTTGTACTTTGAGGCCTGTAATTTCAATTTAGTCCATCTAAGCTGTTTGGTTTTAATTACAAATAAGATCAAATACTCAACACTTCACCCTAAAAATATTACAATTACTGTCATTATTATTAAAGCAAAGTGAACAATGATACCAATAGAAAGGTTGAGACGTTTTGAATGGTGGTCAGTTGGAGCATCGGTGACACTTAAACGTATTTCAGCTTCAAGTTGTGGTAGTTGCTGCTTGGTTTAACTGAAGTGTGTGTGTGTGTGTGTGTGTGTGTGTGTGTGTGTGTGTGTGTGTTTTCTCTACTACGTATACTTTAACCTTCAATCTCCAGGAATAGAAACATCCTTAAAATTGTTTGGTCATGTTTGACGTCATTTACAACGTAATAGACACATAATACAATATCATTGAAACACAACTGAAGTTATATTTGTGAATCTGAAGAAAATTACTTTGGAAAATATTTATTAATCTTCAGATGTTGGACACAAACGTCTACTCACAGTCTCCTCTGCTGTTTCAGTACTGAAGGACAGGAAGGTTTAATCAATAATGATGTGTGAGAGGAATACAGTTATATTTAGCGCTCTGTGTGTGTGTGTGTGTGTGTGTGTGTGTGTGAGATCACCTACTGTGTTAGTGGCTGCAGGAGTGTGTTCAGCCTCACTAATAAGCCTTACACACACAAAGACATGGACACACACACACACACACACAAAGAAACACTCTCTGGGTGTTAGATGTTTGTTTATGGACTGTTAATTAGCCTTGGACATGAGCAGGAGGCAGCACGACACACACACACACACACACACACACACTCCTTGTGCTTAATAGCGATAATGAACCACAAACGCAGTGACAGTAGACTTCATGTAAGTGTGTGTGTGAGTGTGTGCGTGAAGTGTGTATAATATATATGGTACATTATGTCTTGTAATTTGGTGAGTACAATACCAACGGCAAATAAACACGTGTGATACAAAAATTAATGTACAAAACCACAAATGAAGAAAGAAAAAAAACATATAAGAATTCAAAAGAAAAAGAAACACGAAACAAATGTATTGTATCATCAGATAAATGTAACTTTTCTTGATGTAATTTTTTCCATCTTGATTTTTTACATCCTTTATATTTACATTCTTACATCACTCATCTTCCCCGTTATCCTCAGTGACAATAAAAATTTGACATAATACGTTTCTGTGGACCCTCATGTATGTAAAAGCTAGTTGTCTAAAGGGAAACAAGGGTTGAAACGTGTCAGTGTCGTACCGTCCTGCGTCGACATGCATCAATATTCCAGAAAAGTAGCATTTTTATCAGCATCCAGTCCACCTTCTCTCGTCTGTCAGCGCCCTCACAGAGAGCCGAGATAAAATCGAAATCTAACTGTAAAAAGCTTCTCTCGTACATATCTTTTTAATATATTTTTTTCAATGTAATTTACCAGAAAATCTAAATGTTTCTACGTCAAAATCAATCTTCCCAACACCACTACAATGAATCAAGCACGGACAAGAACATTGATCCGTTTCCCACCCAATTGGGATCTTATTTTGGCGAGTTACTAGGAAGCTCTGTGATTGGTCGTCCCTCTATATGTTCGTGTACAACCATGATAATACAGCTAAATGGAGCTAAAATCTGTAGTGACATTAAAACCAAATAAGATTGCACCTCTATGGCTGTGTTTTTAATGGTAGTTTATAAAGTTAAATACTTTGGGAGATGATTTGATTAGTCCAGCGGTCACTGTTCACCACTGTCAATACATCTCATTACAAGACCAAAAACCAATATCCAAAGCCTGATATATCTTATTCCTCTGTGTTGTCCAAAAACTAATTAAAAACTCACCAAGGAGCCACACAGCTGCACTGGGTGACATGTTCCTTCATCACTAAACCGTCCTGCTGCCAGAAATATTCACCAGAACAACAAATGTGGATTCATCCGCTGCTGAAAATAGTCCCCAAAAACTTTACCATTTCCTCCTGTTTGAGTAACATTTGCTAAAAACTACAACTCAGCAACTCAGCTGAGGTGAAGAAGAAAGTATTGAGAAACATTGTTGGTTTTGGTCTTTTCATGGGTAAATAAAATATAGGAAAACGCCATCTTTATCCTTTAAATAATAGAAATGCCATTAAATCCAATGCACTTTTGTCATTTTGTGACTTAAAATAAACTCTATTTTATTTATGAGTTTACATGTTTATGTAGGGTAGAGTTGCTGTGGCTTATTCGAAGTGTCATATGTAGTTCAGTACAGTGTTTAGTATTCAGTGTTACATACAGTATATGTACTCTCTGTGTATGTCTCTCTGTGTCAGTCTGTTTCTCTTCAGACTGAACCATTCTGCTCTGATTCGTTGTGCTTCTGTTTCGATTTAATTGACAGAATGCATCAAAACACCAAAATACACTGAAACACACACACAGATACACAAAGCTGTGTAGTTTTGATGTCATAAATCAAAGGTCTCATGGTTGTGACAGATTGGTTTGGCCAACTGGCTTTATATAGCAATTTAAACATCACACACACACACACACACACACACACACAGAGTGAATAATGGGAGTGCGGGCGGACTGTCAGGAAAACAAGAATATAAAGAGAAACGATTAGAGTCACAGAGCTGAACACACAAACTGTCTCCTCTCTTACTTTCGCTCTGATGTCTTATAGCAGGTCACAGACCAGAAACCGTCTCTGTTGCTAAATTATGTTAGTCACATAACCTTCAGTCACCTTTTGTCTTGATAATCAATTTAATCTACTGGAATCGCTGGTTTAGAAGCTGTGGAGTTCTTAGCTTGTCTTTGAATGGTCCCAAACTCCACAAACAGGCTCTTATCTGAGGTTCATCTAGTCCAGAACTCACCACTGAGCCTTTTAGCCTGGATCCAACTGGTCCAAAATCTGCCCCAAAGACCCTCAGTCTGGATCCAACTGGTCTGGAACCTGTGGGCACAGTCTTATCCCAGGGCCAACCAGTCCAGATGCTGCCAGGGTTGTTAGTCAATGTCCAAATGGTCCGAAACTCTGCATCAAGCCTTTAAGTCTGGATCCAACTGGTCTAAAATTGTACCAAGCATTGTAGCCTTGAACCAACTGGTCTGGAACCTGTGGGCACAGTCTTGTCCCAGGGCCAACCAGTCCAGATGCTGCCAGGGTTGTTAGTCCATGTCCAAATGGTCCAAAACTCTGCAACGAGCCTCTAAGTTTGGATCCAACTGGTCTTTCCCCAAGCCCTCTCAGCCTGGGTCCAACTGGTCTAAAATTGTACCAAGCATTGTAGCCTTGAACCAACTGGTCTGAAACCTGCAGACAGACTCTTGTCCCAGGGTCAACTAGTTCAGATAATGTTAAGTTTTCCTAAATGATCCAAAACTCTGCAACAAGCCTCTTAGCCTGGATCTAACTGGTCTGGACCGTTGTGGGCAGGGTCCTGTCCTATGTCCAACTGGTCCAGATGCAGCAATGTGCTTGTAGTCCTTGCTTCAACTGGTCATTCTGCAGGGAGGCTGATCCAACTGAATCTTAACTGATACAGAACTTGGCACATAGGCCCTATATCCTAAACCTTGAGGCCAGCTGGTTCTTGTTCCCATAAGGCCCAGAAGTCTTCAGCGAGGCTCTTAGCCAGAATCCAACTGGTCCAGAATTCACCACACAGGCTCTTATCACAAGTCCCTGTGGTCCAGATGCAGTGTGGTTCTTATTTCAGTTCCTGTCGGTCTATAACTATGCAGCATTATGCAGGCTATTATCCAAAATCAAATTGCGAACTTACTAGCAATTGGCTGGTGGCCACTGATATATTCCCACCCTGCCAGCAGTCATACAAAGATTAATTAAGCAGGAGGGTTGAGAGTTTGTTCAGGCTGTTGTTGATGATGTTAGTTTCAAATTCAGCCAGTCAGAGTGGAAGACACCGTGTAAGTCTTTACAGTTTCACAGATGTGTCGATGTAAACAGTATTTGTGCCAAATGACAACCAAGAATCGTTTTGTGTTGGCTGCCACAGAGCTGCGAGGAGCTCCCATCCAAACAGAGAGTGAAAATCAGATTCAGTCCCCCCTTCTGCTGAAGAGACGAATGAATATTTATCAGCGAGGGTCAGACGGAGGGAGGAGAGGAAGAGGAGGATGATCAAAGGCACAGATCTGCTTTGTTCTGAGAGAGAAAGAGACAAAGAGAAAGACGGAGTGGCAAAGGAAGGAAAGGATGAAGGTGATAGGGTTGAAACCAGGAGAGAAAGAATATAAGGAAGAGTTTGTTTACTTCCCACCGTCTCTCTGGTTTTAATTTAGTGCATCATTGCATAATTAGTTTGAAATTATGCAAGTAACTTTATTTTAAGCATGCAAGCAACTGTAATGTAATTTCTAAAAATAAAAAGTAGTCCATTACACTTCTGTGTCACTAACATGGATCCCCCAAGACTGTATGTTGTCACGCCAGACAATCCTCCCTAGAGGACCCCCGGAGCAAAGCATTGACAATAGTGCTGATCTACTTTTAACAAGTCCCAACTTTCACTGTGCCAAGAGTGTCACAACTTCAGTCTGAATTAAGTTATTTTTGACTTCAGCCCTGATATCTCTCTTCTCCTTTCACAGTTTCAGTTTGATTTTCCTGACTAGAATCTCTCTAAATGACGTCCTCTAACTGTCCAGCTGCCATAATCTGAATTGATCTATTAAGGTCACCTTCAGTTATCACCATACAGCCATTTGTTTTATGAGCAGCTGTGGTGACTTTATGGACTTTAGTTTTCCCTTTTGCTTCTTAATGTATGGTTACATTACATTTCCATTTAATGAAATTTCACTTTGTCACGTTTCTGATGTTGATCAGAGAAATCACAAACTGTAAAACGTGTAGTCTGGCAGTGTGATAATGTACTAAAAATAGTGATGAAACACATTAGAATAACTTCTCCGTTTCCAAACTTAGTGTTTCTATTGGCCGAATGAGCTCATCCACTCGTTGAAAGGTGAACAAAGGAAAACTCTGACCTGCACATCTGCACCACAACAGGAAATACATGCTTTAATCTGAAGAAAACGGGAAACAGAGGGAGTGTCATGTGATCGTACCTGTAGGCTACATAAAGGCTGCTGACTGGTGGAGGTGTTTGGAGCTGTATGAGGAGGGTTTGCAAGCTATTCAGACGTTAATACTGTTAGGAAAAATACTGTAGCCCCCTCTGCTCTTTAGTTAGTCAGGATGTTTTTTGATTTACAAGTGACAAAGTGTAATTACTATATTTTTTACTAAAAAATGACCCTAGCATTAAGCATCAATCGGAGATAATGCTGCTAAGGTCGGTTTTCTTTTTGGTAAATATTACACCTGTAACACCTGCCAGATCCCTTAAATTTAATATTTAGTTTGTTTGTTATTTCAGTTTCATGTGTTGGACTCACCAGTAGGTGGCAGAGTAAGTCAATTTTTCCCAGTGGCCACTCGCTGTATTGCAGTGAAAAATCCCCCTGCAGCCCAAAAAGGATTTTCCCCCATAGACCACCATTGTAAAAGAGACGTCTGCAAAACTGTTGACAGGACACCTCGAACTGCAAACAACGTCAATTATGACTCTTTCTATTATGAACTTTTGATCCATGGAAGTTTTATATTTGTGAAACTTTCCTCGAGCCGAGAAAAGCGATTTAAAAATCTGTGACATCATCATAATGTAAAGTCTATGGGCCGAGCGCATATTCAGTGGGCTGCACAACGCGGAGGCAAACTCGGAAGCTAGAAACTTTTTTTGGCGTATGCGCCAGCCGAGCAGTTCCTATAGGACTGAATGGGCGCCACTTTTAGTCCGGTATCCAGCTCTTAAAATACATCCATGGTCTGATCCCTTGGTGTTGCTGTGCTAATTAGGTTGTAAGTTTTAGCGCTGAAATAATTAAAATGTACGATCTTTTACACCACAGATCCCGTCACAGTCTGAATGGTGTGATGTAAATATGTATGAAAGAAACAAAATATAATTTTATGCAAGTTTAGCGTGTTTACTGGAATTTACACTTTATTTCTAATTCTTTTGTTCGACTGCCATCATGATTATCCACCATTAAACAGTTTCATCATGATGTGTTACTAAGCTTAAATAAATGTACTATATTAATTAAGGAAATATCTTACACATGTCTTTATTTCCTTGTTTAAAGTCCAGTATTCACTCTCCTTTTATCTCTGGTTTGGGCTCCACCAAGCTACCAGACGTTCCACTGTCTTGTTTTTTCTTGCCAAAAAACTGTGAGCCACAAGAGGCTAAAAAAACATCTGTAGAGCTGCAGAGTTGGTTATAATTGTCACTGTGTCTCTTCTTCTTCTGTTTTCACTCATTTATATTCAGTAAAGAGAAAATTTATTCACCCTGTTTGCTCTCAGAGCAAACTGAAGTGGCTGTATATATGTGTGTGTGTGTGTTGGTGGTGTCAGAGGTAATAGTTGAGTTTCTGCTCAGCATCCATCCATCTGTCTCTCGTATTTTCTTGGCTTTTACTAAATCTAAGCAGGAGACCTCCCTTCATCTCTCTCTCTGTGTGTCTCTGCTTTCTGACTCATCATCATTCTTCCTGATGCCGGGGTTTTTTCTTCCCCGGATCTCCCGCCTCAGCAGTTCTCTGGGCTCAGCTTTTGCGTCGTTTTTCCCTTTTTCGGCTTCCCCTCCCTCTGCGGGTTTACAAAACCCCGCCCACGATACACACGTGTAACCGTGGCAACAGTAGAACCATAGCAACCAGAGTCAACCTCCCCGGCAGATACGGCCGACCCACTGGAGGCTTTTTTTTTTTTTTTTTAATGTTTTAATGAGGCTGAAACAGGATGAGAGATGACAGGACGGCTAATGAAGACAAGTGTGTTGTGAAAACTACACAAGTCGTCATTTTTAATTATTAAAGTAGTAACAACTATACAGGATTATTCCTTTTCATTGAATCTGTCACTATGAGGCTAAAAACAATCTCTCCAGTGTAAAATTTATTATACTTTCTATTTGTCAAGAGGCTTGAACAAACTGTGGCAGCATGAAACTGATTTGACTCATTTGTATGATGACTGGTGCTGATGAAAAGTGAAAACTTACTGACCCACTTCTAACATCAACAGCCAGCTGGATAAAGGGTAAATCCTTTCTAAGCAGGAGAGCAAAAAAATTCAAATGTAAACTGTCATGTTTAATGAAAGACAAGCTGAGCAGCAATTTGTCTAAAAGAGGAAAAAAAAAAAATCAAAGAGACGGAAAGTGATTTTACTGCGTAGTGGAGGCTTATTCTTTGATCAGAACGCTCAATTATTAATCAGAAACCTTTAAAGGAAATATCCCAATAATAAATATTCTCATTCTGTTGGAGATAGGTGTTTTATCTTTGTCTTTCTTCTTCTTGAGGACTACTATAAAGCAGCATCTGATCCTCTGTTTTCATCTGTTTTAATATTTATTGTATTGTTTATTTAGCAGGGACAATACATATATATATTGCACCAGATATAGATACATATTCATCTGTAGTCCTTGGGCGGAGGTTGCAAAGATTAAAAAATCAGTTATAATAAATCATAAACTTACACTTTATGAAAAAAAAAATATACACCAAACAAAAACTGAAAAATCACCATCAGCAACCTCAAAACCATTAAAAAAGTGTCTCATAGCTCGGTGACTGCAGACCTGTCAGTGTCCTTCAACCGTGTTTAAGTTTAAAATGTTTAAAGGTAGGTGCGCTCTCTGTTTTCAACAGCGTTTATAAGAGTGTGCGACTCTCTTTGTAGAGCTGACCCGAGGTTATGACTGTGTGCTGCTGCGGCAGCAGAGAAGTAAAGATCCGTCAAATGAAACCACTTTGCTGTGTTGTATCAGTGTTTTGAGGCCAGAAAGTATTGTTGTCGGATGTTTACTTGTAACGTTCGGGAGACGTTCGGCTTCTGCACTCAGTGCTGTTGAATGCCACTCCGCCCTCTGATTTGTAAAGTTATGATGTGAATGTGTGCAGGAATCGGTGTTTTGGCGTCGAGGCTACGACCTCGTCAGCCCCCACAAGGACACACCGACGTTAAGGAGTGAGGATGATAACTTCCTCCGTTTGGGAACATAGACTCAGAGCCTACAGGTGGATGCTGGCGTGGAGGCGGAGCTGTCCTCCAAAGAAAAATGGCGGGATCAGTTGTTTATGCAATTCAGTCAAAACAACATATATTTACATTCAGGTGACAGAAGCCCTCTAGTGGTCGTAGCAAGTATGACGCAAGCAGAGCGACAAAGTCCACATAGGGAGGATGTACGGGGGGGTTGGACGGGTCAATCAAACATCATCATTTTTTAAAACCATAATGCCAATAGTCCCCTAACCGTTAACCATGAAGTAATTATTATTATATAAGTAGTAAGACGTAAAAAGTAGTATGTAGTCATTTTAACCCAAACAAAGACATTTCCCAAACCTTAACAAGGAATTTATTTTGATCCATATGTCAATCTTTACCTACCTGAAGCGAATCAAACCTTAAAACCAAGTAAATCAAAGAAAAACTGTGGTTCAAGTGTGAACTCCAGATTGTCTGTCTGAGAATTTCTAGAAGTTGCAGCTCCAAAACTGAAGAAGAGGAATTAGTCTCTGATGTGGTAAAACAACTTGAACATGTACAGACATATAAAATCATTCAGTCTGCACTAAATGCGTCCATTTCTACAATCTAAGATCTTTATTTAGTAAAGTAAGTAAAATTACTGCATTTTCTATAGATGGTCACAAATATCAAAGCACACATTCTGTTGAACTTTACAGATTTTCACATTTCAACATTTGCAAGTTTGCAGGAGAAGCAGTGACGTCGTGCACCCCGTCGTGCAAGTAAAACTTCATCTGGCAGTGTTTTGTTTAGCATAAAGCGCCCCGGTCTCCCGTGTGACTGCAGCTCTGCCTCGGGGACTGGAACCAGCGTCTGTTGAGCCAGGCAGCGGCAGCAGCTGAACAGTCTGCCAGCCCCCACAGGGTGGTCGGTTTGAATCCCTGCCAGACGCGGACTCAGCCTGCCAGAGAAAGAGAGAGAGAGAGAGAGAGAGGGAGAGAGAGAGAGAGGGAGAGATGTTATGCATGTCTGTACACGTTCTTCTGATTCAGTGCGTCTTCAGGTTTTAGTCTCTGTGTGTCAGTACAGGTGAAGGACAGTAAACTGAACAGGTTTATAAGCATAGCTTTGTATTTCTTACACTTGTATGATGAATATCTTCTCATCTTCAACACAACAATGTCGTTTTAAATGTTAAAGAAGACGTCTGATCAGGCAAAATTAGTGAAAACAGCTTAAAATTTACTGACAAAACACTGATGCTGAAGCACGAAGAAGACAATGAACATTTAAGCATCGACACATTTAGCATGAGAGACAGAAAGAACAATTTATAAATGTTAATGTGATGTTTTACAAATTCTAGTTAGAGGATAATGACTAACCGAGAGGCCGACAAGTCCGTCAAATTAACAGACAAAATACAAAGTTGTTGGTCCACGTTATTTTTTATCCGACGCCACTGTCGACAGGATGACGTCACCATTTCAAATATAAAACCGGTGTCTTTTCATACAACGTTATGGTTTTTGTTTTAGTTAAAATAACTACTTTGTTAAGGTTTGGGGTTCTTCCTCGTCATGATTACAACAACACAACCCAGTCTCACAGCAGTTTGTGAAATAGTCACAAAATTGAATCTATAGATTTGTTTACATGGACACGAAGTTTCCAGTTTGTTTTTCTTTCATGACACTCAGCACGACGTTCAGACTCATGTATTACAGTTGGAATATCTTTCATCAGTCGGGACTCGAGAGCACAGAAGCTGTACGTTACTCAACATTTAATCACAAGATTTTATCCTTGTTTTTATTTCATTCTCAGAATCAAAGGAAAAGAACTAAAATCGATGGCCGAAACATCTGGAATCATCGTCGTATTGTGGAGTTATCGAGGACACTTTCATGTTTTTGTGTTCAGAAATATTAAAGATATCATCAAAAGAAAACACGGTGACAGAGAGGAAAAGGCTTTCAGGTGCTGGTCCTCCCACCAGACTGATGAAAGTAAAATAAAGAAATAAAAACAAGGATAAAATCTCGTGATTAGATGTTGAGTAATGTAGCGATTATAGTTAACTCCCCAGTCCCGACTGACACAAACTGAAATACATCAGTTTGAAAGTTGTGCTGAGTGTGCACGAATTCATAGATTAAATTTCGTGACTATTTCACCAACTGACTGTCTGCAGGAAACAAGAAACAAACAGACAAACGTCTTAAAAAACCTTTTTCTACTCGATCCTGTTTTACGTTAAACTGGTTAAACTCTAAAACAACATCTGTCCTCAGCAGGACTTTCAGCTGGTTTCTGCCTGCCTCACTACTGCCACCATCTGTTCGTTCCCCCTCATGACAGCGTTTCTAGACTACAACACCGAGCCAGTATTTACAGATCCACTCACTCTGGAAGCTGTTTTATAAAAGCTCCGTTCTGGTCTGGACGGAGAGAAAAAGATGTATTTATGAATTTAACCTGCTCAGCGAGGATGTGGTCTTTACTCCTTCGTGCTTCTACCTTTTTGTTTAAACTCATAATTTACATTTTGACACATCTGCATCTCTCGGCTGGAGGAACAGGGTGAAAGTAGGAAACAAGGTCAGAGACGGAGCCTCTCTGCTCTCATATTCACATCTTCTGATAGAATCAGCCATGTTTGCAGCAACCTTTTGCTTCAAACTTTTTTTTTTCTTGTTCTTCATAATAAATATTGTATCCTGAAGAAGAGTTTGTGAATAGTCTGAAACTGTTGACTAACATCCTTCTGACAAAAATGTGGTTTTAGCCAAAGCAGCCCAGTTTAGTTGTTGATGCGAGTGTTTTATGCTGTAAACAGGAAAAAAACTCTGATTTGTAGGTTTATAATGAAACTTGACTTGTTTGCACTGCAGGGCCAAATGATCCAAATAGGACTTAAACACTACACACACACACACATGCACACACACACATGCACACACACACACACATGCACAGCCCTCCTTTCTCTCTACGGCAGCATTCAGACTTTGATCTGTTGAACGACAATTTACTGCAGAAACGCTGAACGCTGCCAAATATGTGCAGAAGAAGCGCACACACACACACACACACACACACACACTTACACTGTGCTGAGGTATGAAAACTGCAGTGTGTGCCTTTCCTGCAGACGGAGGCTTTAATGAGGGTTTAAAGTGAATTAAAAGTGAAGTTTCTTTTTTTTTTTAAGATCGTCAGCCATCAACTCTGCAGCTGAATATTTAACAGCCCCGTCCTCACAAGAAAAACGACTGTATAGCTCTAAAATTCATGCTGGCGAAAACAACCCTTAGTTACATTTACAGCGTTTAGCGGCCATGTTTATTATGACCCACATGACATCAGTATTAGGTGGATTGATAAGATGATTTTGCCTTATTAGGGGGAGGCGGGTTGGCTGCAGGAGACCATTGTTCACTTCCTGTTTCCAACCACGAAACATGTGATGTTTACAGTTGCCATGACAACAAAGGCTGCGCAACTTTAAGGAAGTATAAACCACTTTTCATCATCATTCCCTAAACCCCCCAACCAGATCTGAACCACGGTGTCGTCACGCTGTAAAAAACATCATTATTGTCTAACAGTCATAATGTGTTACTACGGCGACTAGATGGTGTAAACGTAACTATAGGTTGTTTGTCTCCGGCTGAATTTTAAACCTATACAATCCGTTTGATTATGAAGATGTGTTGAAGTTTGAAAGGAACAGTCAGACTCAGAAATCAAAGCTGGCAGCGACACACGTTTGTTGCATCGTTTCATTCGCACTGTGTTGCCAGGAAACAGCCTGAGTCCAAATTTATTACACTAGTGGCCGTACGTTTCACTATCAGCAGAAAGTCAGCTTCACAGTCTTCTGTTTCGGACGTGCTCCGCACTTTAATGACCCTTTTGGTTCACTCTGACGAGGACAAGGAAAAGATTCACAGTCTGATCAGGTGGTACGACGCCCTATAAATGAAGGCCAAACACCCGCCGCCGCCGCCACCTCGTCCTGCTGCTGCTGCTGCTGCTGTGAGGAATCATCACGCACCCGTTCACGCTCCATCATGTCGGCTTCAGAACAGATGCTCTGCTTGTGTCTCCGGGGTTGGTGACATCAGGCGGAGGAGGACAGCTCCATCGCTCAGGAGGAGCAGGAGTGCATGTTGGACTCAAGCTGGATTTCTAGAAGTCGTTATCTCCAGTATTGTACACACTAGAGGCTCTAGGGATGGAGACGTCTGACGGTCAGGTTGAAATATCTCAACAACTATCGGCTGGATTGTTGTGATATTTAATACAGACATTCATGATCCTCAGAAGATGAAACCGTCTGACTTTGGTGATCCTCTGATATTTCCTCTAGCGTCACCATGAGGTTGACGGTTTTACGTATCTGGTGAAACATCTACTGGTTGGATTGGCACAAAATTGAGTCCAGACATTCTTGTTTCCCAGAAGATCAAGTTCAAGTTTATTTAACACTCAACCTACACATGAATCCACACATTCACCAGACCGTCTGTTGCAGGGCTCCTTGTTCATCTTGTTGCTGGTGATGGTTTTTATAACTCTGGCTGGATGTTTGGAGTCGTTGATCGGTGTTAAAGCTGTAGCTCCTTTAAGGGATAGCTCAGTGTGTACGTTGTGTGCATGCGTGTGATGTACAGTTTGATTATTTGTCAGTGAATAAATGTGAAGCCATGTTCTCACGTCTTGATTGTCACCTGCTGATTAAAGTGAAGGTGTTAAACCCTTCAACCTTGGAGCAGGACACAGAGTCCTCTGTGCTTCATAATTACAGTCTGGACGCTGAAGCAGGAAAGGTTAACACTGGGTTAATTTTAACTATAACATGTGTAATTATGCATATAGACTAGATGAGATGTGAGCTTTTTATGAGTTTTAATAATTACATGCCTGATAGTGGAAGAGTGTTAATGAAGAAGCTACTATCAGCTGATTTCCAACATACTTTATTATCTTGTTTTTGTCTTGTTGATGTATTCAGCTTCACATCTATTGATTGCTTTTATGTGTTTTATTTACCTCATAATGACTGTTTATCTGTCCACACAATGTTCTCACCTTTTGTTTAACCATTTACCTGTTTGCATCTCTGGAAATGCTGCAGAATATATTTGGGACCAATCAGAGGCCTCCCTGATTGTTGCATCATATCTAAAGCGACTGAAACATTTTCACAGTGCTGTAGTTGAACGAAACGACGTCTCTACGGCGTCCAGTCAACAAACATCAGACATACAGGCAGAAACAACAAGATACAATAAATACATAAAGAAATACAGATGTGATGAACAGTTTTACAGACATTTGTTCTGCACATTTTTTGTTTTTTGGTGAAATTTATCAACAACTATTGAATGTATTACCATGAAACTTGATACACACATCATTCATGTTCCCCTCTGGATGAATTATAATTCTTCTGGTGATATTTTGACATTTCATCATTTGTTTATGATCAAACCTCAGATTCAGCTGTACTTAGTGTTTAATGCTAATTAGCAGATGTTTACTACTGTATGGTAATATGCTATATTAAGGTTATGAAGGTGTTTAACATTATATCTGATAAATATAATAACGGTTTGAAAACTGAACTTATTTTTGAGTGTGAACCAGTTTGTCTTTATTTGGTCGTTGTTGAGTTTTCTGGTGTAAACACACAGTTGACTGAACTATTTCCAGATGAAATAATAATATTTAAAAGTTATCTGTGTCTCATTTCTTCTTCTTCTTCTTCTTCTTCTTTTATCTTCCAGTGGTTTGGTGATCTGGTGACTCCGGTCTGGTGGGAGGACGTCTGGTTAAAAGAAGGTTTCGCTCATTTCTTCGAGTACGTCGGCACCGACTTCCTCTTCCCGAAGTGGAACATGGTGAGTGAAAATAAATTAATCGAGTTAAATGAAGTCCAAACGTTTCACTTTAAGTAAGAGACGTCTGCTGTCAGATGATTATAATCTATAAAATAAAGAAAACAACTTTTATATTGATTGATAATTGATTAAAATGTGAGACTCACATCATCTTTAACTCTTAAAATTTAAACATTAAAAACCTCAAATTCCTCAAACTTTGAACTTAATTGTTTAATTAAGCTTTTTGTTTTAATTGAAGTCTCATAGATTCCAACAGGCTTTGCAGTGTCAGACATGTTGAGTAACAGTATGCATCAAAACTCAATGGTTCACTTACTGTCTTTTCAGAGCTCGTAAACACAGATGTGTCTTCTTCAGGTAGAATATCTGTGAGAGCCTCTATGATTATTTTAATAATCTTTTATTGAAGGCAAACAGGAAATGTTGAAGTACGTTCAGACATCCTTAAGCTCCGTCTCTTCACTTATTCATTCCTTTCTCCTTTCTTTTTTTTTCTCTCTCTGATGGTTTCAGCTCAAGGCTTCAGTCAGATTTAGATTCAGCACATAGAAAATATAAAACCTGATTTATAAAAGAATCCATCAACAAGCTGTGGATATTAAATCAAACTGTGAACCTGGTTTGTTTTCCTGTTTGGGTTCAGACGTAGCAGACCTCTGTGACCAGTTTGGTTGTTGTACTTGACAATAATTCCCAGTGGAAAGTGTTGACAGTGAGGTCGGAGGATTATCCTGAGTAACTGGGGCAGTTTTTGAGGACGCACAAACAAAACACCATTCAGCTCCATTGTGTTGGTGTGGTGGCGGAATAAAAAAAACCCAGACTGTCGGTGTTGTCAGACAGATTCATACAAATATTTCAACCGATCGATCGGTTGAACAGAAGATGCAGCGTCGAGTTTGAAGGACGTGAAACTCTCCTGGTTACACTATAAGTCTGTAAAAGTATCATAAAAACAAATCTGAGGCTGCAACTGACAATTATTTTCATTATTGATCAGTCACTTGGTCTCTAAAATGTCAGCAAATAGTGATAAAGATGTCGTGTTTTGTCCAACCAACAGTCCAAAACCAAAGATATTCAGTTTACAATCACATATGACAAAGAAAAGCATTAAATCAGCACATTTTTGGTATTTTTGCTTTAAAAATGATGATTATTTGATTATCAAAATAGTTGCTGATTCATTTTCTGTCAATTAATCGACAAATCGTCGCAGCTCTAAACAAATCCCAACCCTGACTGCAGCTGCAAGTCTTTTGGTTCCTACTGAAGACTTTATTGTGGGGACTATTTTTAGAGGCGGATGAATCCATGTTTGGTGCTCTAGTGAGTGTTTCTGGCAGCAGGACGGTGTGTGTTCATGGTGATGTCACCCAGTGCAGCGATGTGGCTCATTGACGTGTTTTTAATAGTTTTTACACAACAATGGAGGAATAAGACACATCAGGCTTTGATACAAACACAACACTTGTTAGTAGATCAGTTTATTGTTGGTTTTGGTCTTTAATTTTGTGAATAAGAAAAATGTAGAATATTAGGATAAGTATAATTTCAAGGAGCATTTTTCAGTTCACTTTCAAATTCTTGGACAATTTTAGATTGATTAGGCAACTATTACCAAACATTAACCCAACTCACCCATGCAGCGAAGGCTCATGGGTATTTAGAGCCATCCACCATGCAAAATACCAAACTGGGAGGAAAGAAATTAAAAGATTACTCAGAAACGATGTTGAAATGGAAAAAAAAAGATTATAATATTAGAACAGCATCTTATAACAAAACAAATACTTTATTTCTTTATTTGGATCCCAGTCCTCCTGGGTTCACCACAACATGAGCAACAATTAAACAAACAGCAATTTAAAATCACATTGATCAATAAACAAGCCAATTATAAGCATTAGAAAATGAGTGAAATAATAATTTATCAAGATTGAGACAAAAAGAATGATCAGTGATCACTTGATGTTTATTAGACAAAAAAACAACAGAAAATGAGACGTTACAGTGAAGAAGAATACTTAAAGAACCAGCATCTCTTCCCATGTTGTGCCTTTATTTTGAAAGTGCTCATAATAGCTAATAAACATGTTCAAAACAAATATGACTATCTGGAAACGTCTCTCTGTTTCTCCTCACTGTATAAACCTTTACATAAGGTATGGTTCCATTTGGACGTATGTGTAATAAGAAGAAAGTTAAAAGTGGCTTGTTGAGGAGGAGGAGGAGGAAGCCCTGACCGCCAGGTCTCCTCATGAACTCCGACTCCTTCCTCCGCTCGCACGAATCAATATCCGATTCCCGACTTCGCTGAAGAAGCTCGACAGAAAACATTCAGCCCGAATCCGCAGCAAATAAAAGTTCTGTTCAGTTTTATTCAACTCAGGTTGGCAAACAAATTGATGCAGAGAGTGAGTCAGCTCAGAACACTATAAAATTAGAAATTAATTCTTCCTCAAATTTACTCGTCTCCCCCTTCCTCCTCCTCCTCCTCCTCCTCCTCCGAACCCCCGACAGAAGAAAAAACTTCTCAGAGAAACTGTGAACGCACCAGAACTTTAAATTACTGCACACACACACACACACACACACACACACACACACACACACGTCCTCCTGCTTTGTTTCTGCTGAAGTACGTTGTGATTTACTTCTAATAGAGAACGTGTTACACCAGAAACACCTTATCTTCCTCGCGCATACACAGTCTGTTTGTGAGCGACATGGCATTTTTAAATCCCTGTTACTGTGGTTCTGCACGGCTGGACTCTTTAATAGAAACAAAGTGTTTCTCCAATAACAAGCACAACAATGATAAAGCGTTCTGTTCCTGATAAAGCAATTTATTTATAATACAGGTTTTTTTTATTTCAAAAAAAAAAAAAAAAAAACTGTTTTCTATCAGCGGAAAAAGTCACAGCGCTGCAGGGTGAGGAAAACAAAACACAGCGGGAGGAATGTAAACACAAATAAAAATATGATGAGGAGGAAAAGACGGCGTTTATGTGTTACAATCTATCAGTGAAGTACTTCAGCCAATCAGGTTGCATTATTCTTCCTGCACATCCTGGTTTGAAAAATGACCTTAAAACACAGATTGAAGAGGCAGCATCACTTTAATACTGACATGAAGACACAAACGCAGCCTCGGAGGAACGTCGTGCATCTAAAAGCAGCTGGATTTGTAGATTCTGATGATAGAAATGTGAGATTTAGCTGAAATGTTATTACTGAGGTATCTCTGCATTTACAGGTTTACTGTTGGTTTCCTGCACAGTTCAACACTGAATCCACATCTTCAAAACTCTTCATATAGTCAACTTAACCAACACACTGCTGGGTACATATGAGGCCAGAACAGAGACGGTAACGTTTTATTTTGGAGAAAAAAGTTGTCAACAAGTATCGGCACTGAAAACAGTTCAGCTGAAAAACAAAAGACATTAAAGGCATTAAAAAAAATTACAATCTTACAATCTTTTTTCAGTGTCACTGGTTTTCAGTTTCAACTCTCTGTCAGTGTTTTAGTGTAGAGAGAGGAGGGTCCTCACTGGGACTACATTACCCAGTATGCCTTGCAGTCCAGGCGATGACATCATGGCTTAGATTTTGAGCCAGACTGTTGTAATTTTCTCTCTAGGACTGTTAATATCTCACTTTATTTAATATTCTTTCAGGTGAGAAAGTTTATGTGGTCAGTTTATCCAAATAGTGTTTTCGGAGATGTGAGGAGCCGCTGGCCGGGTGAGAACAGCCAATCATCTCGCAGCCTGAGTCCTGCGTCGTCATCCTGAGGAGAACATGATCCGATCAGCTGATCTGTGCAGCTCTTTGGTGATTTACCGCTGGCTCTAATGTCTCTGCAGCATTTTGATATATGATATTATTCCTTCTGGAAGATAAACGTTGGTCTCATAGATGAAATCTAACAGTTGTAGCTGCAACATTAGTTTGTCTGAATGTAAAGTGAAGCTTCATGTTTTTACTGGACAGAACAACAGTGCTGCCTCTGAGGCTCTATATGTACAAATACATCACATTTACATACATATAAATGTATTAAAATGAACAGATCAGTCTATATTACAGTTTGTTTTATTTTATAGTTTGTACTTCTGAGTCCAACTTGCAAAGTTCTCAACACACCTCCAATCCAGTCTGTAGTGTAGCTATGATATTATTATTATTACGGACCTCCTGCACTCCTGCACCACAAACCGAGCTCTCTGGTCCTCCGTCCAGGGCTTTCTGCGTCTACCTCGAACATGTTTTAAGACTCGGGGAGATCGACATTGTGCTCTGGAATAGTTTCCCAGTAAGCTGAAGGTCCTTAGATACTGTGGAGTCTTTTAAAAAGCAGCTAAAAACTCACCTGCTCAGACAGGCGTTTGGCTAATATGTGGTATTGTATATTTTCATTTGTCTATTTTATCCGCTCTCCTTGTTTCATCTGGTGTCTTTGTTTTTATTTATTTTGATCGTATTTGACTGTGAAGCACTTTGTGACCAATCCAGATCCAAACTGTTATGTAGCTTAATAAAATAAAACAAAATTTAATAAAGACTGATCTGATCATTTTAATACATTTATATGTATGTAAATGTGATGTATGTGTACATATAGAGCCTCAGAGGCAGCACTGTTGTTCTGTCCAGTAAAAACATGAAGCTTCAATTTACATTCAAACTAATGTTGCAGCTAAAATTGTTATATTTCATCTGTGAGACCAACATTTATCTTCTAAAAGGAATTATATCATATATCAAAATGCTGCAGAGACATTATCAGATCATCATGTTCTCCTCAGGAAGACGACCGGCTGGTCTCAGGTTAGCGGCTCCTCACATCTCCCAAAGCGTCGCAGCAGATTTACAAACAGGCCGCAAAGCATACTGGGTAATGTAGTCCCAGCAAGGGCCCTCGTCTCTACACCAGAACGCTGACAGGAAGTTAAAACTGAAAAACAGTGACAGTGTAAAAAAAAAACTGACAGGAAAAATCTGCAGATTAACACTTCATAATGCAAAAAAATGTCTAAATCAAATAAGATTATAAGTTTGTAATTTTTTTTTAATGTGTGTTTAATTTTTCACCGTTTTCGGTGCCAGTACATATTTCACTGCCAATAAAACTTTTTTTTTTCCAGTCCAAGTGTTTCAATGCCAACGTTTCCTTTTTTCAGTTCAGGTTTTTTTTTTTTTTTTTTTGATGCCAAATTTAATTTTTCGATGCCAAAATTTTAACCGTCGCTGTTCTGCCTCCGTATGTGCCCAGCAGCTCGTTTTACACACTGAGATAAAAACACTAACAACAGGCAGCACATGAGGGTCTTTTTACGGCCGTATGTGAAGTTACATCACTGGTTTATTGTGTTTATGTAGTTTGAATGGTTGATGTATCTACAGTGTATCTGCAGGGATGAGTCATAGAAATGCAGCAGGGAAGCTTTCAGCTTTATTTCTGTTTTTTGGTTGAATAAAAATGCATTTCAGTGTGGTTACGATTTGGCAAATTGCTGTCTGTCTGTATGAATAAATAAATGTTAGATTTTTTTTGATTTTTTTTTTGAACATTAACTGAAGAGTTTTATGTGTAAAATGTGCTGCAGATACACAGAGTTTTGTCACTTTGTTTGTGTTTGAGTGAGAAAAGTATTCAGGACGTTTAAAAGCCGTTTGGTCATCGAATGCTTTTTGTCTGAAAGAAATGCAAATGTGTCACAGTTTTGGTCCGTGATTGTTGCCGTTGTGTCGACTGCGGGGAGAGTTTTGAACTATGTGGACTCAGTGTTGAACCCTGCAGGTAACCAACAGCTGTTTCTACACAAATATATTCTCATTTACACTCATTTGCCAGTTTATTCAACTTCATGGTCAGTTTGTAGGCTGTTGTTTGTGTTGCTAATATATATATGAGGCTTACAAAACAAACAAAACACATTATAATATGAATATTACACATTATTAATGACGGTTAGATTCATTGCAGTGATGTTGTATTAGACTGTTTTATCCAGGTGAATGTAATAAACTGGTAAACTGACTATAAACACACTTTGATGATTTAAATGCAGCTTCTTTCCTCATTGGTTAATCCATTTGTAACAGGAGAAGATGAATATTGATCGTCCTCTGCTCTCTTTGACATGAATATTTCATATTCTCTATTGGAAGTCTATTTGTTTCACGTCAGCTATCTATTGGATGACTTACCTTTCACCTGCTCTCTCTCGCTCTCTCTCCCTCTCTCTCTCTCTGTAGAATCAATATGTGTGTTTGTTTGTTACCTCATTATCATATCAACTGGATATCTGCCACATTTACAGTCTCTTTTGGGCACTAAAGGAGGGACTTTGGCACTAAAAAGACAAAGATATCTACTAGATTTGACTCATTTGGACGCTGAAGCTTCATATTAGCTTCTGTGGATTTTGTCCTCCATCACTTATATTGTAAGTGTATTATGAAGGGATCTTCTAATGGTCAGTGTGAAGAGGAGGAATGATTACAGCGAGGAAAACATGTTTCATTTGGGCTACCGACTGTTGTTTTAAGACACACTTGAAAAGATTAATGACGCCGAGATGAAGAGGAATTTGGAGGGAAAACAGGAGAAGAGGAGGTGGGAGTGAGGGAGGATGGAGGGAGGAGACGTTTCAAAGGTCAGCAGCTGCTCCTGAAAATAGTCTTATCCTCCACCTGTGTGTGTGTGTGTGTGTGTGTGTGTGTGTGGGTTTGTACTGAGTGTTGGCCTATTAGCCGTCCCTCCACATGTGGGTCCATCTGGTTCATAATGACCATATGGACCAGATGGAACCCGCCGCCCCCCCCCCCCCCCCTCTCTCTCTCTCTCTCTCTCTCTCTCTCTCTCTCTCTCTCTCCAGGTGATTTAAAGTCTCCGTTAATTAGAGTTGATGTCTCATTTAGTCCGTTTTTTTTTGTTGTTTTTTTTTCCCCGCACCGAGTAATTTTGGTTTCATCCAAATGTGCCATTTAACTAATTAACTAATTGTGTAATTTGTGGTGGTGTCCCCTGATTCAGGCTGTTTACACGTGTGTGTGTGTGTGTGTAGGTGTGTGTAGGTGTGAGTCTGTTTACTGGAAGATGAAAGCCATAGTTTGTCTGTCTTTGCCCGGGCATTAGTCCAATCCTCTGAGGAGAGATCGGTCTTTATAAACACAGAAAAGCATCCAGGTATTAGTCTGAATCGCTCCTCCTCTTCTGTCAGCTTCGAATGAATTTATTTCAAAAACAAAAATTAATTTGATAAACTGCTTAGTTGTCTCATCACTCTCACACCAGATATTAGACAGGTACAGGTACATTGGCGCTTGGGAACAACAGAAACATTAAAAACCCCTGAATCACAGAATGAGACTGTTTCTGTTTTGGAAGTTCATTCTAAGACTTAAAATGAGACTCTTCACAAACCCAAAATCAACATAGTAAGAGCCAAATTTGCCAAGACTTAGCCTGATCCCAGCAGACACTGTAATATCTAAATCTGTCTGTTGATTCTGGTGTTCATTAAAAACTTAATATCTTCAGAAACTTCTGTTTAACAAGATGTAGATTCATTAAAACCAAATCTACTAAATAAACAACTTTAATCCAAGAATTACATAGAACCACACCGGGCCAGGAATTAGCCTGATCCCAGCAGATACTGTTAATTTAAAAAAAAAAAAAAAATATCCTGCTCATTCTGTTCATTAACGACCAAAACTTAATAAGCCAACAACTCTATTGCTTAATAAGATGGAGGTTCATTAAAACTAAATCTCCATAGTAAACACTGTAATCCACGTATTAGACAGAGCCGCAGTTCTCAGGATTTGGCCAGATCCCTTGGGTAATTTAGACAGAGCTTGTTAAAGCTCAACATGTTTGCCGATGTCTACTAAAACCCTGAAACCAGGAAAGCAGAAGAGGAGAGGAGAGGAGAGGAGAGAAAGAGAGGAAAGGACAGAAAACGAGTAAGGAATAAAGGGAGGATAACAGAAAAAAAGAAATAATGACAGTGATGAGTGGAGAAAATGCAGTGAAATGGGGCAAAAAAGGGAAAAAAACAAGGACGAGAAAAGGTTTGAGTGGAGGGATCAAGGTTAGGCAAAGGAAAAGAGGAAATGAACAACAGAGATCACAATAAACAAAGATTAACCAGAATAATTACAGAACTAAACGTCTGTTTACTGAACCAACTGTTCAACTAAAGGACAATTTGGTCACTGACTTTGTTTTCCAAATTTCATTATTTAACTGGAAGCCGTTGAAAGCTGATCTGGAACAAGATCAAAACAAACGTCCAAGTGACCAAAAATCACTGTGGAGAGTATTAATTACAATGTGAGGACAACCGGCCAATCACACACCTACAGTACATTGTGGGGACTCACCGCTCATACGGGGACAAAAACAACTAGTTCCCATTTTCAGTTGGCTAGAGCGTCCAGAGAAACACAACACAATGTCAATACAACGTCCCCACAAGTGACAAAGACATTGTTTTTTGTGTTTGCAGGAGAAGCAACGCTTCCTGACTGATGTCCTCCATGAGGTGATGCTATTGGACGGCCTGAATTCCTCCCACCCGATCTCACAGGAAGTGGAGCAGGCGACCGACATTGACAGGGTTTTCGACTGGATCGCCTACAAAAAAGTAAGTACCTGTTCACACCAAAATCAAGTCATCTTCATGGATATTTTCATCCTCAAGAAACAGGAAGTGCTGGAAACTTGGTGACAGAGAAATATGTTCTCGTTGTCTCAATCCAAACCTGCATTGTAATTGGATCTCATTATGCAAATTAGTTCAAATTAGTTAGTTTCCAGGTTTATATTTATATTCTGGGGCTCTACTGGAATATCTTCGCATGATTTCCAGTTAAAATCTCCTTATTTATCTTATACTGGTCCTTCATGCAGCCCCTCAGTTCAGCCTCTGTCTGAAACAGGCTGTTTTAGCTCCTGTCTCTTTAAGCCCCGCCTCCTGATGAGCCCACTTTGTTCTGATTGGTCAGCTTTCACTTCATTTTCTGGTTCTTTACTCAAAATATAAACTTCTCAAATCCATCCGTACATGTTGGAGCTGAATCAGATCTGAAATATGAGAGTGAACAATGTGAACAACACATTAAAAAAAAACTTAGCAACAACTTTAGCAACAAAGACTACAGAACAGACGGCCATTTGTAGGCATGTGCGATCGATCTGACATCATCACGAGGAGGAAGTAGAGGTAACATTACAAACAAAGCGTTCAGAGCAGGTTGAAGCCCTGGATTTTGACTTGCAGGGAGCAGTTTTACATACGTTCACCACAAGTTTTGGAACTTTAACCATGTTTAACATCCAACATAACACTATATAAATAACAGAAAATCCCCTTTAAGAATGTGGTCACACTGTACACGCCGCTGAAATCCAATCACAATGTGAGCCTGACCCCCTCTAAATGTCGTCTAGCTGATCAGATCACATTCTGACCCCAGTTTGTTCTGCTGGGCAAGTTGTTGAGCTACTTTGTCCGGGGAGCTAACCAGTAACATGCTACCTAGCTAGTAATATGCTAACGCTAGCCAGCAAACAATGACCTGACATGCCGAGATAGCTAGCTAAGCTATTCAAGAGACGTATTTGCATCTACTCCTGTGTCACGACTGACTGCAGAACATGCCATCTCTTTTGTGGAGTAGTTTATACTTTGGCAGAGGAGGGATATATAACAGTAGATGGTGACACAAAGCTAATACGATAGCTTCCTCCATTTTGGACTCTACTTTCCACCAAAGGTCAGTCCTGTCCGGACAGTTTATCAATTTATGGTACTAGTTTAATGGTACTAGAAAGCTCAGGTACTACTACGTTTCCTCTGCTTTTCTACTGCAAGCTAATCCACTGATCACAGCAATTCCAATTGAATATATTGATTTGTGCCAGTCAAGAGAACGTTTTCATCTGTTGTACCCTCTGCCGTCTGTAGGGGGCAGCGCTGATCCGGATGCTGGCTAACGTGATGGGACAGCCGCTGTTCCAGAAAGGACTCAACGTAAGTTCATGCAGCTCCAGCTGTGTATATATCTGAGGACAACAGGGACAGCTGGATTTTGGCTTTAAAGTGGTTTAAAGTTCACCAGCACAACATGGAGACAGAAGGTGTGTGTGTGTGTGTGTGTGAGTGTGTGTGTGTTCAGCCATATTTTGGCTAAACCCTGACTGTTTGGAGCATATGAGCGTGCAGATGGGCAGTGAATAAGTGGATTTGGCTGCAGGGACGGTTTGAGAGGAAGTTTTGCTGCTTTTTTTTTTCTGCTGTGAAATCATGTCAATATTACAATTCATTGTTACTGACCTGAATTCAAGCTGCTGTCCTTCATGAAAGAGCAAACTGCAAACTTTTTAAAGCTACTATTCAATGCAACAGAGGCTAAATATAGATTTTGCGTATCCGGGAGGATTTTAGAGATGCTAAGCCCATGGGTTCAAGTCACCTCTTCCCCTCTACCAACAACACACACCAAAAGTAAAGTCTCTCATTTCAATTTTTTCATGTTTTATTTATTCAGTTTACTGTTTTAAAGCTGCTCAAAGCCTTTTACACACTGCAGGGAATAAAGTATAACTATAATGTCCCAAAATTCATGTCTGTCTCCATATGATAGACCTATCTGCCCAATCAGGCTACAACTACTGGAACTTATCATACAAAGAGAAGGTTTTTTGCTAACTATTTACTTTATTGATTAGAGAGGCTGCTTTCATTAATTGGAAACACTTCCAATGTTACTGCAGCAAATATAGACTTTTATTTTGAAATAACAGATTAAAATAATTAATAAAGTTAGCAACTCTCTTAATTTGGAGACGCACTTATCGTTTCTGCTGTTGTGTGATTTCTGCAAACTCAAACATTCATTTAACACGTTATAGACTGTACCTGAATCTCATTAAGGGTTATATTTTGTATGGAACACCACTAAAGTCCTGTTCCTGTTGGGAAGTGAGTCTAAAAATACTGGAATCAGCCGATATAACATTCATGTACATTTTTAATTTCAGAATATATAAACCTCCCCCTTAGTGTCACCACTGGTATCAATTTACATATGGATGGGAACAATTAAACTATAATCCATGTTTGAAATTTGACACTAATTGAACGCAACGGGGGCAAAGAGTCGGGGATGTTTGCACCCAAACATTAAAAATTGAAATTTAGTCTAATCAAGTACCACAAGTTCCCTGTTTTAAGGTTTATTTAGGGACGAGTTCAAAGTAGAATTGGATAAATTGATCCATGGTGGAGCAGGGCAGCTTGTACAACGTAATGAAACATGAATCAGAGGGGAAGCAAAATAACTTCTGGGGACAAAAATTATTCTTTACTGAAATCTCACCTTTAAATATTATTGATAGTCTGTTTCAATCTGGTGGTTTGATCGTGAACGTGTCTTTATGACTGGAACATGAATATAACAGCATCAGTGGTGTGGCTCTCTGATGGGTCACACTGGCTGATGTTAACGTCTCAGACACATCAGAGAAAATTAATTCGCTCCATTAGATTTTATTTTACAGCAAAAAAAGCCAATTTTTGCTACTAAATCGGAGTTTACAGTAAAAAATGAAGTCGTATGAGGTGACAGTGGGTTAAATATAGGTTTTGTTCTGAATACAGTCATGAAAATATGTATGAATCCCACACAAACACACACATATGTACACACACATACACACATTATGCCCTCATTTTCCCACAGAAACTTTCAGTGACCTGGAACACACTGAGAACCAGATTCTATATAAAAACCATGCTGATCCAGCAGAGAAGAAACACAGAAAAGAACAGTTTGTGCGCTACAGGTCCATGTACCATGTGCTATATATCAGGACACACTACCTGATATTCTTCTCAGCAGCTGTGTTCATGTCCCCTCATTCTTAGTGCATCTATACACTCTAATCTAATGAACAAACTGAGCTAAAGTGTAAAATAAAGTAAGTAAGCCCTCAGTTTACTTTGTTATTTGAGAATAAAAAGTTATAGTTGTTTCTTTGCTCGCAGTACGATAAGGAAAATGTGTATGCACCTCGAGTACATGACATTAGATATGGATTCATGGCAGAAAATACAGAAATTTGTCCCCCTCAATTATTGTAATTGACCAGGCGCATCATCAGATCCTTTCAAAGGCTGAGAGAAAGCAAATTTGTTCCGCTCAATAGTCAGTGTTAAATCGACTCTAAGCACACTGGATGCAAATACACTCGCTGAGCAGCTCCGACACATCCGCGTAGAATCGACTGAACCCGACAGCAGCAAGACTCGCTGCCTCTCTGCAGCCCCAAACTTTGTTAAAGAATCTGAATCAGGAATATTTTATTGATCCCCGAGGGGACAGAGAAATACTGTGTGCACTATACTACAATATATAACAATAGTGTAAATAATAATAATAACGCTGAGAAATAAGATCTATAAATATGTTAAAATGCAAGAATAGTGTAAATAAGAAGTATTAGTTGAAATATACTGTGTTAATGCAGTATAAATATACAGCAGAGTGTTGCACAGTGTATAAATTATAAATAAATGACGGGGTTATGAATCTGCTGACAGGGGTGAAGTGAGTCCGGGGGCCAGTCTATGGACTCAGACTGTCTTGACAGTCTGAGGGAGGAGTTGAAAAGTTTGATGGGAACAGGCGGGAATGACTTCCTGTGGCGCATCTCGGTGGAATGAGTCTCGCGCTGAATGTACTCCTGTGCTTGACCGGAGCGTCATGGCGAGGGTGGGAGACCTCCAGGACAATCGCAGCTTCATGAAACTTTACAACCACAAACTAGAGACGAAGGGCAACCAGAGGATGTTTGGCTTTCCTCGGTATATTGATAATAAATGGGGTTTCTGAGCAATTTCCAGAGCAGAAGTGCTCGCCATCCAATCACTAAAAAAGGCAATTCTTACAGAAATCTCCAAATGTCAAAAGTTTTTTGATACCAAATCACAGCATGAATTTTTCTATTGTGTTCCTCAAGGCCTTAGTGTCTTCATGAGGTATTTTGGAGCAATTTTTGACCATTTTTATCAGCTCTCGAGTGGTCAAAAATGTTTAAATTTTGCACCAAATCTGTGTAACAAATGGTATCAACCCAAACACTGCAGCAACAACTTATGAGACAAAAAAAGACAAAACTAAAAGGCTAAAAAAAGACTAAAAAAGACAAAAATGGGTCAATGTTAGAGGAGGGAGGGAGGTGGAAGAGATAAAAGTGTTAACTGTTACACACGTTTTGAATGCAGGACTTTTATTTTAATAAAGTTATTTGACAATATAACACTATTAACATCACCATCAGGTAACTGTATAGTAAAAACTGGTATGTTTGTGTTGCTGCCTTGTTGTGAGTCACTTAAAATGTAAATTAACTTATCAAACAGACTTCTCACAATTCATTCAGTTCTCCTGATAAATTCGATGTCATGTTTCACAAAGCAGAACTCTGATTTAATGAAATGTTTTAATAATTACATGGACGTACTGACTGGTGGTGTTTCAGAATGTCAAACAGTAACGTCTTACTTTAGATTATTTAACTTTAAGAGCTCTTTAAGTAAATATCAGCCGAAATGAAAAGTCTTCCTACAAAGTCATACGTTATGATTTACAAGGAGTATCTGTGTAACAGGGAACCCTGATCTGTTGAATTCAGTAATATGTTAACAGAGTCTGCCTTTCGGTCCAGTGGGACTGGGGTTTTGAAGTAATGTGCAGTCCCCAGTTTCACTACCAGCAAGCCTCGCTACAGTGGGAAATAAAATCAATGAATCAATAAATACAAACACGGTCGATTTCTTCCTGAGGAGCCGACATGAAAATGATTTTGGTTCAGTAAATTTCTGCTGTCAGTCAGCCTGGTGTCTTCCAGACAGAAGGCTGCTTCTGTGGACGGAGACGCTGAACGCAGGTCGGATTGAACAGATCTTCTCACTTTCTACGTGAATTCCCAGTTAAGTGTCATTCTTGCAGAGAAAATGTGCAGGTTTTGTTTATTCTCAGCAGGTTGGTAAACCTGCAATTCTTGTGCAGAGAAGCAATTTTGAGAAAATCTATTGAAAGCAGATGCTGTCAACACAGTAGCGGTTATGAATAAGACAAATATCAAGTGATTCTGATTAAATGTGTACAAACATTTAGAACATGCATGGTGCAGTGTCACCTTAATGCTTCCACTGTGACACACACCAGATGTAGTTCTGTATTAATTAAATTAATTGAATTCTGTAGGAGGCTGCAAACAAAGGACATGTCTGTGTTTATGTGTGTGCATGTAAGTGGGGGGGTCTTAAAAATATTTTTACCCACAGAAATTCTGTTATATGAGAGTGAACAATGTGAACAACACATGGAACAACCTTAGCAACAATCTGATGTTGCAGGAAGCATTTTTACATACATTTACCTCAAGTTTTGGAAGCTTGATCATGTTTAACATCATACATTATAACAGTGTATAAATAAGAGAAAAACACAAAAAGCATAATATGTCCCCTTTAAAAATCATATATATCAAGGGATACAGATTGGAATGACAGCTAAGGGAGCAGAATGACTTCAGCTCCAAACAAATACCAGGATCTGCCTGGAAACGGGGGTCCATGTTAGGCTTGGCGGACAAAAACAAGAGACAGGATTAAAAGACTAACAGACACACAACACAACAACAGAAGACAGAATCTCCAACAGTATTTCTGCTGCTTGGCTCTTGGCATTAGTATCTGGGGATTGTTTTGAAGCTCAGAGGAACCCAGCTGGCTGCAGAAAAAAAGCAGAAAACAAAAAGCCTCAGCGGCCTGTTGAGGAACCTGGACGTGTTTGCTGTGTTGATGGAGGTCGAGGTTCATATCGTCCTCAGATGTGAAAAACAGTCTTCAATAACAAGCTCCATGTGCTAAACCTGTGCCTGTACCTCCAGAAATCTTTCACCTTAACCCTCACAGTTGTTGATAACAGATTTCTTTTATGGAAAATTATAATTGCTCAGCTTTCTTACACATCTTTCTTATCAATGAGAACTGGTTTTAGGCGTATCATGCTGCTAATACTGCGATTGTATTGGAACGGTCTCTGTGTGTGGTGGGTGTTTTATCTCTGTTCATGTCAGCTGTAGTGAAGGTGACAGAGTCATACTCATCAAAGACACACACACACAAACTGTTGTTATCATGTGTGTCATCTTGTTCCAATAAAGAGCTTCCCGTTGCCTTATCAGCCTCCATACACACCATGACAACTTACTGACTGTTAGTGAGGAATCTTCTCTACCACTGAGGAGCAGATTAGAGCTTTTTCTCTGTAGGTGTTCTGTCTTCTATTAGTTTCCTGCCTTCTTCTTGTTGTATTAGTGACTCAACCATGAGCTTTTATAAAAAAAAAAAAAACAAACCCCAATCCACTGTAGTGGGAATTAGTTTGTGCTCCAGATACTGGCAACAGACAGGGATCAAACCAGATTCAACTGACAAATTATGAGTCTCGAATGAAGCCATCACATCATTAAATCCCTTTCAACCCAGAAGACTTGGAGCTTTTGGGTCTTCACGGTTGGCGTCGGCTTAATAAATGTAGAGTTTTAGGTTTTTTTTTTTAAACCTGTGCTACATTTTCTCTGGTTAGAATCAGTGGATGAGTTGGTAAACTCAGTGCATTGCGTTCCCACCAGACCAAGACCACTGGTCTGAGTATGATTGCCACGTTCAGATCTGCCCAAAGGAATAGTACCAAGGAGGAAAACCAACCAGAATCCCATTCAACTGGATAAAACAGCACAGAGACTGAACTCAAATCTTATTGTATTTATCCATTGGTTTCATTTCTTTTAACACAGAAAACAACTCAAGTGAACCAAAATGCATCACTAAAAGCCAGGTGAGAGCGTTCTCTCCTCTCATTGGTCAGATGTGTCTGGGGCGGGACCAAGAACATAAACAATGATAACAAATATCAAGACGCCAACGTGCTTCATTGTTAGTCCAGGTTGTACTTAGCTTACTGCTAGCAACTGTTGACAAAGGGCATTTTCAAACCTGCACTTTTTAGCCCAGTTGAATGGGACTCTGGTTCGTTGATTCATTCAGGTAGATCTGAACACAGCAATCGTACTCACGAAAACACCCTTTAGAGGGCGTGGTCTCAGTCTGGTCCCAAATAAATTCTAGAGATTTGTGGTGGGAATGTGATCCGACCTTCATCTGACTGACTACAAGGGTGCAGGTTAAGCTAAACAGCTCCCATAGGCAGCTAACTAGATAATGAATGAGGTCCAACCTGGAGTAGCACAATGAAGAACATTAGATTTGGGTAGAGGAGCTTCTCCAAGACCTTCTTCTCGCTGCAGACACATCTGACCAATAAGCAGAGTGAATGTTCTCATCTGGCTTGTAGTGACGCATTTTGGTTTGCTTAGATTTTTCTCTGTATGAAAAGAAACTGAACCAAACCAAACTCATCTATTGATTCAGACCAGAGCAAACAAACTATAGGTTTGAAAAAGCCCTGAAGGGTCTCTTTGCGGTCTGGTGTTCAGATCTGCCCAGACAAATCATACCAAGGGGGAAAACCTACCAGAGTCCTATTCAACTGGATAAAACAATGCAGGTTTGAAAACACCCTTAGAGACAAACCAAAGAATGAACTCAAACCTTTTGATGAACTAAAACTAAACTCACTGGACCACAGAGCTCTAGTGGCTCGCCAAGTCTCTGAATAAACAATCTCACAACATCAAATACTGTACAGCCAGAGGTTCGGGTGAGATACTGTTAGCAGCTAATGTAGCCTCAAGTGGGCTACAGAGGTCTGGTCTGGAAATCTTCAGCCACATCTACAAAAGGCTTTTTATATTTTTTATTTATTTTTTCACTCATGCGGTAGTACTTCCAACCTATGAAACCTGTAAACAGATTTTAATGTGTCACTTCCATCTGTTTTATGTTTATTTTTATGTTTCAGGATTATCTGCTGAGTCACATGTACAGTAACGCTGCCCGAGACGACCTGTGGAGCAAACTGTCTCAGGTAACGCTCACCTTTCTGTCTGTCTGTCTGTCCCTCCTCTCATGGCTCAAAGGCTTCAGGTCAGAGCAGTAATGCCTCTAACCCTGCAGCGTTAGTGCCTTGCTCCACAGCAGGAACTCAAACCTGTAGCTGTTCCAGATTCAGCTCTGCAGGGATGAAGCAGACAGACTGATTGACTGAAGTTGTTAATTATTTAACTAAGCGGTTCTAATGAAGGCCAGAGAGACGCTCGTTAAGACCGACTTGATGAGACAGAGAAGGGTGAAAGTCTCGTTGCCATGGTAACATGACTGACAGGTGAAGGCGAGGCTTATTTGTTCTTGTTTGTCCTACACACAAGAAGCTTCTGGAAGAGAGTCAGTGAGTTTAATTACATTCATCTTCGTTAGTGGTGTTCGTTATATTGTTATATTCGTTATCGCTCTAATTACCTGTCAGCCAATCAGATCTCTAATTACCCTGAAAGACTGTCATTTTTCTCCATTTAATGATGAACTAATTATTGGTTAACCTCTTGTGAGATTAATCTTGAGTTATTAGGACAGTTAATTACTTCAAATATTAATTATTTATTGATCAGTTAGTGTAAACAGTCAGGAGATACTTGTGCATTGATTATTCATTGATTATTCATATGTTATATGTTTTGTCCAGGCTATGCGTTCAGAGGGGCGGGACATCGACATCGGACAGATGATGGACAGGTGGACTCTACAAATGGGCTACCCCGTCATCACCATCAGCAAGAACCAATCAGAGCAGCTCCCCACTCATTACATCACTGTTACCCAGGAGCACTTCCTTTACGGACAGGAAGTGAAGAACAACAACAGGTTAGATTCTGTTAAAAATCATTTTTCATGCTGGGAATGTTCACAACAATGTTGGAGGGTGAAGTCAGAAAGTCTGAGAAGAAGCAGCTGGTCGCGAGTTTTGAAACAATGATGATCTTAATGTTCAAGATGAAGATTCTGCACCAACAGCAGGCAGTTTTTAGTTTTGGCAGAGAGTGAAGTACAGCTGGTGACAGTAATGAGTCGAGTCTGTGGCCAGTCTTGAAATAATTAGTTTCAGTTTTAATTTGATTATTAATTAATCAAAATAACAACTCATTTTAGGACAACTTTGGGCTCTAGTAACTTGAGATGTACATTTTCCACTTGCAGATTCATTGATAAAATAATATTAGTCCATGATTCAAATGAAGTCCCACTTCCAAAATTAAAACCACTGGAAGTTGATATCACTCCAAAATTGCAGTTATTAATGTTTGTTGATACTGTTTATATATCAATAATGCAGAATCTGATAAACAGCAGAAACTAATAAACACAAAATGCAAGTTAAATATATTATATAAATATTGTAATTTAATTGATCACCATAAGATCTTGATTATTTTAATTTTGCATCATCAGATGGTTATTATAGGTTTCAGGTTTTAATTCCCCCCCTGGATGTGTCTCCTTTTCAATCTCCAGTAACATTAAAAAGTATCTGTCAGCGATTCTCTACTTTTTCATGTTCTACTTTCAAAATTAGCTCCAGTGCTTCTTGTTTGCTCAACTTTTTAGCTAGCGTTTGTGGCAGTTTTTTAAGCACTTATTAGCGTGATTCTAGGGATGGAAATGTTGGTTGTTTGTTCGGTCCACTACTTGCTTGAAAGTCTGTATATAAAGATGGACGTAGCAAAGTATGATGTCACCCGTTGGTTTGCACTGGAGCCAGTTTGAAACCGGTAGTTGCAGTTTATGGTTGGCTTCATCTTTTCTGTTTGGAGCCAGAACTTTCCAAATAAGGAGTGCAGTTGCCTTTCATGCTCTTGTTCACTCGCCGCTACCTCGGACCCAAGCTAACACTAGCTTACTGGGAACACCAAGCACTGTACATTTGGGCTAATGTTAGCTACTTTAGCTAAATTGTGCAGGACAGGTATCATAATCAAATAACATTAAACTTAGTGAAATATTGCAACAGTAGTCTGACTGGGAGAGCAGCAGGTGAGCCAACTGTCGGAGCACTAATTTCCAAAATGACCACCAGCACACTTATTAGAGGGCCTGAATTTAGAGATTGAGACCATAATGACTTGTTGAAAAAAATGGCTGACTTAGTATTTCTAGAGAGTAGTTTTTTGAATGGGAGTCAGTTGGAGCATCTAGCGACCGTTGGTGGCACATTAAGATACTTCTACATCGTCTTCAGCCTCAAGCTGTGGTAGTTACTGCTTGGTTGAGACTGAAATATCTCAACTATTGGATGGATTACCATAAAATTTGGTTCAGACACTGATGTCTTACTCATGACAAATTATAGTAAGTCTGTTGAGTTCTTGGCTTTTCATCCAGCACCATCACCAATCAAATGTTCAGTTTGTTCAATACTTCAATTTATAACATTCCCATTAGCTTCAGCTGTACTTTGTGTTTAGTGCTTATTAGCAAATGTTAGCATGTCAACAAGCCAAACTAAGATGTTAATCATGGCAAACACATTATGCTAATGTTGTCAATTAGCTTATTTCTGTATTGCCACCTTTTGGATGAACTTTACGCTCTTAACTCCACTTACTGTAAGGCTATATTTGTAAGAATAATTGTTCTGAACATTGCAGCCTCTGGGGAACACTAAACAGACTTTAGACTGTTAGTCTTCTTCCTTAACGCACCCCTCCATCTGTTCATATTATTCAGTGCTTCACCACTGAAACGATCCTCCTGGAATACTGTTTCACACCTCAGTAAGCACTAAGTTTGTCCCCTCAGTGATCACGCTGCATTTTCTCCTGAAAAAGCACTTTTCTAGTTTTCCTTCACATTCTTTACCACCTTTACATCATTTATATTTCATTTATATTTGATTCGCATGATGTTTTATTCACACCCTTCACAACCTCTGGAGTTTATTCTCTTTGCTGTTTTATCGACCCACTTTCTTCTCCATCAATACTTCATCAGCTCCTTTCCTCTTTTTTTTTTTTTTACCTGTTGTTCACTTCTTTTCTCTTTTCTTTTCAGATCTCTTCTTTCTGTCATGTCTATGTACTGTGCCTGACATTTACAATCCCTCTGACCTACTCAGTTTCTCACCAAAAACTTCTTTACCTCTTCTATTCTATCTTCTCTGTTCTCTTTTTCTTCTTTCATCTGGAGTCTTTTGTGTTTCACTCAAGCTCCTCTGCTCAGAGTCGATCCCGGGGTCCCGTCAGATGATGAACTGAAGCTGTTTGTTGTAGGTGGAGTTGAACTCTTTCTTTTGCTCTTGTTGAGTCTCATGGGGCTGCGTTCAGACGCACTCAGCGGTCCCGGGGCATTCACCAGCACTTGTAAAAGAAACTGTTGTTGTGCTTTTAGTAGAGCCGTCGTCACGGCTGAACGCAGCGGCAGCGATGGATTGGATCTGAGGCTGATACTGCTATTTGATCCTGTGGAGCTGCATTCAGAAGCACAGCAGGGTCCCACAGTGTTACACGCTGTTGACTTAAACTTCTAGTTTTGATTCTTTTGGCCTTGACTTAAATTCAGGTAAACACAGAATACTTAGAAATATACATAAATATACAAGAATGTTACTGAACAGTCAATCAGCTCTACCTTTCTGGAGGATAATCTTGTACGCCTTCAGCTCTGCCACAAAACAGTCTGCTTTTGATGGTCTCCAGACCTTTTTTTTATGAATTTAAAGCTTGTTCCAAACAGACAAAATAACTACATTTTACAAGATCATGAACCTTTGATGTTCCTTCTCCCCGTCCATGCTTTCAGCTGAAATCTAATAGATACAACACAGTATCATAAGCACTCAGGTGTCTGGTTAGATTTGGTTTGATTGTCCAGCAGAAATCATGTGGAACACCTTGTTCAAAAACTAAAAAATTCAATTTGGATTTTTTTTTTTTTTTTTTATACCAATACAGAAGCTGTTTCGTACTTTCTGTCCATACTGCTTGCCTCTACTTTTAAACCAACAGTTCTATTATTCATTACTCAAGGCAGCTATGGCACCACTGTGAGTTATATAAAAAGGTCAGAGCTCATCACTGCTTTAACATACCTGTGTTCCCATTAATAAGCCCATGAACTCAACATCTCTGAATTTTGGAAGGCTGGTTACCAGTGCACCTTAAGAAAATGGGAAAGGAAGCTGCAAAAAACATCAATCTTTTCAAACTTTTTATTACGTTTTTGTAAGTTTAACTGATATGTTGATGTTTTAAAGAAAAAACAGACTATTCTTCAAACAACTTAACATCCCTCTCTACTTCTAGCTCCTCTGTTTTTTAAAAGAAAAAAAAAATCAGGCTGTTTGAAGGAGATGTCTCATATTTTTGTCTTTTATTTTCCCTCCATCACGTAGCCGGCGCACTGAGGAGAATAAAAATGCTTTTTTAAAGAACTGAGCTGGCAGAAAAAGAGACAAGGAGAAATCAGAGGACAGCGTGAGCTAACGATAAGGTCAGGTTAATGATACTGAAGATAAATCATCTCAGTCTGGATTTAAACACATCACAGCTCGTCTCTTGTGATTGCAGAGAAAGAGGAAAAAAAGAGGCCTCGTCATCTGACAGGTAAACAGAGACACGACGGGACGATGTGCAGCTGCGTGTTTGATTTAACGAGCCTTAATGCTAAACAGGACAGTGGTATGAATTATTCATGAGTCAGCAGAAGAGCTGGTTGTGAGGAAGTAGCTTTATATTGTTTTCTAATGCGCACATTACAAAGCGTTTGACAATAAATAAAATGCAAAGTGAGTAGAAAACACAATATAACATAAAAAGCAAATGTAAACACAATGGTGGTGAATTCTATGTACATTTCCACAGCACTGATTCATTCTGTACAACATACTCATCACTGTTTTCACTTTTTAACAGAAATACCGCTTTCATTTACTGATACATATGGGTGACAAATTAAAGGAAAAAAACAAAATAAAGTGATTCTACAGTCTGTGAACTCTTCTGGAGGGATGAACATCATTCTTCATAAAGATATTCCCTCATTTGTTGTGTTGATGATGGTGGTGGAGAGCGCTGTCTAACATGTCAATCCACAGTCTCCCATAGGTGTTCAATTGGGTTGAGATCTGGTGACTGTGAAGGTCATAGCATGTGATTCACATCATTTTCATACTCATCAAACCATCCAGTGACCCCTCGTGTCCTGTGAATTGGGGCGTTGTCATCCTGGAAGAGAGACCACTCCCATCAGGATAGAAGGGACGCACAGAACAACTCTGTATTGATTTGCAGTGACTCTTCCCTCTAAACAAATGAGGGGATCTAAACAAGGGACAAGTGGATCCAAACCACGCCAGCAAAATGCTTTGTATCACATCGTAACTTTTCTAAAGGACTTCAGGACAAAGTCAAGACGTTGTGATTTGTAGCACAACAAGCTAGTGAAGCTGTAAATAGAACCACGTTCCTGCACATGCTCAGTGGCGTCTGCTTTACACAGAACTACTCTCCAGAGACTGAAAACGTGATGCTGTTATTAGTCTTTGGAGCCGTTTCTAAACAAACTAACGTGATCAAACTCTTCATAATGAAGGAACATGTCACCCAGTGCAGCGGTGTGGCTCATTGATGTGTTTTTAATAGTTTCTGGACAACGATGGGGGTCTACAGCACAGAGGAATAAGATATATCAGGCTTTGGATACACAAATAATACTAGTTTTATACTAGTAAAATTGCCAGCCTTATCCTTTAAAGTTTTATCTTGGTTTGCGACACTTGAAATGAAAGTGTAAATGGGGCCAAATGTTTCTTTAATGGAGGAAGAGGAGGGAGAGCCAGGGAGGTGAAGAGCTGTCTGTAGAGTTTCTAAAGTTTCCCTTGTTGAATGTATCAACACAGCCATGCTGTCTTCTGTGTGTGTGTGTGTGTGTGTGTGTGTGTGTGTGTGTGTGGTTGGCTTCTGCCTTTGATGAATAAACTATTAAAGGGATAGTTCAGATTTTTTGAAGTGGGTTGTATGAAGTACTTATCCATAGTCAGTGTATTACCCAAGGTAGATGGGGGTCAGCATTCCCCCGGTTTGAAGAAGCAGGCAGGAAGCTAAGCTGTGTACCTCTGTGGGGCAGCAGCAAAATGTTTTTTTACACCACCTAAAAAAATCAGTTTAAGTGTTCGCCATATTTAGAATATTCCCGTCGCTTTACCTTGCCGTCAGACAGCCTTTTCCTTTGGCGCTACATTTTCTCAACTGTAGAATTTCTGTATTCCTACACATGCAGATCAGCTGTTTGGATCAGAAAGTGCTGTTGCGAGATCAGACAGCTGACCTGCGGCGTTTTGCTGCCGGCCGTCGTTCACAGCAGCACATTTCAAAGTTTCCGTGCCGCTACTCGTGTCTGCTTCAGGGCGGTGGATGGGGGTCAACATCTATACACTGACTATGGATAAGTACCTCATACAACCCCACTTTAAAAAAATCCAAACTATCCCTTTAACTCTGAGCGCACGCACGCACGCACACACACACACACACACACTGTAGTCCGGTGTGTGTGGACAGCAGTGTGTGTGTGTGTAATTGAGGTCCAGCCCTGTCAATCACTTTTATATATATATCAGATTAAATATTTGGTTGCCAGGCAGTGGTATTGATCCAAGGTTGCCCGCGGCGACAGATGGCTGTTATGGGATTGGTAAATGGGTCTTTCTCTGGCTGATTGTGTTAGAATGACCCCCACACCACACACACACACACACACACACACACACACACACACACACACATACACACACATCATAGTGTGTAAAGCTAATTGTTTGCTGTCTGTAATTAAAATCCACTTTAATTAAAATTTGAATCAATTTAATCAAAATGAGTCCAATTAAAAACAGACTGAGGATTATTACAGGAAGTAAAGAGAAGGTCTCACTTTGAAAGCCTCTTTTATTCGAGTCATTAGTACTCACATACAGTAACTGTTCAGATTAAAATGAGGCTGATGCCATGTATGTGTGTGTGTGTGTGTATGTGTGTGTGTATGTGTGTGTGTGTGTGTTTTGCTATCCTTATTGGGACCATTTCTGGCATAAACACTGACCTTACTGGGACCAGTAGTCCTCACGGGGACCAAAGCCTGCTTCTAATAATGTCCTAACAATGATAGCTGCACAAACGTGTGTGTGTGTGTGTGTGTGTGTGTGTGTGTGTGTGTGTGTGTGTTAACAGCATCTACTGGTCACTAAGAGAAAGCACCAGGAAGCTATTTAATGAGCTTTCAGAGTCAACTCAGCACAGTATTATTTACATGGTAAAAGCTCTTTAGAAGTCTTTGGATTTAGATTTACTCCCCAGCAGACTAACACACCACTTTGTGTTTTTGTGGGTTTGTCTGGTCGTGTAAAAGGCCGGAACACACATGACTTTGGAGCTAATTATGAATATGATTTGGCCATGACGGTTGATGGGAGCGGATCTGTTCCGGTCTCGGTCAGTCGGCAGATAAAGTTCATTCAGTGTGTGATATGTAAAGCTTTTAATCTCAAGTCCTCAGATCCAGTTACTGCCAGTCGTTCTCATAAAGACTTTTTTTTAAAACATGTTTGATATTTGCGACCAGTTATAAGTTGTGTGTCACCTGAGGGAGACGTCCCAGAAAGACCGATAGCTTAGCCTGAAGTTAGCCTCGTCCATTCACCTGCAGGTCCTTCTGTAGGCTCTACAGTCCACATTACCCACACCTCTCCATCCAGGATCTCACCCAAACACTCTTTTTTTTGCCTTTTCAGCACAAATTTCACCACACATACACAATACTTGCAGCTGGTTGGTGTTTGTTTTGGTACAAGAACACTCAATAGGGGTGCCCCAGTGGCCTAATGGTTAAGGCGCACACCGCAGGACCCCTGTTTCATGTCATACCCCCCTCTCTCTCCCTCTCTCTCTTTCTCTCTCTGTGTTTCCTGTCTGTCTCTCCACTGGCTGTCAAATAAAAGCAAAAAAAATGCACCACCACCCCCCCCCCCCCCCCCCCCCGCCCCCAAAAATAGTGTTTAAAAAAAAAACACCAAAAGAACACAGGATACTTGGCGTTCTCACAGGATTTGCATGGTCGTCTCCCACCAGAACCCCAGTGGTTACTGAGAAATGGTTCAGTGTTTTGTCTGTGTGATTACTCGGTTGTAAGGTTTATGTTCCTTCCTGATTGCCAGTTGGCAAAATTACAGCATTGGTCTTAAAATGATCTATATTTAGGTTTTATGGCTGTTGTCTGTCAAGAGAAAGTGGGTTATTATAGCACCACTTAGGATAGAGTTTGAGGTGGATGGTTGAGTCAACACTGTGACTTTGGCACTGGAGACTCTTGTTTGTTTCCCATTTCCTGTAACAGTCAATATTGGGTGTTTTTACTCATGATACTCATGAACACAACCCTACCTGACATTAAAAAGTAGTTTTTGTGCTTAAACATAACCACTGTTACGACCCGGTCTTGGGGAAACCCTGGCGCAACATGAAAAGAGTGAGACTCCCTTCTCCCTGGCTCCCAAGAACCACCAGCAACAAGCCCTTTAAAGGTTTATTCAGAACTGTTTAGGCTTCAGGGTGGACTAACAGCAAAATAACACACAAAAATGAACTAGAGCTGAGGAACCTAAACTTACCTACTCAAACAAAACAAGAACAAAAAGACAAGCCACTAACCTAACCCCTAATTTGACAAATACAGGAGAAAATGAGATTAAACAAAATTGCTACCCAACCCTACAAAACCTGTGCTGGTATAATTACATATTGGATGTGGCAAATCAGACGACAGTCATATAAATCTTTTTTATAATGTCATATGTGATTTTTAGAGGTCACTTACAAATGATGTCGTCCTGTCGATTTGAGTGCCAGATCAGAAAACACTAATAGAGGTCATTTTGGAAGGGTGTAGAGGTCGGTGTAAAAAGCGCCTCAAATGGTTCTGAAAGGATCTCTTCAACCATGAATGCAAGAATAGAAAAGTATGCAAATTACACCACTTGAAATGCCTGTCTGAGTATTTAAGAGGTCACATTTTCAAGCATTAAGGTCACTTTTATCTGCACAGGACACATTTCAGCTTGTTATCTGATGTCCTCTTGATAGAACAGACACCACATATTGGATTTATGCACATAACGGTGTCTTTTTGCATCCTTGTAGATTTAAAGAGTATTTTTTCCCCTCTTGTGCACATAAGTATATGATTATGTATTCAGTGGTGAGCTCTGAAACACTTAAAGCAGTGCTTTATCAAATTGAGGCGCTGAGAAGTGCAGCTGCTGACAAGCTGCTTTGGCTACACAGCAGTTTCAGAGATAATATAACAAAACAACATATTTAAAATCTTACCTTTAACCCAAGATAATTATCGACACGGTAATCTGACACACAGCTCAGTCCGGCAGGTGTCAACTCTAATGTACAACAATCTTCTGCTGAGCGCACACTCAGCAAGGTGCAGATCAGTGTGAGCTTCAATGCACTTCCATAAAAATGAAATAAATCTCTTGTCCAGGACCCCACGCTGTACTCACCAAACGTTTTAGGCTATTTCACCTTCATCAGGATGGCGCCTGAGGCCGCTTCGATTTCCCCTGTATACATTACACCAATTACTCATGTGATCAATAAATCACCATATAATGTACCCTAGCCCCTAACCCTAACCCTAATCCTAACCCTAATCCTAACCCTAACCCTAATCCTAACCCCTAACCCTAACCCTAACCCTAACCCTAATCCTAACCCTAATCCTAACCCTAACCCTAATCCTAACCCCTAACCCTAATCCTAACCATAACCCTAATCCTAACCCTAACCCTAATCCTAATCCTAACCCTAATCCTAAGAGAAATGTTGATGGCTATTTAACCAGAAGATCTAGACTTTTCACATTATCATGCAGAAAATGTACTTTTTCATCTCAAGCCATCAACCAGTAAAAAAGTTAAATATTCATCTTCCAATTTCCAAAAAATGAAAAATAATGTAATTATACTGTGCCTTGAAATACCAGTTTGAATACAGAATTTGATGATGTGATCTGGAAGATGAGTATTGAACTTTTTTATTGATCAGAGACAACGTACCTAGTACCTAGTACTAGGTACCTAGTTTTGGGTTTTTTTCCCAAAATCTGCAGAATAATATCTGCTAGTAGAAACCACCGCAAAATACCGTATATTAGCATTTCATAATAAGCACATTACATTTATGTGGATTTAAATCATGCAACATAAACACTGGTAACATAACAATATATGTCTCCCCTTAATTCAGTTCCTACATCTCCCTCACTTCATGATCCCCAAACAAAAGCACAACACAAATACATTCATAACAATACAAATAAAGAAAAAAACAGCACTCAACCTCGACATATAAAAGCACATTCCCCACACCCTACCTGGAAGCAGTCCTACTCATTCCATATTACTGTAAAAATACAATAAAAATGTGTGCACACATATCCAAACAAATATAGATACACAATGTACATACATGTATATACAAGATAAATATTAACCACGGTTACATTTAGCTATAAATTTGTCACTGATAAATTCATTTATTTTAAAGGCCTGATTTGTGACTCCTTCTTAGTAACACTCCCTGATATTAATGTATTATTGAACTTATTTTTGGTTATGTTGAGGCAGCACTTCATGGTTAAGGTTTAGGGAAAGATCATGGTCTCTGCTGTCGGAGTCCTGCATCTTGTCCGCCTCCTCCCTCCGACTCAAGAGCGATATATAACTGTAGCGATTCATTCATTTGAAAAGACGTCACCTGTGAACATAATCCAGACAGCCATTATGTTTGTCAGTGCAACATAACTGAGGAAAACAGTTCAGTTGTATATGAATGTAATTTCTAGGAGACCTGGGTTGTCAGCAGATGCCTCAGAGCTTCAGTTTGAAATGGATTAATTAAATTTATCATTAGCAAATAGGTTCTATTCAGCATTTGGACTATAAAGCAATAATTACATCTGCATTGTTCATTTACTGTGGGATTTGGTTTTGTCTGGCAGCATTATTTGAGCGAGTGAAGAATCTTTTCTCTCAGCAGAGTTCAGTTACTCCCACGTCTATCATACCGCTATTCAAAAACCATTTATCTCCAAATTGTCAACTTCTCAGGAACTTCTCAGAAAAACAGCTTTGTTTAAGCTCAGCGGTAATGCCATTTTGAGATGATATAATCGCTTTTTAAAAGGCTCTTTTAGCCTGAAGGGTTTGGGAATTTGCTCAAGCAGGAAATGAGTCTTTAAATGTCTTTCAACTGATCCGAAAATGTAAAAATCACCAAACTAAACGCCACGCACTTCTCACTGGACAGCACATTTAGCCTCTGTCACTCTCTTTAGAAAGACAATAACCCAGCAGCCACTTCCGCTTGACTGATGTCCGCTGACTACTGCAGCTATTACACCCTCGCTCTCTATTACACAGTGAATGTCGTTCACTCCATTTCCAGCTGACTGATGTTGAATGATTGTCGCTGACCATCACCCTCCCTCTCTAATGTCTCCATCTGATAACTGAGCCAATAAAGCCCGATCCAATTCCATTGACCATTACTGACATCACTCTCTCTCTCTCTGTAGTTTACAGTGGCAGGTCCCATTGACGGTGGCTGTGGGAAACGCATCTGCTGTTTGTTCAGAGACTCTCATCTGGATCAACAACAAGACAGGTACAGTACTGTACTGTCGGTACGCTTCAAGCACTGCATAAAGACCTGATATCACTGACTGAACATCCCCATTAAAGTTTATTTTACAATCGTGATTTAATTATCTTTTTACCTTGAGATAGCTGAGACAGGCTGTTATCATGGGTCAGTTAACGATTATAGAGTAAACTATCTGATAATCACAAATGAATTATGTCATTATCTTGAGATATGTGATTTGTAGTTAATGGACTGAGAAAAATCACAGGTACATTCCTCTAAAGAGAAGCTCCACTAGGAGGTCTGCCAGCACGGGTAATACACCTCACTCTGCTTTTCTTTTTGGAGAATACAAAAAAGACAACTAAGACTCATTCTGTTTTTTGTTTTTCCTTTTAATAAAACTCCAGCTGTCCGTTTTCTTTGAGGAATGAAGCTCATTCAGCTTCCTCTCTGGATCTGTTTTTTAGAAAGTAAAGTGTGTTCTGCTTCAGTTTTTGGAGGATAGAGCTCTCTCTTGTTCTATGCTGGAAAATAAAAGTTTCTCTCTGCCAGTTTTTGGAGAATAAAAATCACATTTCTCCTGTTTTTAAGGAGTGAAACTCATTCTACTTCCGTTTTTAGAGAATAAAACTCTCTCTGGGTCTGTTTTTTAAAGCTTTGTTCTAGTTCGGTTCATTAATAACTCTGGACAGCTAAATCTCAGAACTAGAGCAGGGTTTCTAACACAACTTCACCTGCTAGCAAGGTGCATGGAAGTTCAAGACTTCAAGACAATTTAATTTCAACCAGAGGGAAGGAAGTGGAGGAAGTGGGCCAGACTGAGGTCAACAGCTATTTTCTTTGTTTTCCTCACCAGGCTGCTATACAAAGTTTGAAACATCCTCCAAGCTGTTCTACTAAATCTCATAACCTAATTTTACAACATCTGAGAGAGGCTGTGATGCCACGATAATCAACACAAACTTTGCCTTCAGCAAAGGTGATAAAGGCGTTGAGGATCATGTAGTTTTTTTGTGAAGTGTTCTGTGAAGCAGACGGTTGAAAGCCAAGAAACTGATTTTTCATGAGTTATACAGCCTCCTGGCTTCAGCTTTGAAAACCACATGAAACAAGCACTTGAACTTCCCGGGAAACAGCTGCACTTGTAGTGTTCACATCACATTGGATCGATGATAGAGATGGGAAAGATTCTCAAGCATCCAACTTGCCAATATTCACATCATCAGACAACTGAAGACAGTTGTTTAATTGATTGATTCGTTGATTTAATTACCTTGAAAGATGGACTTTCCCTGATGTGAGGCTTTGGTCTTGTTTGCCTTTTCATGCACTCTAATTAAGGGGCAAGTATATGTTGAAGAAATCATAAAAATAAGAGTTTCTCAGGATAATTCTGATTTACATGTTGACATGAATGAAAACTGGTAATTATAGTAACTCTTATATGACATGAATACAGCGTAATTGATGACACCAATAAAGAGCCCATCTTGTCAAATCAAACTAATCAAATCTTTAATAACTAACAGCCCTTAAAGATCCCCTCCAGACATGTTTTAAGAAATAAATCTTCTGCTTGGAATAATGAATTGTGTCTGACATGTTTACCTTGTTAAAAATCCTTAAAATGGCATCTACTCCTTTTCCCTCATTAAAAATCAATGATCTATGAATATGCAAGTATTTGTACAGTGGAGGCTTCAAGTTTCCACATCATACTTGTGTTAAGTTGCATACCGGTCCACGATTGGCTCCAAAGTTGTTGTGATGTTACAAGTCATGCTCGACGGTACACTACTTAAATTCAGATTTAAGGTGAGTACAGAGAAACTTTCCTCCTTCAGCAGATGAATGTGAAAACAAACTGCACATACATCATTCTGCACAGTGAAGAGAACAACATCACAGTGAAGGAACAAGAAGAAAAACATGTTTTTGAGTGGAGGAGGACTTTAAGACTGATCTCTTACTGTCCAGTGCATTGGCAGCTTAGCTATGTTTCACCTGTTCCAATTGAGATGGGCCCTGCTGTCCAAAAGGGACCCTGACTGACATGCAAGAACTGAAAAATTCACCCACCCTTTTTTTTTTTTTTTTAAATATATATGGTGAGCTATGGTTACTTCATTCAAAGATGACACACTAGACACTGCCTCAAAGCTAACTGCCAGCTTTACTTGCAGTTAGAACTAGTTAACAACTCGTTATGCTGCTTTAGGCTTGGGTCACTGTCCAGCAGGGTGCAAGTAGCCAGTGAGTTATTCCGCTTTTGCATCACTGAAAAAACAAATAAAAATCAAATATTTTCTGGAGGAACCCACTGACCAGCCGGTGAGTGAGCAGGAGCCGCAGGGAGGAGGCCAGTTGCCTGCCAGGGTGCTGAGTGAGAGCCGGTGAGGACAGAGCTGAGTCCTCGCTGATCCTCTCTGTCTGACTGAGATCTGCAGAGAGCAGGTGATCAACAGCGAGCCAATCACAGGCCAGATACGCAACGACGTGGTCACACTGTGCTACGTCCACGGTCCCCAGTGAGCATTGGAGAAACAACCAAAACAAAACCAGTTTATGAATATCAGAAAATAACTGAGTAGTGGCATCACATGAACTTCGTAAACTCAATGAACAACAGAAAGTTATTAATTATCTTACAGTTCTCTTGTCTTTTGAAACGGGTTTCCGGATGCTTAACTGGTCCAATGCACAACCTCACCATCCAGTTTCAAAAAAATATACACCACATTAAGTGGGTAATGATACAGTTTCATGGGATGTTTAAGAAACTGCGAGGAACTCAACCGTACAGTGTGGTGTCATCTGCATATCGAATGACTTTAAATGCTTTTGGACAAACTGGGGCTGTTTTCATCTGTGAGAAACTGTTGACGCTTTGATTACCTGACTGAGTATCTGACTTTCTTATTCTGTCTCAGAAACTCACAGGATCAGTCAGATGGATGACAACACCTGGTTGCTTGGCAACATCAATCAAACGGGCTACTTCCGTGTGAACTACGACCTCCAGAACTGGAAACTGTTAATTCAGCAGCTTCACACCAACCCACAGGTATAATAACCTATCTGTCTGTCTGTCTGTCTTACTATTTGACTCTCTCTTTGTCTTTTTTACTCCCTATCTGTCTGTCTCATTCTCTATTTCTAGATTATCTCAGTTGGAAACAGGGCAGGACTTATTGATGATGCCTTCAACCTAGCCAGGTGAGTCAAAGAAATCTTGGTGCAGTTGGGATTTCGATGCCTTGTTGGCCTCACACTCATTCAGAATGAAATGGACTGTTTATTATAATGGAGGAAAGTGGTAGTGGTGTTTTCCACTTTCACTTTTCCTGATTGCTTCATCTGTCACGCAGCCTGTAAGACATCTGAACACACAGATGGAGAGTGCAGTAAGGCTGATCCACTGTTTCTATCTGCTTCTGTTTGTTTTTAATTGTTTCCCAATAAGGATTGCCTGTTTGTTGAATGTGACTGATGATGCCTTCAGATATTTCTGTTTCGATGGACTGAATTTTTGAAAAGGACAGATATATTTCAGATTTGTCATCATCTATGCAGCCAGTACAACCGAGATGGTGTTTTTTCCTCTTGTACAGTTGTTCAATAGGGTTAGCTGTATGAACAGAGATTTATATACAGACCCATGGATTTTTATTCAGGAAATATCATTTGAAAGAGTGATCTTGTATTCAAGGACAAGACTATTACATGTTCGCAAAATCAAAGATTATTTTTGAATGGAGAGAATACATACAGAGAGTGTTGCATTATGGGTTGTTTGTATCCTCATTGTTGCCAGGCTAGCAAGTTTTTTCAAGTCCTTTTATACTGAGTCTGTTAGTTGTGTTTCGTTAGCTCAGTTTAACCTGCAGGAATTTCTGAAGGCTTGTGTAACTAAAAAATAAATTCATGACGAGTGAAAATGAGTCCAAAGCATCTTCTGATGCCTTTACTGCAGAAACAGACCACAGACTGAATCATCTGTCAAGCAACCAAGAATTACTGCTGTCACAGATGATGAGGAGCTGAAAAAGACTGAGAGATGCTAATTGCTGAGGAAAATAAATTTGATGCTTCCAAGAGCCTGACAGGAGAAAGTGAGAGTATGTGACTGATATACAAGCTACTGTTCATACATGTGATTTAGGTTCTGCTTTAATGGGAGTATTTTCACAAGAGAAAAGGCCAGTAAAAGTATCAGGATTCTCCTTTTTCTCTTCTTTTTCCAAAAACAGCTATTGGAAAAGTCTTATAATCAGGGTCATTTTACATTCAGGCCAATATAGTATTTGGCCGAGAAGGCCTATATGTGCACTTTGTTGTTTTATTTTTGCATTTCCAAAATTTGCAAACATGAACCACCTTCTTGCATTCGCTGCTACTTCTTTCACATTCACACAAGCTAAATGGAAAAAGAGCCACACTGACTGACAGTCATAATGGACAAAACATAAGAATAATTTTCCTTTAAGAGCTGCAGTTTGTCCTGTTGGTGTTTCCCAGGGCAGTTAATAAATATAACTCGCGTCATGTCAACTAGTCAACTAGTAGTAGATTCATCTGGCTCTGCGAGATGGCCAACCATGTTGCTGCATTCAGAGTCGACTGCCGACATTAAGAACTGCGTGGAAAGAAATTCAAAAACAACCCGAGCCAGACGGAAACTGGGTGATGAATGAGCGATCAGTGAGGCTGCAGCCACACACTGAAAGAGAGAGAGGTGGAAGAGTGAGTTGTTTCTCATAGGGATGTTTTCAGCCTGAAGCTTTTTGAGCACTGTAACCAAAATCTACTCTGACACAAACCCTATAACTCAATCTACCTCCCTTTCTTTATGTTTTTTCACTTTCTCTCTCTCTCTCTGCCATCTGCCTTCTGTCATGTTGAATGAGCAACAGCTAGAGACAACTGTCAACCTATGTTTGGGTGTGCATGTGTGGGTGTGCATGTGTGTGTGTGTGTGTGTATATGTGTGTACTGATGAGATAGAAGCACAGCAGGAGGTTTCCATCTGTACTGGAAAAGAAACAGAACTACAGATTCATTAGTATTCACTCTGACAGCAGAAGACGCACTTACTTCACCCTGCATCTGTCACTATGGCAACACTGACTATCAGTACATCAGATTTGAAGACAGGACAAAGTTGTTTTGTTTCCGATGAGGTTGTCTTTGGGGTTTTTGTAGTCCTCATAGAATGGTGAAGTAGGTTGCGCCTCCAGTTCAGAGAGATTTTTAAATTCCAGACCTCAATGTTATTTTTATACTGTTACAATGTCAGATGTTAAACGTCAGATGTTAAAAGTTCTGCTCTGAATGCTCCATTTGCAAAGTTACCTCTACTTCCTGCTTCATTTTCATTTGCACAGTGCAGAGTAAAGTCAAGAACGTGTTTAGCCAAGCTTAGCAAAAAGACTATAAGCAGGGAACAAACTGCTCGCCTGGCCAATTTACTGCAAAATGTTTTATTTACAAAGACGTTATATCAGCATTTTTCTCTCAGTGCCACTCATTGATCTGATTACAGTTTGAGAGATCCTTAATGTCAGAATTAATTTCAGTTGTGCTGATTCTTCATCTGCTTGAAGTTCGATCGGCTGAAGGTTGAGCAATCTACACACTGCTAAATGGTGATTGGTGGCAGCAGGACTGTGTGTGTGTGTGCGTGTGCGCGTGTGTGTATACAACTAGTTTAGCAGTAATAAATGGCTGTGTCCCTGTGAGTGTGCACTAAAACAGTGATGGATGTCGCCTTTCTGTGTGTGTGTGTGTGTGTGTGTGTGTGTGTGTGTGTGTGTGTGTGTGACCGAAGCAGTCTCTCGTTAGCTCTCCACTGAGCCTTACTAATACCTAATGGACAAACAATTAACTGGCCCTTAACGATGTTAACAAGTTAATGAGCTCGTTAAGACGACAACCGCAGACACACACACACACACACACACACAGACTGTAACTGAGAGAGAAAATTGAAAATCTATAATCGCTTCATCTCCCTGCTTCTCTGTGAACAGAAGCACCTGACTCATGGTTTGAAGCTCTGCTAGCGTCCCCTGGAGGCTGCAGTGTTCATTACAGGTCACAGTATGAAAGTTAAACAGATAAAACAACATACTACTCCGAGAGCAACAACAGTAGTTGAACTAAAATGTTAAGTTCATCCTGAGGGTGGCACAAGAAGAGAGGAGGAGCGGGAATGTGGAGGTCTTCGCTGGTCTAACATTTGGAAAACTTACACAAAGCCAACATGCATAAATTAATTTTCAGAAAAACAGGGGCTCGTGAACCATTAGATCCCAAATGTGGTCGACCTGAACAGACCCAAACAGAGCGAGAACACCAAACCATCAAAAAGAGCATCAATACATGTTTTTCTTTCTTTTTTTGGCTTATAGACACACAGATATGAGACTCTCAGTTATATGAATGTAATGATATGAATCTGAGGCCATCAGATGGTGTCAGTATTTTGGACCCGACCTGACTCTACCACCAGCGAGGGTGTTTGTTAGTCAGAACAGATTCACTAACAGAGACCACGCCGTTTGAACAGTATAAAAGTAGATTTATTTGGATTGTCGAGAGGGTTCAGGATTGATGAGGAGAGCGTATGGTGGGCTGGAGGCGGGTCGAGGAGAGGGATGAAGGGGGTCGATTGCCGGGGGATGAATGGGAGCTGAAGGTTGGTCGGGGTCGTGTACGGTGGGATGATGGGGTCGATGGCGTTGGGACGACCGGGGACCAAATGGAATCACAAAGAGGCTGGATCGTCTAGGAACCCCGGGGTCGAGACTCAGGGTGGGGGACACGTGTCTCGATGAGCTTTTCTGCTTCGTCATCCCCCTGTGGTTCCTAGAATAGGACGAGAAGAATCACTTATGTGGAAGTATTAACCCTAACGAGCATGTCTTTGATGGTGGACCTGGGACGGCCAGTGTTCAAACCCAGGACCTTCTTGCTGCGAGGCACAAGTGCTAACCACTGTGAGCCACCGTGACGCCCGTTGAGAGGAGAGAGAGGAGAAGAATGGGGTTGGGGGGGGGGGGGAGGGCGGTGAGAACTGAGACATACGGGAGAGAAAGGGGTTAGACACGCTTGTACAGGTATGCACGGGTGATTGAATTTAGTGAAAGAGAGGGACGCGGTCTTGTTCCTGAACCTTGTTATAATAAATACTCCATGTGAAGAGAGTTTTTATGAGTTGTTATTGGTTCAAAGCATTTATCGTGGATACTTTGTACATCTGATAAGCCTGCACGGTGTATAAAACCACATTATCGTCTTAAATGAGTACTCCGCTGATTTGTACAGTTTTTAAAAAAATTGATCCAAACAGATGCAGCAGAACAAGAGATTTGGTGTTTTTTATTCCACACATTCTTCTTCTTTGTCAAAATTACAGTGCCTACATTACCCGCAACTCATCCGGCAACAGTTCGGTCGGTGTTTGAGGTGTGTTATGCTAATAGCGGCTAATGTAGCCTGGAGCTACTAGCCTCCAGCAGAGATGAGGAGCAGCTTACAGAGGTCTGGTAACCTCACTTCCTTCTAACTCCACAACCCCCAGATTTTTTGTTTTCATTTTCAAACTTGTACATATACTACTTTTTACAGGTACAACACCTGGAAACACATGCTGATGTGTAAAATCTGTGGAGCTCTTCTTCTCTTCTTTTTTTTTTTTTTGCCATATTTGAATAGAAGACAATCTGAAGAGACAGGAAATGAGAGGTGAGAGGAAGTAAAGAGAGGGTGATAAAAAGTAAAATAAAATAAGAGCAAGTATGAGTCACAGACGACTAGATTGCCAGAACGCCTCTTAATGTTTCTGGAAAATCAGCAGAGACAGAAAGTAAGTAGACAGAAGAGTCACACTTCTGTTGTTTTGAGAGTTGTTGCCTTGACGACGGCTCACATGCGAACAGTAAGGGTGTGTGACGTGGAAGTGCGATGTGTGGTAAAATGTAAAACAATGATAGACAGATAAACAGGCGAACGGATCAATAGCCAGATGCTGTTGCCACGGTGACCATCATTTCTCTCTCTCTCTTTCTCTGCCTTGGTCGGAGCGGCGTAAACAGGAAGTTTCTGCAGGCGGTATGGATTATGGTAATATCTCAGAGGCCAGGTGCATGATGGGAATGGGGATGAGTGCGTGGAGGTTGGTGGGGTTGGATATGAGACAGATTATGGAAATATGATGGTCTGGAATTTAGAGTTTCTCCGCTGCTCAAAGACTTAGAGGGTCTTATCTCGAACAGATTAACTTTCTGTGCAGGTCTGTGTCTCTCCCAGCCTGCCTGCCTGCCTCTGTAAATTAAAAAAACATTCAGTAAAAGTACATTCACCTCCTCTCTATGTGTATATGTCAGTCACTTTGATTGACAGCTCCGTCTTTAAGGTCACCGCTCGGCCTCAGTCTGCTTTGCGAAGTCATAAATTTCTCTGCGGTCACTTCTCTCTCTCTCTCTCTCTCTCTCTCTCTCTCACGGCTGAACATCAATAATCAGAATAAAACCAATAAAACTAACACCACCTCTCAGAGTTCTGTCCTCGGACCGCGTCGTTAATATTCATGAGCTGTGGGCGGGGCTGAAGGTCAGTACAGGAAGCAGGTGAGTGCCTTCTCCTCCCGCCTCCAAAACATCATGAATGTTAATGAATGCACAAAAGAGGATCGTCAATATTCATGAGCTGGTGGATGTAACCCGGGCTGCTAAGTTGCTCCGGTGGCATTTAGAAGTTAAGTTTTTCTTAATGCGTTCATAGTGTAGTTTATACACACACACACGCACACACACACACACACACACCACAGAAAATAAGGGTGAGCATTAAAGGTCAAATCTATATCATGGTTCTAGCTTCACATTGACTTCATTTCCCAGAATGCACCTCTGTGTGTCCTGGATTGTGCAGGAAAGAGAAAGAGTGTAATAAAAGATCAATGTACGGAAGGCCAAATGTGTCAAAAAACACAATAATTTTATCTGTTTAGTTTAATTTGAATAAAAAAGAAAGGAAAACATGGCCGAAACATATACATGAACAGAGGAAAGTAAATAAAACATACGATGAATACACTGCGTAGACGTAGCGGTAGGTAGCCGTAACCGCGGGGAGAACTTTCCATAAACTTGCTGCTTTTCTGGAGAGTTGACACACATCAACGCGTGGAAGTAGGACACTTCTGTATCCTGATGAGTTGACAAGATATCGCACATTTAGGATATTTTTTTTTTTCTAATCTTTTATAATTTAAAACAATCCAATAAATTAGTAATTAAACCTACTACTGTCAGCATGCATCAACGCTTGAGAAAAGCAGAATTTTTTATGATAATGGCGCCACGGATCAGCTGTTACATCTGTATCCTGTTAAAATGTACTGAATGTGTTGTTTTGTCTACAGTATGCTAGTTGTAACTGTCTCTGAAGTGGTAACATTCAAGGTTATAAAACTGATTTATTGCTCAAAAAAATACGATTTGTCCTGTTTATTTCCTTGTTTTGTAGACGTTGTGTTCATGGTGTCGTTCTGGGATTTCGTGCTGATTGGTTTCTAGGTTTTGTGACCAGTAGACGTTGGTTGAGTCCCCTGGCGCCTGCTGCAATGGGTGGAGAAATAAAATCATTGACTCAATAAATAAAAATAACACTTTTTGGTTTTTGTCCAGAAATTTCTGATGGTCCCCGATTTTAATTGCTCCTTTTTTCCTGTTCTCTCTCTCTCTCTCTCTCTCTCTCTCTCTCTCTCTCTCTCTCTCTCTCTCTCTCTCTCTCTCTCTCAGGGCGGGGTACCTCCCCCAGGGCATTTCCTTGCAGCTGATTGGCTATCTGCCAGAGGAGACGTCCTTCCTGCCGTGGCACGCTGCCAGCCGAGCGCTTTACCAGCTGGACAAATTGCTGGACCGCACAGATGAATACAGCCTGTTCAGTGTAAACAATCAATCGATCAGTATCTAAATCAGTCAATCAATCAATCAGTCCGTTAGTCGGTAACGTCTCCATCTCAGCAGAATAACTGTCTCTTAAGTGCTGACAACTGGGAGTCTGTTAATTAACACTTTATGTGTGTGTGTGTGTGTGTGTGTGTGTGTGTGTGTGTGTGTGTGTGTTAACAGGACTATGTGTTGAAGCAGGTTGCGTCACGGTACCATCAGATGGGTTGGCCAACGAATGGCCCCGGCAACGAGGGCAACGTCCTGCAGGCGTCCTACCAGACTGAGTACGTAACACACACACACACACACACACACACACACACACACACACACACATGATGTAGACTTCCTGTGGTCCAATCAGTATTAAATAAAAACACTTCTGGTACCAAAGTGTCTCTCTCTCGTCCTAAACTAAAGGTTGACCTGGAGGACAGATTTTTTATTTAGTTTTTTTCTTCTTTTGTTGAATTTAAATTGCCACTCCATCGATTTATATTACACTTTGCAAGTAATAAAGGGAGCTTCACTAGAGATGCATAAAAAAAAGAAGCAGCAGAGGTAGAAATATTCTGTCTGGCTTTTAGTCTCTAGTGTAAAATAAAGCTCCAGAAGCACTACATTTCCCACAATGCATCTGCCTTTAATTACTCCCCCATACCTCCAGTTTGTTGTGCAGGCTTTTTATTGAAAACATTAAGTCTTATTCTCCAGCCAAGACGACATATTTAAGGGTATTTTTTCAAACTTTGGAAGCAGACGTACTGTAATGTGACACATGACATGTTTAGCGTTGCTTATTACAAAGACGGGATCCTTGGATGGAGACGTTCCTTTGGTTTCAGTCTTGGGCTGAAATAAGTCAGAATAGACTCACAGACACTTAAACAGCCTCGTCTTCTCTCTTTGTGTCTGCAGGGAGTTACAGCGGGAGCTCATCATGTTAGCTTGTAGCTTCGGGAACAAACAGTGCCACCGTCAGGCCGTCGCCTACATCTCTGACTGGATCTCCAGCAACAAGAACAGGTACGAACACGCATGAACAGAGCAGCAGATGAGCCGACACGGCAGACATCAATGCTGCAGCACACTTATTAAAGATTGAGACCATAATGACTCGTTGAAGACAAAGTAGAGAAGTTGAGAGTCAGTCAGAGCGTCTATCAGCCGTCACTGGAGTTGCACTTCTGGGTTCTTCCACGTTGGCTTCAGCCTCACGCCGCGGTAGTCTCCGCTGGTTTTGAACATATTAATCTGCGTCGACGTCATACAGAATCAATGAAATGTTAGAACAAGCCGACACGCAACATATCCTGTATGTTATACTGTCAGTGTGGAAAACTTTAAAGGGAAAATGGAGAATTTAAAACCAGATCTATGCTAAAGTCAGCTTCACTTAAAGGTTCCTTGTGGAGTTTTTCACCTCTAATGCACCAAAAAAAAAAAAACACAGAAGAAGAAGAAAACATGGAGATAAACGATGCATGTTTCAAAATGTAGACAGACAATCACTGAATGTAAAGATAACTTTTGTTTGTTTACCAGAAACCTCCTCAGGGCGCCTTTAAATTCCAGACCAGTCTCATGTGTGCTGAGAGTTATTATTGAATAATGGAGGAGAAATAAGAGTCCAAGATATTAGAAATGAAATCTAAGAATAAGTGTCTGATGCTACAGGTTGTGATTTTGTTCAGATGCTGTAAAATAGTTGTTTGATACTTGTTTCACCTGTAAAATTAAAAAGCAGGACATGAAATGCAGCCGACGGGTCACTTTCAGCCCATCGCATCGATCCGTTTGTTTCATTCATCTTTTCATTCATTCATTCTTCTTCTTCTCCTTTCTGTTTCCTCTTGTCTGCTTAACTTTTTTTTTTTAATTCTTTCATGTGCTGCCGGCTCGTTCGCTCCCTCCGGGTCCTTAACGAGATCTGCAAAATTAGATTTCAAACAGCAAATTAAATAGAAACAGATGCTGGTGTTCTGTACATAACAGCGGGGAGCTGATGATAAGAGGCATGCTTAAATTAAAAAAAAAAAAAAAAAAAATTAAGCACTGTTTTAGACTCCATCTAGCAGGTTTTATAAATTGATTCTTGGAGGAAGCAGTTACAGGTTGACATGTCAGAGGTTTGTTCACTCATCTTCTGAAAAGGTCCACAACAAAAACAACAGCTCAGTCACTACTTTTATGCTCTTTCTAGTGTTTTTCAGGGTTTTGTTTTTTTTTTTCTCAGCTTTCAAAATGTATTTGTTGTTTACAAAGCGAACAACAAGGGAGCAGTTTACATTATAACCATATGGCAGCCTTTTGGAAACGCTCCATCCCCCCCCACGAGCCCCCCCCCCCGTCCTCAGTACAACACAAGTCTGGCCTTTTTAAATTTGGAAACGCTCCATTTTCAGAGGTGGAAAAACGCCACATAAATCCACATTCATGAAGGATTAATCTCTCCAGGGGTGATTTTTTTTTTTTCATATTTCATGCTCTATTCGGTGATTTTAATCCCATCTGTGGGGAGCACATGTATATGATTTTCCTCCCTGTATTAATTACAGACCCGCTTTAATAATTGAAAGTCTCGTCAGGAGAGAGCTCATCTGACTCGCCTTCACACCTCTGATAAAAGAGAGAAATACACCTGAAACTGAGTTTATGTGATTCTCACTAAATCCTTTGATATGAATGAGTTAAACACATTCACAGCAGACCTGCGTCTCACCTGCGTCCGCAGCCTCCTGCTGTTCTGTGACTTCGGCTAAAATCCCGTCCGGAACAATGAGTGTGATAACAGCAGATAAAAGCTAATATTTTATCGCCTACATCCCACTGGAATATTAATTATGTCCCACTGGGGGGGTTTTTATTGTAAACGAGCCTAAATGGATCAAAAAAAGATCAGTTTTCAAATGTGTTCGCAGTGTGTGGCTATGGTGGGATTAAGCTAGCAGGGGGTGCTGAGCTAACAATGAGCTGCTGGACCCCCATTAACCTCTCTGGTCCTTTCACTCTGTGTGTGTAATATATTCATTCTGTCTATGCTGTAATACCTCCACCTGGCCTAACGTTTGCTATCAAATCATTTGATTAAATGACAATTACTTCTGTACCTGATGAAGAGCCGATTTGTTCTATTTCTAAATGAAATAGAGGAACATATTTATTTAAAAGTCTGTCCTTTTAGTCCTTGAGAAGCAGAAAGTATCTACAGTTACACAGTAAACACAGTGCTGAGATAAAGAAAGTCTAGATTTTAACTCTTTTCAAGACAGGACGTCAAGATCAGATGAGCTAATGAAGCAAAAATACACCTTAAAGATGCAATAATCAATATTTTTATATGAACAATGGATCAAAATACTGTGTGTGAATGTAAAGGTTTGTTGTTGACCCCCTACTATACATGGTGGTACTCTAGAGCTGAAATTATTAGATTATTAGTCAATTAATTGGCAACAATTTTGATAGCTAATTGTCATTTTTAGGCAAAAATGCCCAAATATTAGCCAGTACCAACACTTTAAATGTGAATATTTGCTAGTTTTTACAGTTTTCCATGATAATAAACTCAACATGTTTGGGTTTTTGACTGTTTGCTGTCAGACAAAACAAGTCAAGTTAATAAATTAATGAGCTTCAGGGAATATTGATCATTTTATACACATTGAAGAAAACAACTGATAATGCAGTCATGATGGAATAATCCTACCTTACCCTCAGTTTTCTGTCTGCAGTTTGATAAAAACCAAAGATTTTTATCCAAATTGATCCAAAGCATGTAAATATCATGAAGGTCCAGAGTATTTCCTGGAGAAGAATCATCACGTTCAGCCGACCAGCGGAGCTGTGAGGCGATGAAGGTGGTTCCTCACGAATTTTACTAAACTCACCAATCAAACAGCGACGTAACAAAAAAGGAGATCTTATTTGTCCGAAATGCCTTCATCATCATCGTCATCATCATCATCATCATCAATCATTCTCTTCAGTAAGGTTTTGAGCTCGAGCAGAAAGTGAGTTGAATGCAATCATAGAGCAAGTCAAGAGCGAGCAGAAAGAAAGTTAGTTGAGCACAATCAAAGAAAAGAGCGAGCAGAAACCTATTTGAGTGTGAGCAGAAAGCAAGTTTAGGTTGAGCAGACAGTAAGCTAAGCACAAGGAGAAAGTGAGCAGAAAGCGTGTTGAGTTCAAGCAGAAAGTAAGCTAAGCTAAAGGAGAAGGCGTGTTGAGCGCAATCAAAGAGCGAGCAGAAAGTGAGCAGGAAGCGTTATGAGAGCAAGCAGGAAGCATGTTGAGAGTGAGCAGAGAGTGAGTCGAGAAAGCCAATCAAGAGTGAGCAGAAAGCGTGTTGAGTTTGAGCAGACAGTAAGCTAAGCTAAAGGAGAAGGCGTGTTGAGCGAGCAGAAAGCGTGTCAGGTGCAGGCAGAGAGAACGTTAGTTGAGCGCGAGCAGAAAACAAGTCAAAAGCCGGTCGAGCGAGAGCAGGTGATCTTCGAGCGCTAGCAGACGGAGACAAAGCTCAACACTCAACCGTCGTACCCGTTTCCACCGTGTAAACACACAACACTCACTTCAACACACACCTCATGCACAGTCAGGGTTAACAGTCAGCAGTCACCTTTAGTCAGGTCTAAACTCCTCCACCGAGCCTCATGTCACTCTGTCAGACACTGTTAAATGTTTCATCGGCCTGACGGAGAGATTTTCAGAACGTGGGAGTGACGTCGGGAGCGGCGGAGTCAGACAGACAGGCGGACATATGCACAGACAGACAGAGCAGATGGTGGAGAGACATGTTAACTGTCGGAGTGGGAGTTTGATGAGGAGGAAGAATGCGGGGGAGGGAGGGAGAGATATTTCAGGAGAAAGAGCTTTAGGACATAAAACATCCTCTACAGACTGTTAAAACACACACACACACACACACACACACACACACACACACACACACACACACACACACACACACACACACACACACACACACACACAGTTAGTTAATGGGATCAGAGCCATCTGGAGGTTCCCAGAGACTCTATTCCTCCATTTTATATCCTGCAAAGAAAAACTCTGCATGATTACTGTTATTTTTATTAGCGATAACAGCCTCGGTTGCAGAAATACATGTAATAATAATACAGTAACAGTAGCAGTAAACACAGCCGTAATTAAAGTTTTACATAAGATAAATAACCTGGTAGCATATTAGATATTATCTGCTTAAACACACACACACACACGTCGGTACGCTGTGTTTGGCAGATGTTTTGTGGAGAATGACTTGTAACACCACAGTCAGCAGTAATATGGAAGTTAGCCAGTGTGTGTGTGTGTGTGTGTGTGTGTGTGTATTTGTGTGTGTGTGTGTGTGTGTGTGTGTGTGTACTGAAGCTTGCTCTTAAGTGGAGCATCTCTAAAATGATTTCCCAGGTCGGTGAGTGATGTAATTGTCCCTGCATCACTCACTCTGCACTCTCTCTCATACACACACACACACACACACACACACACACACACACACAAAGCATGAACACACACACACACAAAGCATAAACACACACACATACACAGCTGAGCTCACTGTATTGTGATGAAAGTTTTTAGTTTTGGTTTAGTGACAATTTAGGTCAAGTACACACACACACACACACACACACACACACACACACACACACATACACGCACACACACACACACACACACACATTCCTTCACACATTACATAGTGTGAAGGAAATGTTCAGCTTTTTGCTTTGCGGATGATTCAGGCCACTGACCAGCTGGGGCATTAAGTGTGTGTGTGTTAGTGTGTGTGTGTGTGTGTGTGTGTGTGTGTGTGTGTGTGTGTGTGTGTGTCAGAACCATACTGTTAGTGTAGGAAACACAACAACAACAACAGAAGCAGCGGTTACCCGTAGTAACCTCGTCTCTATGAGTGCACGCCCTTGTTGTTTAATCCCGTCGAGGCTCCACCTTGATGTTTCTCCTTATCGCTGCAACCTCTGCAACAAGCCGAGAGGAGCGTTTAATCCACTCTGACTTCACCGTTATTCCTCTTCTTGTGAGAGTGGTGATGCTGCACTGCAACATTTTAAAGGGGGGATGTATCATGCTGCTTCTTTTTTTTTTTTTTGAGATTTTTTATAATGTTTGTTGGTCAAAGTTCCAAAAAAGCTGAGATGAACATGAAAAATGTCACCTGCGAGTCAAAACCCAGGGCATCAGCTACTCCGTCCTCCTCCTCCTCCTCCTCCTCCTCCTCCTCCTCCTCCTCCTGATGATGATGTCACATCTCTGTCGCGCTGAGGTTGTTCCAGGTGTTGTTATATATCATACAGGCTTAAAACTTGATATCTCAGCTCGATATTAATCATAATTATATCACATTCACGCTTCGCCGGCTGGAACAATCAGCAAAACGATCACATCAATGAAACTGTTCAATCGGCACAATCAATACATGTTTTAACGTCACTAAAGACTCAGAACGTCTCAGCAACATGATTCATACACATCTGGAGCTCAAACTGTTTCCTCTATTTATTCATATATGCTCAACTGAAAACTTCTGGACATTAAAACCAAAGATTAAACATTTAAATTTGTAGTTTTTTCCCTTTAAAAAGTCTCCTAAAGCGCGTATAGTACGACTCACATGACAAATGATTTAAAGATTGATTAGATTATGATTTATGACAGCGGTTTTACAACCAACAAGGCCTGCTGGGAAACAGGTCGGACTGTCAGTGCTGCTGCAATAATCTTCAAACTCTACTGTGAAAATGCAAAACATGTTCTGATTCAATAAACTTTGAAGCACTCGGACCAATTAGGCTTCCTGAGACCTTTCGGAGTCCCGGTTGTCTCCTGAGTCTCTCTTTGTGTCTGCGTTTTATGACCCGTGTCTACAGGAGTTTTTAACGGAGCCGTCTAATTTAATTAACGTCTCTCTCCTGATTAATCCACAGCACCTGTCTTATCAGGGTTTTCTGGTTTTTATTACCTTCTTACCTCAAATGTGGAACACTTTTATATTTTTTGTGGTGCTGGTCTTTCTGTCCTCGTGTCTGTAGGATTCCTCCCAACATCAGAGACATCGTTTACTGCACCGGGGTCAGTCTGATGGACGAGGACGTGTGGGAGTTCATCTGGATGAAGTTTCACTCGTCCAACGCCGTCTCAGAGAAGAAGATCCTGCTGGAGGCTCTGACCTGCTCGGACAACACCTTCCTGCTCAACAGGTACCACGATTTGTGACAACGAATAAGAGACGTTTTAGAAAGCTTGTTTTTTTATATATTTGTTTGCTTTTAAAGCTCAGTTAATGAATATTATTGATCTGATCATAAACCTCGACCACACTGTGTTGATCCCACTGAGAATATTTACATTCTAGGATTAATTTGTCTAAAGAAACCAGAAAATATTCACATTTGACAAACTGGAATCAGAGAATTTTGACCTTCTGTCTTAATAAATGACTCAAAACGATTAATTGATTATCATAATAATTGGCAATTAATCGACTAATCGCAGCTCTTATATATACTCAGCTTCCACCAAACTGTTTTAAAACTCCCCCTGCTGATGCGTTCAAGGACCCTCTGACATCTTCTGCTTTTAATACACATAAAAAACATCTTAGTCTTGTGCTTTACTTACTTTTTCACCAGCGTACGAGCTGTTTGCTCATATAATTGCCTCCATACAGCAGATCTCTGGGAAACACTGGAATATATTCCTTAAAAATGATTTTGCACAATGTAAATATAAGTAAACATGATCGCAGCACATCAACCCCCCCACTCTCATTCACCTACACTGGCTCCCTGTGAAATACCTACAAACTCTTCCAGTCCCCCCCCCCCCTCCTCCACCAACACACACCTTCCCGAAGCCTGCGGTCCTCGGACTCGGGGCTGCTCTCCGTCCCCCCGCACCAGCCCCCCCACCCTCTAGATCTCTCTCCCTTCCCCTCCCACCCTGGACTCTTTCAAACCAGCCCTCAAAACCTGTTTGCTCAGACTTTCAGCCCACCGTTAACCAGTTAACCTCTCAGTTTCTTATTATTTAAGCTCGGCTTAGTTTTCTTTTTCTCCTTTTGTGTAAAGTGTCTCTGGACTCTATATAAATCTAATTTATTATTATTATGATGGAGGAGGATACTATATTGTTTAAATCTCTTTTGGGGGGCAACACAACAAGCTGTAAACGCAACATTGACATTTTATGACAGTATAAATACGTTGTGTTGCCTGGTTAAACTGTTTAGACACAGATTGATGAAGGTAAGTCTGATATTTACTCTCTTTTATCTTTGTTTTTACTCTCCACCAACTCCTGTGAGAAACATCTGCCTCTTTATCTCGTCTCTAACTTCGTCTGTCAGTAGTTTGGTGCTGGTTGCGAGCTGTAAAACCTAAACATTGACCTGAAATCAGTGGAGGATTAAGGTGGTCATAGACCCCCCGGGCTGCCCTTTGTGTGAGCTCACTCGTCATGCTTTACCAGAAAAAAAAAGTAATTTAATGCCACGTGTAATATCACGCTGGGAATATTACACTGAGACAACCTCTCTATAGAAGAAAGATGTTCACATCTACAAGCTGCACAACATCCTGACAGACACAAATCAAACCGCCGTGAAATACTCCAATAAAACAAAGCCATAAAAACACAATAAACACTGCAGCACATTCATAAATACAGATTCCTGCCTTTAGAAGTTTCCCTCCTTGTTTTTCTGACTGAGAAGTCCTTAATGAGGCAGAATATCACTTTGAATGGACATCAGTGGCAGGTGATTCAGTTTGTTTTGGCCCGTTGTTGATCTCTAGTCTATTTTTAACTAGTCCCAGTTCTCAACGCTCCCCGCTGGCTGGCTTTGGTCACAGTCAAAGTCATAAATAGTCGGAGTATTATATCAACATTTGGAGACAGACTGGAGTTTCCTTCCTCTTATAAACTGCAGCGGTGACCTTGCTGAGCTTGTTTTCTTTAATAAATTCTCTAAATTGTCCAATTTCATCCACAAAATCTTCCTCCAGATCAGCTGCATATTTCCTCTGGAGGGTAGCTGCTCTCATATATATACGGAGACGGATACTGAGTGAAACCTCCGATCCAGACGAGGTGGCGATAAAAACTGTTGTTTTAAACTTGTCTCGGCCTGATCACTCAGTCAGGTTCGGTGGATTCATCTGCTTGATTTGACCTTTTTCCGTCCACTATGTAGCCTCTTGTGTCCTCTCCGCAGCAACATATCAGGTGGTTGAAGTGTCTCAGACTCTTTATCTTGATGAGACGGTTGTGAGTCACAGCTAGCTACCGCGCTAGTGTTAGCCCTCAGCTTTAATAACTTTATTTGTATTATTGTATGCACCTGTCATACAAGAAATGCAGCTCAAAGTGCTTTACAACAACAATTACATGACGAGGACATAAAAGAAAATAAAAGCATGTAGAAAAGAAAAAACATTGATGTGACATAAGATGGAAAATAAAATTAAAAGTAAAACCTACTTGATAAAGTGAAACTAAAATACATAGAATTCATAATAATGAAGGAATATAATATGATAAGAAGAAGTTAAAGCACAGAATGTATGAAATAAATTAAAATATAACATTTTAGTGCAGCAGAGAGCGAGCAAAGCTATTTAAATGCTCGAGTAAAGAGATTTTTAGGTTTTAAGTTTTCTTTTGAAAGTATTTAGCGAGCTGGTTTCCTGATATCTATCAGCAGCGTGTTTGTTTGTATATAAGGAGGAAGACCTTAAAGTCAGTTCTACATGTTACAGGAAGTCAGAGCAGCTAAAACTGGACTAATGTGTCTCTCAGTGGCTTTTTTCAGGAGATCAGTTAAAAATGCATCACAGCATCTTTATGATTTATAAACTTTCGTGCTTTTTCTACGTTTCTGTTGATGTGTGAACTGAAGTTTGGATCCAGGGAGTTAATTTCATCAGATTATTATTAAACAGCAATTCTTTTTGTTTTGAAGGATTTTCAGTTTTATCTTCATTTAATTTTCAGGAGTTATTATGTGTTTGTCGACTAGATGAAGACTCAGCAGCCTTGAAATATCCAGTCAATTAGGGATTTTCTCCAGTAGATCTTTCAGCTGTTGTGCTTTTCGTTTCATATTTTCATTCAGACATGTTGCCACTGTACACACGTGACCCACATCCACCCAATCAGCTGCTGAATATTTGAAATGTTTCTTATGGACCAATAGGGGTCACGTTTTTTTTTTCTCTTTAGTTTCGGCTGGTCAAACACTCCTTAGAGCTGAGAGGAATAACATCCTTCACTTTAAATGCAGCCATTTGATCCAATGCTAATATAAAAATGAGATAAACTGATTAGCGCAGCTGTAAAGAAAGTATAAGAGCTCAATTTGGATTTTCAGCTGCTGACTCCCAAATCTTGAATGTGAGTTTCCAACACTTTCAACTTCATTACCATAAAACTTTGACTTAGAAAAAAAATAAATAGAGGTGACTAAATGCTGACAGTGATTAATTCTTGACTGCAGAAAGTTTTTCAAGTCTGCAAGTAGATTTTCATGCCGTATTGGAACAGAAAACAGAGCAAATTGAATGAAAGGTGCTGTGAAAATTCGCCCGAGGCCGTGCCTGTACGTAAATCCAGCCCTCTCTGTGTGTGTGTGTGTGTGTGTGTGTGTGTGTGTGTGTGTGTGTGTGTGTGTGTGTGTGTTAACAGCGGTGTATTTCATCAGGAGCTAACTGCTGCTATCTCTCGTTGAGAAAAATAGCGAGAGGATGGATCTCACACACACACACACACGAACACACATACACACATTCAAAACTGTACAGTGAGACAGATCTGTGTGTGTGTGTGTGTGTGTGTGTGTGTGTGTGTGTGTGTGTGTGTGTGTGTGTGTGTGCATGTCAGGTATTGATTTTCCAGCCAGAGTAAACTGTTCTGCAATCAGAGTGGTAGTACTGCATGTTCAGATAGCAGCTATCGCACACACACACACACACACACACACACACACACTCACACACACACACACGTACACAAAAAAATCAAAAACAGAAACACACTGATTGGTCACATAGGAAATGGTTTCAGCGCAGAGGGATTGTGGAGAAAGAGAGAGAAAATTGATTTTGGAGTTTAATGAAAAGACGGCCGCTACAAATAACCACCTCACACACACACACACACACACACACACACACACACACACACAGAGTAAAGTGACACAAAAATACAGAAACATGGAAACAGAAAGTAAAGAAAGATGAAGGTAAACTGAACACCGTGTTGGATGAATGAACATCAGTCCAGTTGTGAAACTCTCTCTCTCCGTTCTGGTTCTTTGTCTTGCTCATCCTCACATCTTAAAATACACTCGATGTGATGTGTTTATACGTCTAAATCATCAGGATTGTACAGCCAAACCCTTTCTGCAAATCCCTGAATTCCCACAATAACTGACAAGCTGGGAGTTTGAGAGTTGAAAGTGATTCTTGGTTTGACAGAAACCCCTTCCAGCGGGGCTCCTAACAGCAGCGCAAAAAATACAAAATGTCAGTTTCCATAAAGCCAACTTGACCTTTTCTGCCTAATTTACACAAACTGATATACAGCCTGTGCTTGTGTGTTTTACAGCTTAATACTTTGGCTTTCTGAAGACAACAGAGGAATAAAAACATCTTAGTAGGCTGACAGTTTTATGCTATATTTTTTGTTAACAGTTTCTGCTGGTGGTGAGCTAAAATATTATCCACAGGCTAAGATTTTAGCATGCTAACAAACATTAGCAAAGTCAAATTTGTTAGCATGTTTAAATATTATCCACATAGTGAGACAGTGATCCATCTGTAGTATTTTAGCAGGCAAGAACTCATTAGCATTTTAGAATTTACACTAATATCACTATGATAAGTATGCTAATGCAAATAAAACTTACAGTAATTAATGTTTTAACATGCTAACCTTGTTAGAGATTTTAAAATACCTAAAATAAGATCCATGGGATAATGTTTTATCATGTCATAAGCATATTGATTTTTGTTAGTATGCTAAAACATCTTACATAGTTTTACCAGTTTGATCTCAATGTTAGCATTTTAGAATTTACATTAATATCACCATGATAAGTATGCTAATTTACATAAAACTTACAGTAATTAATATTTGAGCATTCTAACTTTTTTACATATTTTAAAAGACGCTAAAACAAGATCCACAGGATAATATTTTATCTAATATTTTATTGTATATAAGTCGTACATAAACATATTGATGTTTGTTAGTATTCTAAAACATTTATAAACTAATGTTTAAGCACATTATGAAACATTTTATAGTAATATAAGCAGTAGTATAATAAGTAAACCTGTTAAAACATGATCCACAGGCTATTTTAGCATGCTAACAAACATTAGCATAGTAACATTTGTTCACATGTTTAAATATTATACAGCAGACTAGAATTTACACTAATATCACCATGATTAAGATCATATTTCTACCATGCTAATGTAAACAATAATGTTTTAGCATGCTAACTTTGTTGTCCAAAATTCATGCTAAAACAAGATCCACAGACTACAGTTTATCATGTAAGTGAGCATATTGATGTTTTTGTGCTGAAACATCTCATGATGTACAAGCTAATCAGAGCCGCCAACTCTTACACACTGACCGTGAGACTCATGCAGTTGACACTTTTCACACACTCTCACGCCACACGTCCATTTTCTCACACAGTGAAAAACACATTCATAACTGATAACGTTACAACGCAAAAAGAGGACAGTGACAGCGCACGGACAGACAAGACAGAGCAGCACAGTGCAACAGCAGCGGAGGAACTGTTACGCCTGTTTCCACTTTTATTCAAATACAAATAATTTTGCTGCCTCAACAAATACAGATACAAATACAAATAGTATTAGTCGTAATTCAATATTAATAGGCTCTTCACTATCCCTCCCTAACATTAGCATGCTAACGTTTTACACTAATATGAACAGTAGCATAATATGACCCACAGGCTCATTTTTAGCATAGTAACAAATATTAGCATGCTAGCATTTGTGAAAGAGAATTCATAGCATTTTAACATTGCTGCACAGTTTAACTTTTTCAAGACCACAACAGCCACCTTTGACCTCAATAATTACTGTCACCGTGGTTACTGAGCCCTTCTGTCTCTCTCCGTGTCTCCCAGGTTACTGAACCTGTCTCTGACCTCTGACCTGGTCCCGGAGCAGGACGTGATCGACGTCATCATCCACGTCGGCAGGAACCCTCAGGGTCGAAACCTGGCCTGGAAATACTTCAGAGAAAAGTGGGACGTCCTCAACGCGCGGTGAGAGAGATGGAGAAGTGAAGTTTGGTGAAGTTTTAGACGAACGAAATGCTTTTAACCAACAGAAACACTAACTGACTTTCTCACTGTCTCTCTGTTCAGTTACGGTGAAGCGTTGTTCATGAATTCAAAATTAATCGGTGGAGTCACAGAGTTCCTGAACACTGAGAGAGAACTCAATGAGGTAAATACACACACACACACACACACACACACACACACTGCAAACACTCCCCTACTTGAAATAGTACAAAATATTCTTTGAACTAATGAAATTTGATCATTTCAAGGAAGAAAATCTGCCAGTGGGTTCAGCAAATATGACTTAAGTTTTCTTGAAACTAGCAAATCTACCCACTATCAACCTGATCTAAACTTAAAACTAGTTTTTAAAAAACATTTATATTAAAGCCTGTTTGGCTTCAGATAAGAGATTAACTGTCAGAAATTTGAGTTAAAGATGCTTGAAACTAAATTATTTGTCTTTAAAGTCATTTCAGTTTATGAGTTTATGAGTTATAGCATGCGTCTACTTTTTAATTTGACTCAATTTAGGAATTAATATCTTCAAATTAAGCAAAGCAATCTTGTTTTCTCTTAATAGAGATGTGGGATATTGAATGATAAAAGAGCAATCCACTTTTCAGACTTGTTTCTTGTCAGTTCGAGATGACAAATAGACCGAATACCTTACAAAAGACCAGTTATTTTGAAGCAAGCCTAATAACCTAAAGTGCATATGGTGCTTGACAGGAGTATTTGTCTTTGATAATTCAAAAAAATAAGGTTTTATCATCCCAGAACAAGACATTATAACTTTCCTTTTTTTTGCAGTGGATAGACATTATTGAACTTCAGTACTTCCTCCGCTGTTCCTTCTTAGTTGTTTACGTCCCTAAAAATTTAAGCATGTGTCTGTGTTCAACGTCAACTAACACATCTGGAGATATTTGGATCTTTTGACCTGGAGAACAATCCCTCCTAGACAAATAAATAAAAACTAAATCATAAGTAAGATGTGCGTTCAGGTTCATCCCACACAGTCAGTGAAAAAAACAATAATACATGTTTTCCTGCATAGCTAAAAAACAATCTGCCATGATTAGAGACCATCTTATTGGCTACAAACCTCAAAGGATTGTTTCACAATTTTTCAAGTGTGTCTTAAGACAACACTGAAAGAGGTTTTTGCTCACTGTAATCACTCCTCCTGTTTATACCGGCCATTAAATTGCATTGTAATGTGTTTTCAGTGTAAATGATGTGGGACAAAAGTCAGTCCTCCTACTGTGAAAAGAGTATTTAAAGGTTTATCTGAAGCTAATGTGAAGCTTCAGTCGTCCAAATGAGTCAAATCAAACAGATTTCCTCCAGAGCTGCAGTCTTTTTAGTATTAAATTTCCTCTTTGCATTTCCCTGTTGAGCTGCAGTGGATAATAAGCAACAAAAAGAGGGAAATTTATACAAAAAAGACTTTAACTCCAAGTGGAAGATATCCACTTGATTTGACTAATTAAGACCAAGGAAGACCGCTCAGCCACTCTCACTTATATTAAAAGCACACTATGAAGGAACCTTTTAATGGTCAGTATGAACAGGAGGAATGAAAACAGCAAGAAAGACATGTTTCAATGTTCGTTTGGGCTCCTGACTGTTGGTTTAAATACAGACTTGAAATATTGTGAACCGTCCTTTAACTAGTTCTATTCAGTCGTTCCTCATCGTGGTTTCTCAGATCGTCTATGTTTTTCTTTTGAAATATGAAAGTCGTCATTTACAACATGATCACTACAAAATCCTTGTGAACTTTTCTGTCCACCAGTATGATGACTGTCAGAGGCTGAGACGTCAACTGCAGGTCCTCAAGACCTTCAGAAATACCTCAAGTTACCAGAAGATTAAGATTCAAAATCGGCTCTTAATGGGGGGTGTCACCATTCTTCAAATCCACGATTCGTTTCAATTTTTGACCCAAACTTTTTTTTTTCATATCTGGCAGCTCCTTGATTGTTAGACTATCGAGTCTTGATTTGTAAAGATCAACAGATCGCTGGTTTTATAGCCTGACTGCTGTCATTTACATTTCAAATTCTTCTATAAAAGGATCAGCTGCCTCGTATCAAGTGTGATATAACCGCCATATTTTTGGGGGAATGTACCACACTAAGGCCATAAACCAACCAATCAACAGGGAACAAACTGTTAAACACAAAAACAAAAGAAGAGCCATTAGATGACAGAAGGGTTCTTAAAAAACAACAGTTTAAATTAAGTTTCAGTTTTGCACTTTGTAGACGGTCACTGTGCACTCGTCTTACAGCCGCCGTACACAGAGACCGATGTTATCAGTCCGGCTCGGAGGACGGTTTGTTTTGGTGACAATTAGGTTGTAGCTTGTTGTTTACCTTACTGCGGCAGAAAAGACGCGTTGTTTACGTTTTAACAATGTTTCGCTTATGAGTTATTGATCCAGGAAGTTAGAATCTGTCATTATATTTCCAACTTTACCAAAGTGTGCAGAATAGCTTTCAAAATGTAGTTTTTCTGTAAATGACAACTCACGGTAAGGCAAAATGACTCGAGGGAAGCGTTTCTGTTGTTTTTCTTCATTATCTTCGACTCCGGCAGCGGTCACGGTGTATCGAGTAAAGTAACGCAGCTGCAACTACCGGTAAGCTACGCTGTGTCGTCTTTGAAATGGTTTTCTTGTCTTCAGACGTGCACCGGACAAGCGCAAGTTGGTGAGGGTGGAGAGAAAAAAAATACAGTGAGAATCGCCAATCCTGCTTTTGATTTCAAAGGTCGAAATCGAACATTTATTTCAATCGATCCTCAATTTAGAGTTGAAATTGTTGAAACACTCAACAATGTAATAAAGCAACAGCAGTGATAATGTTCTTTGTTTCACTGCTACCACACATATTCATTTCTATTTTATTTAAAACTTTGCTTTTCATGAAACTCAAAAAATCTTTACTGAAAAGCAGAAGGAAAAAAAAACGGAACAAGAAGTGACAGAAAAATGTTTGTTTTGAATCCAACTTCCTAATGTTCACAACCTTGTATTTTCCACAAACATGAAAGGTTGTGGGCGTTTCTGAATAAATATCTTGTGATGAATACTTTCTGTGGCACAAAAAAAAAACAATTTTGTTGGAGACAAGTAGCAATCCCGTTGGTATGGCAACAGCCTCGACGTGGCCTTGAGTATCGATGAAACGTCTGAATCACCACAAATTAAATTGGGACTCTTGAATATATATATAAAAAAAAAACTGCATCATGTTACTGATAGTAGACATTAGTGTTCTGAAAGATGTGTTTTTCGGGATGAGGCAGAGAGGAGAGGCGTTACGGAGGGAGGATAGAGGAGAAGAGGGCAGGAGGAGAAAGAGAGGATGGATCAGGAGTAAAAGAGAGCAGAGTTAACAATATGAACAGTATTAAAGTGAGTTGAAGGGATGGATTTTCTCCTCCGCTCCAGTGAATCTGTCAAACTCTGGACAATACTACTGTAAGTTTCCTCTTCCGTCCATAACTTAAAAAAAGAAAGTTTCTCTTTTGACCATGAAGTTTGTCTTTTAATACCTCGTCTCTCATGCTGGAAACTCTCCATTTAATTACCATCCTTTAAACACACAGTCTCACTTTGATACCTCGGCTTTCATGCGACAAAGTTTTACCTCTAATTATAAACCTTTTAAAACAAAGTGTTTCTCTTTAATTAGCAACCGACCAGAAGACGTTTAGTTCTAATCACGCATTTCAAGCTCAAGTGTTTCTCTTTAGCTGTCATTAAAAAAAAGGAAAGTCCTCTTTTATTAAAACATCAAGTAACCTTTAATATTTGACCCACCGGCTGCCTCATGATTTGTTCATTTCTAACATTTTGCTCCAACAATTTGAGTACAACATGTTATACGATTAAAAGTATGCGGCACTCATTTATAATTAGCAGGTGCATTAAATATTTACCATCAAAATCAAGTCTTATATACAGTATATATAGCCCAAAATCACAAATGACATACCGTATTTGCCTCTAAATTTACAAACTTAGACCCTTGGATAGAAGTACAGGATATTTCCAACAGGTCATGCTCGATTCCCCCCAGTCAGCTGTAAATGGTGGAAAAGCAGGTGCAAAGCAGGAGGTTATACAAGCTTACAAAACAGGGACTGAAAATTTTTGAGAATTAGTTTCCTCCTTGGATGCGACGCTCACTAACAAAGTGAGAGCCAAACTCCATCCAACACCGACTGTGAGCCAGACCTTATCAGCCGACATCTGTGTTGGACCTCACTAATCCTCTCGTGGCTGAATGGGAGCAAAAAATCCCTGCAGCAAAGCCCTGTGAACAGGAATTGGGAGCAAATTCCTATCCAAATATTTTTTGGTCATGGAGTGTATGCATCTCAACGACTACTGGCCAAGATTTTCATGAATTGTACTCATCAGATTCTCGTTCACCAACATATGAACATTTTAATGATTCAATCTGTGCTTTAACGCCACCTTCAGGACAAAATTAACATTTTCAGCTCCACTGCTGGTGAGACAGTTAATCATCAGTATGTTTGGTCTGTCCAACACTTTCATATCAGGGTGTAATGAACACAGCAGGTAGCAGCTGCTACACCTATATTTGTCTTTTCTGTTACAGAGGTGTTTGATCATTTTAATAATCTAATTTATTTTCTATTATCCTGTCTTCTTTCCTCCCTTCCTTACATCTTGTACTCCTGCTCACCTTCCTCCTCCCTTCATTATTCCCCTGTCTGTCTGCCCTTCTTCCTGTGCTTTCTGTCCTCAGTTAAAGGAGTTCATCCAGTCCAGTGGCGTGGGGGCGGGGCCTGCGTTGCCGCGGGCGCTAGAGATCGTTGAGGGCAACGTGCGCTGGCACCGCCTCCACCGGCGGCAGTTCTACCAGTGGCTGCGCAAACCTCCGAGCCCCTCCCATGGCTAACGCTACGCACCTTACCGAGAGTAAAGTGACTGCAAACTGACTGCTAAGCTAACAAGCTTACAAACGCAGTCAGCTAGAATGAAGAGAAAGACTGACTTGACTGGTTATTTTCTCTACTGGTTCTGTTTTTAAAGAAATTTGTTTTTAATTTTTTTTTTTATTTCAGATGGATTATTTGTTTCTTCAACACGTGGCTGATCTGGTTAAACTGGTTTCTGTGCTGTAAAAAAGTAAAGACAAGCTAGCAGTGACTGAGATGAATTAGTCATTGCTAGCTAGCAGCTAGCCTCCAAACTCTCCAATAACTATATCGCCCTGAAGACTGATGACAGCCACAGAGAGACGAATCTGATGTCAGATTAACAACAAGAACAAGAATTTATGATTTAAAATCGAACCAGATGATTTGACCAAAAACTTTTCAATGAAACATTTGTGAAATGTTTCACATTAAAAGCCTAAAAATAACACAAAACTCTGCCTTTCCTCAAAATGTTATCAGCCAATATATTCTTGAAATTGGCAAAATCCAATATTACAGCAGTAGCTAATGGTTGCTTCTTGACTTCAAAAACAACATTATGTTTTCAAGAATTATGTAGGCTATACTATTAACTGTACACTTCAAATAAACAACTTGACACATGATCAGTACGTACTTAAATCCTTTTGAACTTGAAAGTTAAAAGGACAATATGTTTTATGATGTGACCTTAAGTCCGATATTTGTCAGGTTAAACACGTTAAACACTGTTTCATCACCAAAATGCCAAAGTTTTGAATTTTGACAGCTTCTAAAGTCCAATCTAAACAACATGACAAGTCTGAAAAAGACCTTTGACTGTCTTGTTTGAATATATTTTAAATGGACCTGACAGAAGCTGGACCTGAGCCCACACAGACCAGGGAATATTCAGTGGATAATTTGTTGGGTTTTGATCGGTTGACTAAAGATGAAGTATGCATTAATCAGAGCCTGGACCTTTCTGTTTTTGCTACATTAAACCAGTTGACAGTAAAAAAAGGCAGATTTCCCAGGAGTCAGCTGCATGTCGATCGTTGAACAGAGCTGCAATTAACACTACACGGACTCTATGTCCTCTGATCACAGCAGTAAGAGGACTCATTCACACTCATTAACACTCCACAACTGCTTCAGCTTGAATTTAAAGAGCAACTTTGTTGTTTCTTCTGGATCAAAATATCAGCAAGTTTGAAAAGCTTTGCCGGAGCCTCGCTTCAAAAAATCTACTTTGAATATAAAAGCTTCGAAATTTTTTGCTCTAAGCCACAGAAAACGCCACATGTGAAGGAATAATTTCCCGCTGAGGAGCAACGATGCTGTGGTTTGTGTTTTGTGTTTGAACAAGTGGAGCTGGGAAAAAAAAACGTTTGATGGAGATTCTAAAAGGCTTAAAGTAAAAAAAAAAAAACAAACAAGGGTTTTCACATAGAAGGCGTTATGGAGATTGTTATAGAAATTGTTGACAGCCTTTACAAATAAACCCCACCCATGAATTTAACATGTGAAATGTCCATTTTCGGATCTCCCATCTCTTCTGTTCCATCTATAAATCAAAATTTACCTATCTGATATGACCAAATAATTGTGGAATACAAAGTAATAATTGACTTTTCAAAGCAAATGTACAAAGTGCATCACAGTTAAAATAATTACGACAGAACAAAAAGATAAATAACATAATTTGTTAAAAAAAAAAAAAAAAAAGTAAGTAGAGCTGCAATGATCAGTTGACAAAATTTATCACCAACTATTTTCATAATCATTCGATCGCTTTTTGTCATTTTTTAAGAAAAAAAAAGTCAAAATTCCAGCTTCTCAGATGAATATAAAATCATTTTCTGGTTTCTTTAGTTCTCTGTGACAGTAAACTGAATATCTTCAGATTGTTGACTGTTAGTTGGGACAAAAGAAGACATTTATAGACGTCACCTTGGGCTTTGGGAAACAGTGATTGATGTTTTTCACCATTTACGGACATTTTATAGACCAAACAATTAATGGATTGAGAATATAATCAGATTAATCGATCATCTAAATTGTTAGTTATCATTAATAATCGTTAGTTGCAGCCCTAAAACTAAGTGGTTCCTGCAACAAAAATTGACAAAATCAATTTAAAAAAGACAAGACAGATGTCGGTGATTTCACAACACAAAGACATGAAAAAAGAACAAGTTAAGGAGAACAAGAGTTGTTTCTTGCCAATTAGTTTCTCCTAACATGTTTTTTTTTAGTTATTTGTTGTTGATTTTACTAAAATTATGGAGCACTGGTCTCATGATCCAAGGCACCGAACTGTTTCCTCCTCAAACTCTTAAGATGTGTCAGAAATTCATCCCTTTCACACTCATTAAAGTTTCTCTAAAGTTAGCAGAAAATTAAGGTTTTGTGGGCTAATTAATCATCTTTTTTGAGTTGCCACTAACAAGGTGTAATGCCTTATAACTACCTTACACATCTGTTATCAGCAGATGAAAAGTATTTTTTGTGAGAGAGTACGCAGCTTCCATTGTAGCCATTTTTGACACTAAAAAGTTCAAAATTTAGAAACTCCAGTGCAGAAAGTAAACACAGTAGTGAACAAAATTGGGAGCCAATTTCTGACAAAACAGTCTGTTTAAACTCCACCCACCTGAGCACTGTCAGCCAATGAGCTGCCTTCTTATTTAGTAACCTCATAAACCCATAAAACATGACTGACGTTTCACATCCTGAGAACGACTGCTTCAATTGAAGAATAAATTAATTTAGAGAGTGTTTTCTTCCTGGAAATCCCAGAGGAGTCATGGGACTATAAAACTGACCGTAGTTACCATGACAACCTTCCTGACTGACTTGCAACTTTGGAGATTAAAACGTTGACAAATAAAGAAAAACTAAACAGACTCTTTGGCTTCACAAAGCACAAAACCAAGAAGTTGTTGAATGACGCCCATCAGCTGCAGCTGCTGGATAGAAACTAAACTCACAACAACAACAACAACAACAACAACAACAAACACTAGGATTGATTTTTGTATCAATGGTTAGCTTTCAATAAACCCTTTTTTTCCATCCCCAGATGGATGAATAAAGCAGCAGATAGTAAAATAAGGTCAATAAAAACAAGATAACTGACTGTCTGGCTATTCGGCTTGTAGAAATATGTCAAGTGTTATTGTTTGCAGATGATGTGGCTTTTTACATGACTGTTCGTATGGGGTCGGGACAAATTCAGCCTCATCATTGGTGGACTTTTACAGCTTGTGTCACAGACTGGATGACGTGAAGGACTTATCAAGCAACGCAACGGATTCTGTGGCGTGATGGGATTGTACAGTGTGACGGATTACTTAAATTCATAGCCTGATGGAACTTACGAGGCTATGAATTTTACAGTGTGATGAATTTTTGGACACTGCGGTGTTACAGATGATACAGCGTGACGGAAATTACATCCTGCCTCTGTAGCGCAATGGATTCTAAAGCACGTTGGACATTACAGTGAAAAAAATGTGACTGTAAACTTCACAGTTTGACAAATTTGGTTGCATGATGGAGTTTAAAGTGCAACAGATTCCACGGACCCGCAGATTTTCTAGCAGCATGGATTGTACAGTATAATGGGATCTACAGTGTGATTGGCTTCTTATAGTGTGACGGATTCTTCGGTGTGATGGATTTTCCAGGATGTGGCTGTCTGCTTTTCCCCCCTTCAGAGTTTTAAAAGGTAATGTAGGCTGATCTATGAAGTCTTTGTGCTGGAAAAATACTTCAAACTCCAAAACCCAGATAAATCTTTGGACTTCATGACTTTTATGAATTTTGGAAAAAGGACTTTAAATGGATGAACTTTTTGAAAAGTCTGACGCGTCGAACCTTCGTCCTGGTGAACAGAGCCTTTCTGAAGTTATTCCTCCTCTGTTAGATCCGGCTTTGATGTTAATAATTGAGCCATATATGAATTAATGGGCCTGCCTGCTTCTATAAACTGTGCGTCCAGTGATGCGAGTGTGTTTGTGTGTGTGTGTGTGTGTGTGTGTAATGATGATGAAGATAACAGCAGTGGAGGTGATGATGATGATGACTGCTGTGACAGTCATGATGATTAAAATGATGATAATAATTATAATTATTATGATCGGGGCTGAGGATGCCGGTGAATCTAATGATGGCAATTGGGTCGGTAATGATAATTGCTGATGTTTAAAAGCTAATTAGCATTATTATAATTATTATGCTAATTATCCTGTGCATTTTGAACCTTTATTGTCCTGTCAGGGAAATTTGGTTTACAGACAAAAAGCACACAACAAATCCGCCCGATGTACAATAAACACTGTAAATTATAAACACGTGATATTTAAAAACTAAAATGTGGGATTTGAAGATGTTGAAGAAGAAAGTTGTGTTCATGATCATAATGATGATGTTGGTGACAATGACTTGGGACCAAAATGGGAAGGAAACAGGAAGTCACATTGAAGATCTTAAGCCTACTTCCTGTTTGCACTGCTGTGGTGTCCTATGTTTTCTGATTGAACGATATTAAAATGGTTAACCTTATGTGTATTCGGTCTGTTTCTATCCAGCCTCCATACAGATTTTTTTACTTTTTTAACTGCCTATTTCAATATTCATTCATTATCATCATTAATAAGTGGGTGAGTAATCCTTACCGAAGCTTTCAGAGAGCAGAGGGAGTGTATTCTTTAGGTTTTACACAAACAAAAGACATTAAAAATCACATTATATTACAGTCCTTTGTTAACTAAAACAGGAAAACTTAACATGATAATGTGATTTTTCAATTTCTAAACAAAAACTAGCCACATTTAACCCAGAACACCCTCTAATGTGAGTTGAAATATTTACATTTTTGTATATTCTGGGATACTTGAGAAAAAACCATGAAATATAAATGCTAAGAGGAATGTGTTGTGGATGTTTTCACTGCTCTCAAATATAAAACTGGGTCAAATTTGACATGAACAGATAATTATATCCTCAGTGTTACTCAACATAGAAACACGAGAGACTCCAGGTTAAACTAACGATACTAAAGGTTCATTTATGGTCAAGTTTTTCCCCCAACTGTGTTCTTGAGAAAAGCTTTAGCAAACTCAGAAGGCTTCATAGTAGCATCTGGGAACAAACCGCGGCTCCATCGTTTTCATATTCATCCAAAATTAGCCCAGAATCTGAAAGTAAAATGATTTAAACTGCTAAATATTTTATCAGGTTTTGACAAACTGTAATCCTCAGCTTTGACGTCACCAGTGCTCACTGAGATGCTGCTGTGGGAGTCACAGTTAACTTCTCTCCTTATGTTTTTTTATTTTCACAGGCTTATATTTTAGACTTTTTATTAATACACAGATGTTTATGTTTTGTACTGATGATTCAACTAAGAGAGTGCACTGCTCCAGCTGTCAATCATTATACATCCACACATTTATTGCACCAATCTTTTATTTAATGAATTCCCCAGTAATTCTCTCCAACAGTGTGTACAGTCATATAACGTGGATGACCCTGGAACCATGGACATACTGCAGCTTCCGCCTCTCTTAATGACAAAATAACATAATGAAATACCAGTATTTATTTTATTCATTAATGTTTTTCCCCCCAATCTGTTTATCAGTTTTAATTATTTATTCCAGTGAAGAGCATAATCGAAATTCTAAATCTAACAACTCAAGGACACATCCTACAAAATATAGAATATCATAAGATATTTACAGCAGTCGGATCATGTTTTGACACAACAAACTTGCACATAAAAAATGTAAACCTCCTTAAAAATGCTATATTTAAGAATTGGCCACCTGTCAAATTCATACTCCACACTCCAAACCAATTTGGAGCAGCAATAGTGTATTTTCAGTGTTAGCTAGCAAACGAAGTAAGTAGGACTTTGACTAAGTATGATAGCAATAGCAATTCCGTGCTAACGTTGAGCTAATGTTTGCTTGAATGAATCTAACCTAGAAGAACTACTTCTTCTTCTCTGGCTATGCAACCACTGTCAGATCAGAATTCATGTGTTTGTTTTTTTTTAACGTCTCACTTCTCTGCACATATCGCCTGTCGTCATCATACACAACAAATAATCCTGAACGTGTATGCTAGCACAGCCGTGTCATCCATGTTTATGATTTAACATTATTGTTGTTATTCTTGTACACATGTGACTCATATTTCAGTTAAACCAACTCTCAGGTGTCCATATGAACAGTGAAAGAGGTTTTCCTCACTGTAATCATTCCTCCTGTTCATACTGGATATTAAAAGATCCTTCAAATGTGCTTTCAGTGGAAGTGATGGAGGCCAAAATCCACAGTGTGTCCACACAGTCATTTAAAAGCAGATGTGAAGCTTATATGAGGCTTCAGCAGTCTGAGTTAGTCATATCAAGTGGATATCTGACACATTTACAGTCTTTTTAGCATCAAATTCCCTCTTTGTGTTTCCTCAGACAGTGTTTCCCTGTTGAGCTGCAGGTGGAAGTATAGTAACAAAAAGAAGGACTTTGGCACTAAAAAGACTGTAATGTTGAAAGATATCTACTTGATTTGACTCATTTGGACGCTGAAGCTTCATATTAGCTTCAGATAAACTTTTAAATACATTTTTGCACAGAAGGAGGACTGTGGGTTTTGTCCCCCATCACTTCCATTGTAAGTGTATTATGAAGGGATCTTCTGATGGTCAGTATGAACAGGAGGAATGATTACAGGTGCAACAGGACAGTGAAACCCACAGAGACCTGAGAGCAGGTTTAATCAGCCACAATAAGTGAAATCACCTGTGTAGGAGGACTTTGGGCTCAATGTAGTAAAGTTTGAAGCCGTTATTCTGATGAAAGCAGACAGTATAGTGAAAGTATTCATAGTTTAAACTTCTCATTAGTGCTGGTGATGGTAACCATTCGCCATGGAAACATAGTGAACATCAGGTGGCCCACTTTCCCAGAATATACCCCAACAAATTGGAGCTGGCAGTACTTTTTTTGTTTGTTATTTAACCAAAGAAGAAGAAGAAGACTGTGACATTGCATCATGAGATGGATTTTAACCAGCAACCTCAGTGTGTGTGTGCGTGTGTGTGTGTGTGTGTGTGTGTGTGTGTGACATCTCTCTAAACTTCATCCTCAGTGATGAATGACTCTACTGTTTTTCCCACGGCATCATGGGAAATCACACACAGTGCATACACACTGAGAGTTTACATTGTGTCATTGTGTGTGTGTGTGTGGGTGTGTGTGTGTGTGTGTGCGTGTGTGTGTGCGTGAGATTAATGGGACTCGGAAAGAATGTGACAGAGAGAGAAATGAGGTAAACAGATGATATAGAGAGAGAGAGAGAAAGAGGGAGATAGAGGAGTAGTTTGGTGTTTTATGAATGGAAAAGAGACACAGTGTCAGTCTGATGGTTTTACTCCGAAAACCAAATAGAATCTGTCGTTTTCAAATAATTGCCAGCGGAGGTGAGGAAAGATAGGAAGAAGAGAGAGGAAGGCACGACAGAAAGAACAGGAATGGGGGAGGGGGGGGAAGACGAGACAAAGCAAACAGGTAAAAAGAAGGGAAGAAGAGCGAAGAGTGGAGCATGAAGGAAGAAGGTCAGAGGAAAGATGAAGAGGAAAAGAAGCGAGGAAGGAGGGAGGGAGAGAAGAAAGGAGGAGTGACACAGCAGAAATATGAGGAGGATGAAAGAGAGGGAAGAAGAAAGGAGGAAGAAATGAGGTAGGGGAAAAGAGGAAGGAGGTATGGAGAGATGAAAGGAAAGAGGAAGGTCAGAGAAAAGGGCAGAAAGAGGAGGAAGGAGGGAGGGAGAGAAGGAAGGAAAGAAGAAAACAAAAGGCAAAAAGAAAGATGAGGCAACAGAAAAGGGAAAGAAGGGTATAGGAGAAGAAAGAATAAAGGAGGGAATAATGAAAGGATGGAAGCAACAGAGCAAGAAGAGGTTGGAAAGAAGTGAAGAGGAGGGAAGAAGAGAAGACTGAGATAACAAAAAATGAAAAGAGTAAAGGGAGAAAATGAAAAGCAATGGAAGGAAGACAAGAAGAATAAAGGGAAGGAGGAAGTAAAGAAAAAGGATGAAAGGAAAAAGAAAAGGAGGAAGAGATAAATAACTCAAGAAATAGGAAAAGAGAAGAAAGAAAGAACAAAAGAAGGAGGAAAGGAAGACGGAGGCAACACAAGCAAAAAAAGAGAAGAGAAAGAAAGAAAGAAAGAGGGAAAGAGATGGAAGGATATTAGAAGCAGAAAATGAAAAAGAGGAAGAGTAAGGCAAAGATTTGAAGGGAGGAAAGAATAATAGAGGTAAAGAAAGGAGTGAAAGAGGAAGGAAAAAGGACAGACAGAGGAGGTAAAGAAACAAAGATGGAGGGAGAGGAAGTTAAAAAAAAAAGAAACAGATGAAGGGACTTCCTTAAAAAAATGCTTTCATTCCAGTTTTGGACAATCTCATTGAAAAAAATATATATGAAAAGTTGTGGCTGGTCGGACATTTACAAAAGCGAAACTCTGATGTCTGAGTGCAAGTGAACGCAGCAAGAGATGACGCTCTGTAGACTCCTACGTTCTACCCTCCTCCAACACGAGCTGTTTGTGAATGTGCTTTCAGAACGACTTCATCTGTGACAACAACAACAACAGACGAAGAAGAAGAAGAAGAAGAGGAAGAAGAAGAAGAAGACAGCAGTCGACAGACTATATAATGAAGGAATGAGGTTATATTTACTGTTCATCTATGAAGAAATGAGAATAATCAGAAAGGCTAGTGGAGTCCATATACAGTGTTTCCAATGTTTAGATTAGATTCGAACATGTTAAATTACAAAATAAAATATAAAGACAGCGAAACAAAACAAAACAAAAACAAAAAATAACAGCAAACTTTCAGTAAGCAACACAAATAAAAACCTTTCAATGTTCAAAAAGGGCGCAGGATGAAGTAAAGAACTTTTCTAGTCCTACCCCCTTTATTTATATACTTTATTGATCGAATCAAAGCCAAAAAACATTCAAAACAACACAAGAGAATAAATATAACTTGCATAGAGACAATAACAACAAACAAAAAGACACACTGCACCAAATAATATTATTGCAGTGCTAGCTAGCAAACGTGGCTAAAGGCTCGCTAGCATCGATGAAAAGTTTGTCATTCATGGTCAAATATCTTATATACATTCAATGAGCATGATGTACCTGATAAAAGCTCAACAAACTGATGCAAATATTGTGAAGCGAAGGAAAAAGCAGATCTGTGTTCACTTCAGGGAGGCAGCGAGGAAGCTAATTAACACAGTCTAGGTGAGAAGTTATGAGGATGGGAGGGAGATGTGGGATAGACAGAAGATCAAAAATAGATTTTATCTCCGTTGCAGGGTTGCCAACTTCCACAAGTAGAAATGCAGAACGGCCACAGATGGATAGTGTCGGGGTTGTTTTGTTTAGTAATAGTAACTTGTGTTTGATTGTGTGAGGGACGGTTTAAACCTGACAAAACCCCGAATATTCACCGCTGCTTACGAGAATCTCTGGATTTCCTGCAGCTACTAACATCTCTGAAAATGCTCATTCTGCAGACAAACATGTCACAAAGTTCAGATCAGTTGTGCAGGTGCAACATACAAAAACACCCAGTTTAAAAAGCACTAACATCACTCGCTCCAAGCCCCAAAACAAAAAGCCAGAATAGTCAGCAGTGCAGTGACACCTGAGAGTTTGCACTCGGAGAAAAGGAAGTTTTCCATTTATTCAGCATTACTGGATAAACACTGGATGTCTTGGATCTAAATGTGTGGCGTCCCAGAGTATAAGTGACACAAATGGTGAATATTGGTTTTAGGATTTATCTCTAGGAGCCAATTTAAATCCTTAAAGGTGCAATAAATAACACTGAGCCTCGCTAGATGTCAGCAAATAACTATTTGCTATATAAAGATATAGAGGAGTAATTGCCTGAGCAGTGAATAAAGTCACACTCCCTCTGTGTGTGTTGTTATCTGAGCGTCTCTGTTCTTGGTTTTGATGGCCTCACCAGCAGCGCGTGTCCTCCACGTCCATTTCCAAGATGGCGTCATCGTCACAAACTTTCTCAAATTACAGCTAAACAGTTCACTAAAATATGTTTCTGAGAGCATTTGAGGTGAGACATCTAGTGGCTGAATGTCGTGTATTACAACTTTAAAGAAAGCTTGTAGTGACATAAGTACTGATCACTTTGAATCTTATTTAAGAAGGCTGTTGAGGGGAAACACTGAGGGGCTGCAGGAGGTTGAAACAGGCAGTAAGTGAAAAACAAAGATTCACTCAAACTTTCCACAACAAGTTGTACACCGTTATTAATAATGAAGACTTCCTGGATCTTGTAGGAGACACTTAAATCACCAGTTTTCTTCTACCAGCGATGCATCAGGAGGACTGGTGATAGAAAGAGAGCAACAGGGAAGTGAAAAGGCAAAGATAAGCAGGGAGATGACGAGGTGGAAGAACACCACAGAGATGATGAGCGTCACAGAGATGATGAGGTAGAAGAGGGAGCGTTAAGAGAGCTCAGACAGTGAAATGAGAGTCCCTGAGTTATCACAAGTCGTCTCCTTTCCAGCTGGTCCTCATAGTATTTTACATCTGAATAAGAAGCACAAATCACACAAATGGATATTTCCTAAAACGGTGCATTTAGGAGACATGGTTTAGCCTCAATCTAATAAATATATGATTCAGTTTAAACATATATCTAGTAAATACTGCTCCATAGTGTATTATTAGGAGTTAATATCTTGTATAAACAGGTGTGATGAGCCAGCGCAGCCGAAACTGGAGAATTTCCCCGAGACCCTGCAGGGAGGAGCCAGAAGCTTTCAAACAGAGTGGTATAAAGCCCATTCATGGCTGGCACTCACAGTCCAAAAACACAGCTTATTGTTTCCCCTGTTGACATTTCTGTCTGCATGATTCCTCCCCCAAGAGTGTTTTTACCTCCATCGAAGGGTGTCGTGGTTGGAAAAAGGCCAGATTTAAAGACAGTGGTTTCTGCTCTTGTGCTCCATCTGAAAGCCATGTGAGTGTTTGCATGGACAGAGAACAAAAAAAGAGTGACAGATAGTGACAAAAGTGTTTTTCCAACCCTATGATTTAAAAAAAAGACTTCAACAGCAAGATAAAAATGAAACATACACCAGTTAAACCATCCAAAGCGAAATACTGGCTGAAATGGTTTAAGAAGAAATCATTTAAGAGGTTAAAAAGAAACTGAAGATGTTCAGAAAAGAGCAGATCTCATTTGTTCTAAGATATTATTACAACAGTGTGGTTCATGAGAGCTTTCTGGAGATTGCGGAGGCAGAACATCTGGATGCTGCTGGGTGAACTGGTAAGATCATACGCTGTTCTGAGACACACAGGTCGGAGTATAAGAACAACCTTGTAGGTCGAGGCCACAACATTCAGGCACCTAAACAAAAATAAAAGAAGTAGCCAAGCATGTTTTCCATGTTCAGGGCAGTGAAAACTGTTTAAAGTTAGTCATAGTCATAGTAATGCATCCTGTAGATATTTATATTCAATGCTTTACGTATGTGCCACAATAATGTTTTTGAGTTGAAATGTTTTCATTTAAGGGCTTTTCCAAACAAATATTGATATATGTGATTGTTTGTGTATATATATATATATATATATATATATATATATATATATATATATATATATATATATACTGTACTGTGCAAAAGTTTTAGGCACTTTAGATGTTTAAATTCTTATCCATCATGAAATGCCATCAGAGAAGCGTCTGATCACTTCTGAATTTATGCTGCAGCATGACATCGACCCCCCCCCCCCACACACACACACGCAGAGGCCTGATCTCAACATCATCTAGTCTGTCTGGGATTACATGAAGATAGAACCAACTGAGTCACCTAAATCCACAGAAGAACAGAAACTTGTACTCCAAGATGCTTTGAACAGCCGACCTGCCAAGAACCTTGAAATATTGTGCACAAGCGTACCGAGGAGAACTGCTGCCATTTTTAAAGGCAAAGTGTGATCACACCAAATACTAATTTGATATATATTATATATATGTATATATGGAGGTCACAATGGAAGGTCACAATGGAAGACACCTCCTAAGGTGGTTGAGAAGCCAAGATCCTGTGGGACTTCCAGATCCAGACTGACAAGCTGGTGATAGCGAACCAACCGGACATCGTGTTGATCGACAAGCAACAGAAGAAGGAAGCGGTGATAGACGTAGCGATCCCAACCGACAGCAACATCAAGAAGAAGGAACACGAGAGGATCGTAAAACACAGAGGGCTGAAAGAGGAGCTAGAAAAGATGTGGGGAGTGAAGGCAACAGTGGTGCCAGTGGTAATCAGACCACTGGGAGGCTGTAACCCACAAACTGGGAGAGTGGTTCCAGCAGATTCCAGGTACAACATCTGAGGTCTCTGTCCAGAAGAGCACAGTCCTAGAAACAGCTAAGATACTGCATAGAAACCCTCAAACTCCCAGCAGGCCTCTGATAGAGGACGACTTGAGGAAGACACACCACCATATATATATATATATATATATATATATATACATATATATATATATATATATATACGTCTCTGCCACCCTCTTGCCACCTCATGAATATTTCTCTAGATCCGCACCTGGAAGGGAAGAAAGAAAGAAATGAGGGATTGAAGGAAGGTCAGAGGAAAGTGCAGATGGAAGTAAAGAAGCCAGGAGGGAAACGAAGGGATAGATTTAAGAAAGAAAGGGGAAGGGGAAGAAAGAAAAAGAAATAAAGGGAAGGAAGGACAAAGGGTAGAAAAAAAAGAGCAGGAAGAGGGAAATGAGGACGGAGGGAGGAGAGAGACAGAAGAACAGCGGCAGCAGTGTGTAGGTTGTTATTATTCTAAATGTCTTCTGTCTGTTCAGAGGAATCCTATTTTAGATAACACACACACACACACACACACACACACACACACACGGTATAATGGAGACATGAAGACGGACAGAGAGAGAGAGAGGAAACTATAATTCATTTTCTGATAACAAGTATAATCCATGGTTACCGTGGCAACAGCTTCACTACAGTCAATGGAATTTTTTTTTTTTTACAACAGAAACACTAAAATAATAAAACTGGCTACATATTACAACAGAGCATAAATACATGACTTTACACTGACTGTATTATTGGAGGATGTTGGAGTTTAACAGGAATATTTAGAGAGCAGCCGAGTCAACTCTGCAGTTTGTACAAAAGTGGTCACATTTAAGTTCAAAAGACACTTTTTTTTTTTTTTTTAGTTTCCTAAAAGACAAATTATTAAGGAATTTCCAAATTTCTTGTCGTGCACTATTGTTTAGCTTTGGCAGTTTCCTCTAAATATGGAGCGAAACAGATACACAGGATTACATTTTTAGTCAACAGAAGGTCAAAAAGAAGAAGGGTAAAGGGAAAGAAAGAAAGAAGTTTGAGCAGCATGTATGAGGAAAGGGAGAAGAAATAAATACAGAGTAAACACGGTTTGGTGAAAACAAACTGTTAAACCTTTTTTCCTTCCTGTTATAAAGGGACAAAGAGAGATTACTGCTCTATATGATCATATACTCTGTTTTAATGCAGCCGAATTCAAGATATACTTCTTTTTATTTCCATATTTTTCTGCTTCTGTCGTCAGATGTCAGAGGTAGTGTGAAATTCGATCATAAATACTACCTGTTCACCAGCAGTCATTACCAAAATACTGAGCTTTATTTTATGATCACTACATTACCTGACAAAACAAACAGAAATCAGGGTTAATGACGACAGCTGTGCAGTGAGATCAGCTGTATTGGCATTTCACATTGAAGTAAAACCACAAGCATCTAAACAAGCTGTATTAAATATGCTGCTAAACAAGACAAATGTCAGCAAAACACCTCTGAACTACTGTGTGTTATAAATGTGGCCGCGGAAGAACAGACACTCCGCTTCTGAAACGCTGTGCAGTCAGATCCTGTGGAGATAGCTGTAACTGTTTATATCTGAGTATCTGGTACATGATTTTTCTCCTAAAACATGTAATTTGATGTGGTTTTTCTCCACATTGCAGCAGCAGTAGCAGATAAACCGACACTGATGCTGGATTCGAGGCTGTAACGTGCTTCTCTGGACTCAAGTAGCTGCGTGGATTATCGTTCAGAGACGTTCTGGCTGTTACTGTTATACTGGTTTTGAGTCTAACAGAACATAACAAGGACTTGGATCAACCAGTCAGCTTGATTGACGCTCAGGTCTATACGATGTGTGTATGTGTCAGCTCCTCAGTAAGACTTTTAATGTCTTAACAGCGGAAGCAAAACAATCTTTTGCATAATAAGTTTATATTAAAGTTGTCTTGGCAACAAACTATCTGAACAGCATCAGAGAAACACTAATTTTTTTAATGTTAAACTGCTTTATTCACTGTCTTTTAATCATTTTAATCTGTTTGTTTTGGAGAGGAGACCAGTTCTTGGTAAAAACCCTCCTGAACGATGAACACTGAACTGGGAGAAACTGGTTGTTTCAGAATGAAGACAACAACTCCCATGATCCCACGCTACTTCACAACGTCATCCAACTGTGCGGTTGATATAGCATGTTTCGCTAGCAAGGAACCACACTGTCAACAAGATTTATTAAGGAAAACAAGTGATGTGCATAGTTCTTCCGCTTGCTGACTGCGTTGTGGGGAAGCTTATGGGGAATCTGCCACAGCACCCAGGCAACAGCCGGGTCCCCTCAGGACCCTGCGAAGGAGAGGAAGAAACAGGAAGAAGAGGGTTAGATGGTATTTATAGGAATGCCGGAAGTGGTGTAGTTGAGGTGTGCTCCTGCTCCTGAAACTTTGCTAAAGTATAGATTTTTTATTTAATTTACAACCAATGGATTATTGACCCCCTGCGACTTTTTCTATATTATTATTTTTCAGGTATCTATCAACAGGAGATTGGGTTGGGTTACTGTACGCTGGCAAGAATAGTGAAAGATGTGTGAGACTTCCACAGACTATTGAACTGCCTGGGAGCAATCGAGGGGAAGCGTGTTGCAACACGGGCCCATCATCAACAGGAAGTATTACAATTACAAAGAGAGCTTCTCCATCGTCCTCCTAGCAGTAGTTGATGCCCGCTACCTTTTATGGATGGTGGATGTGGGGGCAGTGATGGTGGGACCCTCTGTGCCTCTGACTTTGGCGAGACCCTCGACCTGCCAGAGGAAGCACCTTTACCATGAGCTGAAGACCTTCAGCCCAGGCCCTACCTGGGAAAACAGGTTCAGTTACCGTCTCTGCCGAGCCAGGAAGATGGTGATGAGTGCACATTTGGGATCCTTCCTGCCCATCAGAAACTCTACCACAGTGCTTCATGTCTCACCAAAAGTGGGAAAATGTAGTGGTGAAGGCCACTTGCATCCTCCACAATTTAGTTCACTTGGAGGAGGCTGATGATGAAGAGGAGCAGCCTCTAAGGAAGCACTGGAAGTAGTAGGTGAAGTTGGATGGCAGCGTTCTGTTTTCTAAAGTCTCTCCAACTCCCACCGTCATCATCAGTACAAATTAAAAAAGGCTCTTTAACCTTAGAAAATTAGCATTTTTCCTGTGGCAGTGTTTGTTTGTTTTTTCTTACTCTAACAAGCTTTTAATCACATTATTTTAATTATCAAGTACAGATTCATAAATAACAAAACAAAGTGCCAACAGGAATGAAAAATAAAAACCATTGCTAAATATTAATTCAGTCTGTGTGTGTGTGTGTGTGTCTGTGTGTGTGTGTCTGTGTGTGTGTGTGTGTGTGTGTGTGTGTGTGTGTCTGTGTGTGTGTCTGTGTGTGTCTGTGTGTGTCT